>NC_057392.1:0-600000 GCF_019320065.1 Cervus canadensis | reverse complement strand
GAATGAGTTGCCATTTACTTCTCCAGAGGATCTTCCAGACCCAGGAACTGAACCCATATCTCTTGCATGGGCAGGTGGATTCTTTACCACTGAGCCACCAGGAAGCTCTAACAAGGTACAGAAGTCAAATGTCTTTGGATCCAGAAAGGAAGCACAGGGAATTAAATGTTCAGAGATACAATGATAAGGTAAAGTGAGAGCTGCAGGAAAGGGAAGATAGGGTGCTTTCCTCCTAGAGGCACTCAAATTCAATTTAAAAATATCGTGCTTGCAAACACACAATTCTGGCCTTGCCAGAGTGTGACCCCCTTATGGTTAAAAAGGTAAACTTAAACATATGAAATGATCAGAAAACAATGAAAAGCTGAACTCAGAAGCTGACTAAAATTTAATGGAAGATGAGAGTAAGTGAGTACATTCGGAAGTCAAGTGGAAAAGAGGGAGTAAGGAAGTTTCCCTGAAGATTGAATCATATCCCTAGATAAATGGACTAGAGGAAAAGGGAGCAACTTCCAAGAATTTATGTAGAGCATAGAATGAATGAGTTTTCCTTAAGGGCCATTGTTCCTTGTAAGACTGAAAAATTACTTAGAAAAAGCAAGTGATACGTGTAACTCTATGGCTGATTCATATCAATGTATGACAAAACCCACTGAAATGTTGTGAAGTAATTAGCCTCCAACTAATAAAAAAAAAAAAAAAAAGAATCGATGAGAAAAACCTGTGAGAAGCTGCAAATTATTGCTGACATGAAATCTAGGAAGGCCTGGGGGTTGACACTCTAAGGAAAGGAAATCTGTGGTATTCCTTACCTAGAGTCTCTTTGATGGGGAGCCTAGATGCTCCATTCATAAACTGTTACACTATTGGTAAAATTTTGGTGATAAATTTAAAAAAAAAAAAAGAAAAAGAAAAAGCAAGTGATAAATTTGGAAGATAGAACTCAAATATAAAGAAGATTAAAGTCAACTCTGAACAGAATGTTCTAGGGTATTGGTGCCACTGCATAACCAGGGAAAGATACATGCAAATACATTTCCTTTCCTGTTAGTGAGAAAATTGTTACAACAAAAATATAATGAAATACAAACTACTAAGGACTGAAAACTAAAAGTGGGATAAATCTTTTGACACAGAAATGCATTTCAAATGTGTAATAAATAATTTATCATTGGTTAATTTTCTGATTTTGATTATATTGTGAAAAATGTTCAAATAACAAAACAAGGGGATTACTGGGCACGTTATGGTGTCTACCACACCCTGGTCTATAATGACCTGCAACTTTTCATGTTTGAGCTATGTTATGATTCTGTAAATTGTAGAAAACTGTTATGTAAATGCTTCTTGTTCATAGAATTGAAAATGAATTTTGGCTGGAGGAGATGAATTGATTCCCTTTCCAGGAAATCACTTTTATACCTATCAAAAATTTCTTTTAGCATTGCTCATTGTTTAAGCAGATGTATCTGCTCTTTGTTGTTGTTGTTTAGTTACTAAATCCTGTCAGACTCTTTTGTGACCCCATAGACTATAACCCTCCAGGCTCCTCTGTCCCTAGTATTTTCCAGGCAAATTACTGGAATACGCTGTCATTTCCTTCTCCAGGGGATCTTCTAGGCCCAGAGACTGAACCCACATCACCTGCATTGGCAGGTGGATCCTTTGCCACTGAGCCACCAGGGAAGCCCCTTGCTTCTTGTAGTCTCCTTTGAATCAGTTAATAGTTTACTCTTCCCCTTATGCATTGGTTTTTTGAGGGCTACTGCAACAAAGTACCATATTCTCAATAGCTTAAGTCGACAGAAATATATTCTCTCACATTTTAGAAGGTAGAAGTTTGAAATCAAGGCATCAGCAAGTCCGTGCTCTCTCTGAAGGCTCGAGGGGAGAATCTTCCTTACCTCTTCCTGCCTTCTGGTAATGCTGGCAGTGCTTAAGCTTCCTTATCTTTGTAGCTGCTCCACTCCATCTGTTTCCTGCTTAGTCACATGGCCTTTTCCACCTATCTTTATGTTTTCTGTGTCTACACATGGCTGTTTTGTATAGAGACCAGTCATTTGATTAAAAGCTCACTCTAATCCAGTATGGCCTCTTTTTAATTCAATTATATCTGCCAAGACCCTATTTCCAAATAAGGTCACATTCACAGTTACTAAGGGTTTAGGACTTTAAAACCCTTGGGGGGGCACGGGGAGTCCCTTCAGTCCATAGCACCTCATTAATTAATGAATTAAGTAAAATCTCTAACATTTGTTCATTTTGTAAGAGTCATGGTTTAGCCTTCAAAAACAGCTAGATTTAAACAAAATTAATATTTTATGAATGAAACATACTGCACCCATTATATATTTTCAACAACTAAAATTTAAACTGTGGGCTCACTGAAGACAGGTTCAAAATCTTTCATTGTTTCATCCTCAGCATAAAATATAGTTACACTTGATAGAGATTTGTTGAATTTAAATCAAAATACAGGTGTTTTAGTTCATTTCTATTTGTTTACTTTGTGACTGTGGGAAAGGGGAAGTTTTCCCCCTCTCCCCTCTTAGTTGTTTTGGCTAGAAATTAAAATGATATAAAACAGATTAACAGGAGAAAGTAAAATTTACTACCTGTGCGTGAGGCAAACACATAGTATAAAGGATTCCAAAAACAGCAAGGCAGGTTGAGATCTGCATATTATTCTGGGCTCGGGAAAAGAGAGTAGGTGTCTGAGGCTTCAAAGGGAACTAAGGTGATTCACAGGAAGATAAAAAAGAGTCAATGTTTGGTAAACAAATATTTCTTGGGCTTGAACCCCTGTTCACCTAAAAATTAAGTTCCCCTGCCAAGTTTATGATTAACTGCCTTATCCAAAACTGTTTTGCCTTTCTTGTCCCACCCCTGTTCCCCTCAGGATTGAGGAGTATCAGAGAAAAGGAGGGACTGAAACCAAGCAGGACCCTAAGGGAAGGGAGAGCCTGGATATAAAGGCATGTTTATGTCCTTGTCTCTAGTCTCCTAGGCCTCCCTGAGTTCCAAAGACAGCCTCAAGCAGTTATTCATTTAAGAAGGAACAGAAATGGGAACAAAGAAGAGGCAGTTGAACAAACAGGAGAGAATATTTTGAGCAATAAGTCAAACTATAAGATTGGCTTCTTGATAAAAACAGGTAACAATGCCTGATATACATTCTTAAGTTGTTTTTATAGAAACTAGACCCCCACCGCTCAATGCACATGAGTTTGAACAAACTCTGGGAGACAGTGAAAGCGGAAGCCTAGCATGCTACAATTCATGGGATCACAAAGAACTGGACACGAGCATGTGACTGAACAGCAAGACCCCCACCAGGTGAAAACTGCTGACCTGAAACACATAGACCCTAGACTGGTTGGAACTGGAAGACTGATAACTGAGTGTCCTGAAACACCATTCTGCTACCTCATCAGCAACCAGTCAGAAAATTGTCCACAAGTTTATCATGCATCCTACAGCTTCTCCTCTAACATGGTCTTTAAAAGCCCCTTCCCTAAAACCACGAAGTTAGGATCTTCCAGGCTCTAGGTACCCCTTTCCTTGTTTTGTGCCTTGCAATAAATGTTGCACTTTCCTTCACCACAACCCAGTGTCAGGAGATTGGCTTTACTGAATATCAGGAGGGTAGACCTGAGTTCTGGTCAGTAACAGATCATTCAAAAGCAATGGAACACACATACACACTACTACATATAAAATAAATAATAAAGACCTACTGCATACCACAGGGAAACTACTCAATACTCTGTAATGGCCTACATGGGAAAGGAAAATAAAAAATAGTGGATATATGCATTGGGTTGGCCAAAAATGTCTTTCAGGTTTCTCCACAAGATGTCACAAAAAAACTTGAATGAACATTTTGGCCAACCCTATATGTATATATATAATAAATTCACTTCACTGTACACTTGAAACTAACACAACATTGTAAATCAATTATGTCCCAATAAATTTTTTTTTTTTTAAAAAGGCAATGAGACAGAGAGAAGACTCATCAAATGGACTTTTCCAGGTTTCTCACTATCTCTATCATACCTAGTACATACTTTATTATAGTTATCCATGGTGATAGCTTCTTCCTGGGACGGGCTTCCTGTATTAAATTATTTTAAGCAGTAAGGAGGAAGCTCAATGATTCTTCCTGAGAATTTTGAGTTTTGATTGTTCTCAGCTCAAAATAATCTGCATACTGAAGTGTCACATCTTGTCACATACTCAGAACCCTGTCATGAATAATCCATCCTACTCTATGAAGAATCTACTAATGTTTTTTCTTTCTTTGTAACAATTCAGTTTCAAAAGAATGGGTTGTTCAAGTCATAAGGAAGTTCCCTTAGTGTTCCAGCTGTGAAGTGGTAGCACCTGGATCAAATCAAAATGGAGAAGAAAGTGTCAGAGCAAGAAAATTCAGAATTTGGTGATATATGCTAGGAAAAGTGAAAGAATAATTTAACATGGCACTA
Organism: Cervus canadensis; assembly: GCF_019320065.1. Classification (NCBI taxonomy): domain Eukaryota; kingdom Metazoa; phylum Chordata; class Mammalia; order Artiodactyla; family Cervidae; genus Cervus; species Cervus canadensis. The sequence continues at coordinate 595,513 of NC_057392.1, read as the reverse complement.
ATGTCTAGAAAAATTAAAGCCAAAAAATAAATAAAAATTTTTAAAAACCTGATATAATTTTAATGTTCTGTGAAGTTAATCTTCTAATAATGGTGAAAGTGGGCATTTTGAGGGAGACTGATTAAAGACTCAAAGTATTGTAAATCTAGATGTTCTTAGAGTCAAGTTTCTTCATTTTATAGGGTGTTCATTGATTTTCAAAAAGTTAGGTAGTTAGGTTATATATCCAGTATGTGAGAAAACAGAGTATCTTGACTCTTAGTACAATGGTCTTCTTACCAAACTATGCTTTCTCCCCAGGAGTTTTGCACTATTAAGGGGACTTCCATTAAGTTAATCTCTCCCATCAACTCCCAAATAATAAAGAGAATACCAGAAGTATTTAGTCCCTACCCAGATTGTCATGCTGTGTTAAGAGCATGTTCTTCTGACTGGAATGACTGTGTCAGTGGCAGTGTCATTCACTGCCCTCCTCCATTAGGCAAGCTTGTTGTTGTTCAGTCACTAAGTCATGTCCAACTCTTTGCAACTCCATGGACTGCAGCATGTCAGCTTTCCCTGTCCTTCACTATCTCCTGGAGTTTGTTCAAACTCAAGTCCGTTGAGTCAGTGATGCCATCCAACCATCTCATCCTCTGTTGCCTCCTTCTCCTCGAGCAACAGGGTCTTTTCCAGTGAGTCAGCTCTTCATATCATGTGGCCAAAGTGTTGGAGCTTCAGCATTAGTCCTTCCAATGAGTATCCAAGGTGGATTTCCTTTAGGATTGACTGGCTTGATCTCCATCTCTCTACCAGTCTGGATCAATGGAAAGACTTGTGATTCTCAACATCTGAGATTACAGTAGTCATTCTCTCCTTATCTTTCCAGATCTTTTCTCCACTTTCTTTCTTTCTTGCTGTGTGCCCCATGCAGTGAGCTGTGATAAAGTAGATTTCCCAGGTTTCTTGTTTTCTGGTTTCTAATGGGTTTCCCTTCTTGACCATGGCCCCTAAGAAGTGGCTTTTTATCTATGACTCTCCATTCAAAGCTTTATTCCCAGTACAGATTTTACTTTACCAGTACATTACTCCTCTCCTTGTCTCTTCAGGCCTAGGGGTAGTAACAGCTTCCATTGTTGATTATTGTTGGTTGTCTCCATCTCACATTTTAGTCACTTTTTCCTGTCCACAACTCTGTAAGGAGTTCTTTCATTAAAGTTTTCACTTGAACCATCTAAATGGAATTTTGGTACACACTGGGGTGCTGAATTGTAGAGTCATTGTTCAATGTTAGCCAACTTTTAATTTAGATATTACTTAAATACATATGCACATAATAATAAGCCACTTAAAAGCAGCTATTTATGGAATGAATGGTTGAGAGTCTAAGTCAATATTTTCTAATGGATGTACTCACAAAATTCTGAGGCTTCCTTTTTATTCCATTTATATTTATTGTTTCCATATTCACCACATTCTTTTTGCTTTCTAAAATCTTCTTTCATCTTTTGTATGATATCTTGATGAACTATAGATGTGTCATTATTACAGAGAACCTCAGGGTACTAGGTTTAAGAACAACATATGTGGTAATACAAAATTACATAATAAGTTGTGTCTTTCAGGACTATACAGTCATATACATCAGTTCATGTAAGTAGTCAGAGGACCACCTGGACTTCCAATTTCCTAATGGTAGTAGCTTTTTAGCAAACTGCCTACATATCTACAAGATGCATCTCTGGAAATTAGGCAAAAGCATCAATAAAATATTTAGTCATGAAAAATCATTTTTCACAACTGAACCTTCTGATATCTGAGCCCATGGGGTCTTGGGTCAGTTAATTAGAAAATTAACAGACTTAGTTCTGTTACATTCATTTACTTTTCATTTATTTTCTCTTGTTTATCCCCACCTATTCCCCCCTTCCTCCTCCCAATGGAATAAGGTTTGTTTCTCAGTTTCCAATGTGGATTTAATCCTAAAGTTAGAAAACAATATGTCTCATGGGGTTTTAACAAGAATAAATAATTTACATAACATAAGGGATCCAAAAACATTTTTGTTCAGACTTTTTCCACTCCATTTTTTTCCTAACTTCTCAGACAAGGGGTAGAGGACATTGTCCCACAACTGAAATAAGAGAGCAGAATTTCCATCCTGACTTTCCTTAAGTGTAATAATGCATAAGAAACACATTTTTTGGCTGGTATTTTCCAAGACAGATTACAAATTCATTAATATCTCTTCAGGCTTTTGGATTCTATAGCCTGCCTGAAAACTGACATTTTTCTCTTCACCATCCCAGGAGGATAGCCTAGGGGATTCTTAGTTTCACAGGAAGTGACTGTCTGGGGACAAAGCTGGAAGGGCTTGGCTGACAGGAATGCTGCTTTAAATTCTTAGTACACCAAATAACTAGCCTCACTCCTTGGGCAGTTACACCCTTCATTCAAAGAATTGTGGTGGCCACATGTCAAGATGAGAGAATATGCAGAATCTATAGCTTTAGTGTTGTTGTGAAGACCTTCCCCAGATGAGTCCTGTTCTCTCTGCCTTTTAATCATGAGGCAAGTCTCTCTCTGTCCTTTACCTAATGAAATTCTTGGACAAAATGCCCACAAGTGCCTTTAGACTGGTACCCGGACCTTCTTGTGAGCTCCAAGGGGGTTTTTATGTCCTCATAAAATATGTAATTACTTAACCATTCTCTAAACTTTTGTCCCTCCAACATCTGCTAAATTTCCTCTCAAAACAGCTACTTTTGTTGGGTTTGCAGCCATTACTTTGACTAAATTTAGGCATCTGGGAGCTTTCATTTTTATAGAACTTCAGAAACTGAGCAGGATTCTGTGGGGCCTTACCAGTTGCAAAAGCCTTCCTTTGTCCCCCATTTCTTGTTTGTGGGGAAAAATGTTTCAGCTTCCTAGACTTTCCCTGAGTTCCAAAGGGCTATTTGATATTCAGTTGCTAAGTCGTGTCTGACTCTTTGCAACCTCATGGACTGTATGTAGCCTGCCAGGATCCTCTGTCCATGGGATTCTCCGGGCAAAAATACTGGAGTGGGTTGCCATTTCCTCCTCCAGGGTATCTTCTTGACCCAGGGATTGAACCCACATCTCCCTCATTGGCAGGTGGGTTCATCAGTGAGCCACCAGTGAAGCCCCTATATCTGTGAGTTTGTTTCTATTTTGCATGTATATTCTATTCATTTGTATTGTTTTTAAACTGTACATAAGTGATATCATACAGTATCATATAGTCTCTTCTCCACTCTGGTCTGCTCTAGACCCAGGGAAATGCTGTAGCATGGAGGTGGTGGGAATGGAGCATTACTAGGTAGATAATGGGATCATTCACAGGAAAGCTATGAAAGCCATATGTCTTCCCAGCAGAAAAAGAATCCTGACCACCAAGCATGGAGTACAGTGTATGAGCAGGATTCTTGAGGAGGAGGGCAGGGACAGAGGGTAGAATAGGTCTTCTTTGAGTTCCCAAAGCTGGATTGGAAGGGAAAGAGGATTACAGTGACCAGACTCACCCTGTCCTAGAATAGGCAACCTGACACTAGATCCCAAATACCTTTCCATTGCTGGGAGAGAATAACTAGAAGACACACCCTCTCTGTGCCTCAGATTCCTCCCTAGAAATGATCCACTTTCTGCCCAATGACTGCATTTGTGTCCTACCATGCTGTTACCACCCCTAAACTCTGCCAACCCCAGATCTGTCCTCATTTGCTGCACTCATATGGCCCTTTCTCCAGTGTGAACTCTCTGATGACCAAAAAGACCTGAGCTACTATTAAATGATTCTCCACATTCACTGCACTCGAAAGACCTTTCTCCACTACGAATTCTCTGATGATACAGAAGGCCAGCATTATTGCCTGGGAAATCCCATGGACAGAGTATCCTGGCAGGCAACAGCCCACGGATCACAAACAGCTGGACATGACTTAGCAACTAAACAACAAGATCCAAAGAACAGATTCAAGCAGTTTCTAATTGGGGAAGTGAAGGAATACAGAAACAAAGGAGAAGCACTCAAGAAACAATATTGCAGTGATGGGGGCAGGGTCCTGGTTCCTCCTCGAAAGATATACATAAAAACATTTTGAGTTCTGCAGGAGCTGAGTTCCCCACCCAGGTGGAGAATGGTAACATCAGACTGAGCACAAGATTTCTGAAGCATCTTCCTGTTACCTTACCACCAACCAATCAGAAGGAAGCCACATGACCTGCAGCCTTCAGCCCAAATTTTGCCTATAAAAACTCTCCCCACAAAAGTTATTGGGAAATTCAAAGGTTTTGAACATGAACCATGCATTCTCCTTGCTTGGCCCTGCAATAAACATTTCCTTGCTCTAAACTCAATTTCTTTGAACTCACTGTGCATCAGGCATGTGAACTTGTCTTAGACAACACTTCTAACTATTCCCTGCTGACCATCTTTTCCATTGCTTTGACCGTCATTGTAAGAAGATAGGTTAAGGGTTCCCCAGAGAAAGAGAACCAGGAATGAAAAACTATTTTTGGCCTAAATAGTTTTGTGATCTAGGCCTAACCACAATGTTTGCCTTAGAACAGGTCTCAGTAATGATTTTAAGGGAACAAAGGAATACAGGAAGAGAGAAAAGCAGTCAAACAGCAGTGCAGTAACAAAGCAGACAATTTAAATCCCATGTTCCATCTCAAGGGATTTAAAAATAAATGTTTGAATTCTGTAGGAACTAAAGATTCCACTGAGGTGGAGGATGGAATGATGATGTTGACCCTCCAGACATCAATCAACCAAAGCTTGGACTCTGTCAACTCTTGTCCTAATTCTATGCTGAAATCTCCTCTGCTCAAGCTCCTTCATGAATATGCAAGTATCCTTAGCTTAAAATTTCCCAAATTTTGCTGTCTGGGGAGACACTACTTTGTGAAAGGTTCACATTGTTCTCTTTACTTGTTGCAAGTAATAAATCCTCTTTCTTCTGCAGTTTCTCTCAGGTTGTGTCTTTTGGCTCAATGCCCACCAAGTAGTGAAATCTGAAGGATTTAATGAGGAGTTTTATAGCAAAGGTCAGTGGGGGGTTGCTGATAAGATTAGGGTATATGCAGGGCCTCCACTCCTCTAATCTTTTCCCATATAATCTTCTTGATGAGTCTCTGGTTCCTTTATGAGGCCTCAGATGGTCTTTTTCTGGTAATAATGCTGACATTACAAAGAGCTTGTGACTGTGGTTTTCATTCTGTCTGCCTTCTGAGGGATAAGGATAAGAGGCTTATGGAAGATTCCTGATGGGAGAGACTGACTGTGGGGGAAACTGGCTCTTTCTGATGAGTTGCAGAATGCTCAGTAAATCTTTAATCCAATTTTCTGTTGATGGGTGGGGCTGTGTTCCCTCACTGTTGTTTGGGCTGAGACCAAACTATGGTAGAGGTAAGGAAGACAATGGTGACCTCCTTCAAAATGCCCCAGGCACACATTGCCACACTCAGTGCTGCTGACCCTGCAGTAGGCCCCTGCAGACCCACGCCCAAACTGGAGACTCCTGGACACTCACAGACAAGTCTAGATCAGTCTCTTGTAGAGTCACTGCTCCTTTCTCCTGAGTCCTGGTGCACACAAGGTTTTGTCTGTGCCCTCCAAGAGTTTGTTTCCCCAGTCCTATATGAGTACTGCTGGCTCTATGGTGAGCTTAATGGTGACCTCCTCCAAAAAAGCTTATGCCATACCCAGGTCTGCTGCACCCAAGACCCTGCCCCTGTGGCAGGCCACTGCTGACCCATACCTCTGCAGGAGACACTCAAACACTCAAAGGCAGGTCTAACTCAGTCTCTGTGGGGTCTCCTGGTGTGCACAGTGTTCTGTTTGAGCCCTCTGAGTGTCTCTGGTGGGTATGAGATTTGATTTTAAATACCATTTTGCCCCTCCTACAGTCTTGCTGGGGTTTTTCCCTTGCCGTTGGACTTGGAGTATCATTTAATGGTGGGATCAAACATTCTCCTGTCTATGGTAGTTGAGCAGTGAGTTGTAATATTGGAGTTCTCACAGGAGAAGATGAGTGCATGTCCTACTCCACAGTTTTCCCCACATTCAGTCTCTCCCATCAGGAAACTTCCATAAGCCTCTTACCCTTCTCCATCAGAGGGCAGGCAGAATGAAAGCCACAGTCACAGAAAACTAATCAAACTGATCACATGGACCACAGCCTTGTCTAACTCAAAGAAACTATGAGCCATGCTTTGTAGGGCCACCCAAGATGGACAGGTCATGGTGGAGAATTCTAACAAAAAGTGGTCCACTGGAAAAGAGAATGGAAAACCATTTCAGTATTCTTTCTTTGAGAACCTCATGAACAGTATGAAAAGACAAAATATAGGACACTGAAAGATGAAATCTCCAGGTTGGTAGGTGCCCAATATGCTACTGGAAATCAGTGGAGAAATAGCTCCAGAAAGAATGAAGAGACAAAGCCAAAGCAAAAAGTCCGCACAGTTGTGGATGTGACTGGTGGTGGAAGTGACCTATGATGCTATAAAGAACATTATTGCATAGGAACCTGGAATGTTAGGTCCATGAATCAAGGCAAATCGGAAGTGGTCAAACAAGAGACGGCAAGAGTGAACATCGACACTTTAGGAATCAGTGAACTAAAATGGACTGGAACGGGAAAATTTAACTCAGATGACCATAATATCTACTACTGTGGGCAAGAATCCTTCAGAAGAAGGAGAGTAGCCATGATAGTCAACAAGAGTCCAATACAGTTCTTGGGTGCAATCTCAAAAACGACAGAATGATCTCTGTTCGTTTCCAAGGCAAACCATTCAATATCCCACTAATCCAAGTCTATGCCCCAACCAGTAAAACTGAAGAAGCTGAAGTTGAGTGGTTCTATGAAGACCTACAAGACCTTCAAGAACTAACACAAAAAAGATGTCATTTTCATCATAGAGGACTGGAATGCAAAAGTAGGAAGTCAAGACAAACCTGGAGTAACAGGCAAATTTGGCCTTGGAGTACAAAATGAAGCAGGGCAAAGGCTAACCGTTTTGCCAAGAGAATGCACTGGTCATAGCAAACACCCTCTTCCAACAATTCAAGAGCAGACTCTACACATGGATATCACCAGATGGTCAATGGCTAAATCAGATTGATGATATTCTTTGCAGCCAAAGATGGAGAAGTTCTATAAAATCAGCAAAAACAAGACGAGGAGCAGACTGTGGTACAGATCATGAACTCCTTATTGCCAAATTCAGACTTAAATTGAAGAAAGTAGGGAACACCAATAGACCATTCATGTATTACCTAAATCAAATCTCTTACAATTATACAGTGGAAGTGACAAATAGATTCAAGGGATTAGATCTGATAGACAGAGTCCCTGAAGAACTATGGATGAGGTTAGTGGCATTGTACAGGAGACGGGTATCAGAACCATAACCAAGAAAAAGAAATGGAAAAAGGCAAAATGATTGTCTGAGGGGGCCTTACAAACAGCTGAGAAAAGAAGAGATGCTAAAGGTAAAGAGAAAAGGAAAGATATACCCATTTGAATGCAGAGTTCCAAAGAATAGCCAGGAGAGATAAGAAAGACTTCCTCAGTGATCAATGTAAAGAAATAGAGGAAAACAATAAACTGGTAAAGACTTGAGATCTTTTCAAGAAAATTAGAGATACCAAGGGAACATTTCATGCAAAGATGAGCACAATAAAGGACAGAAAACGTGTGGAATTAACAGAAGCAGAAGATATTAAGAAGAGGCAGCATGAATACACAGAGCAATACAAAAACGACCATCATGACCTAGATAACCACGATGGTGTGATCTCCAACCTAGAGCCAGACATCCTGGAATGTGAGGTCAAATGGGTCTTACGAAGCATCACTATGAACAAAGCTAGTGGAGGTGATGGAATTCCAGTTGAGCTATTTCAAATCCTAAAAGATGATGCTGTGAAAGTGCTGCACTCAATATGCCAGCAAATTTGGAAAGCTCAGCAGTGGCCACAGGACTGGAAAAGGTGTTTTCATTCCAATCCCAAAGAAATGCAATGCCAAAGAATGTTCAAACTACTGCTCAATTGCCCTCATCTCACACGCTAGGAAATTAATGCTCAAAATTCTCCAAGTCAGGCTTCAACAGTATCAGAACCGAGAGTGAAAGTTTGTTGCTGAAACATAAGACACCGGGATTCTTGGCCTCTGGAGGAGACGAATTCAATCCGGGGCCAGAGACGAGGCTGGATCGCTCAGAGCTTTCATGTAATAAAGTTTTATTAAAGTATAAAGGAGATAGAGAAAGCTTCTGACATAGGCATCAGAAGGGGGCAGAAAGAGTACCTCCCTGCAAGTCTTCAGCTGGATGTTATATAGACACTAGCAGTCTGTTAATGAAAAGAAAGGAATGTCTTTTTTCCCCCCATTTATTTTTATTAGTTGGAGGCTAATTATTTTACAATATCATAGTCGTTTTTGCCACACATTGACATGAATCAGCCATGGAGTAACATGTGTTCCCCATCTTGAACCTCCCTCCCACCTCCCTCCCTATCCCATCCCTCTGGGTCATCCCAGTGCACCAGGCCTGAGCACTTGTCTCATGCACCCAACCTGGGCTGGTGATCTGTTTCACCCTAGATAATATACATGTTTTGATGCTGTTCTTTCGAAACATTCCACCCTTGCCTTCTCCCATAGAGTCCAAAAGTCTGTACTGTACATCTGTGTCTCTTTTTCTGTTTTGCATATAGAGTTATCATTACCATCTTTCTAAATTCCATATATATGCAACAGTATACTGTATTGGTCTTTATCTTTCTGGCTTATTTCACTCTGTATAATGGGCTCCAGTTTCATCCATCTCATTAGAACTGATTCAAATGAATCCTTTTTAATAGCTGAGTAATATTCCATCGTGTATATGTACCAACCTTTCTTATCCATTCATCTGCTGATGGGCATCTAGGTTGCTTCCATGTCCTGGCTATTGTAAACAGTCTTGCGGTGAACATTGTGATACATGTGTCTCTTTCAGATCTGGTTTCCTCGGTGTGTATGTCCAGCAGTGGGATTGCTGGGTCATATGGCAGTTATATTTCCAGTTTTTTAAGGAATCTCCACACTGTTCTCCATAGTGGCTGTAGTAGCTTGCACTCCCACCAACAGTGTAAGAAGGTTTCCTTTTCTCCACACCCTCTCCAGAATTTATTGCTTGTAGACTTTTCATAGCAGCTATTCTGACTGGCGTGAAATGGTACCTCATTGTGGTTTTGATTTGCATTTCTCTGATAATGAGTGATGTTGAGCATCTTTTCATGTGTTTGTTAGCCATCTGTATGTCTTCTTTGGAGAAATGTCTGTTTAGTTATTTGGCCCATTTTTTGATTGGGTCATTTATTTTTCTGGAATTGAGCTGCAGGAGTTGCTTGTATATTTTTGAGATTAATCCTTTGTCTGTTGCTTCGTTTGCTATTATTTTCTCCCAATCTGAGGGCTGTCTTTTCACCTTGCTTAGAGTTTCCTTTGTTGTGCAGAAGCTTTTAAGTTTGATTAGGTCCCATTTGTTTATTTTTGCTTTTATTTCCAATATTCTGGGAGGTGGGTCATAGAGGATCCTGCTGTGATTTATGTCGGAGAGTGTTTTGCCTCCGACAAAAAGTGTGTTTTCTCCTCTAGGAGTTTAATAGTTTCTGGTCTTATGTTTAGATCTTTAATCCATTTTGTGTATGGTGTTAGGAAGTGTTCTAGTTTTATTCTTTTACAAGTGGTTGACAAGTTTTCCCAGCACCACTTGTTAAAGAGGTTGTCTTTTTTCCATTGTATATTCTTGCCTCCTTTGTCGAAGATAAGGTGTCCATAGGTTCGTGGATTTATCTCTGGGCTTTCTATTCTGTTCCATGGATCTATATTTCTGTCTTTGTGCCAGTACCATACTGTCTTGATGACTGTGGCTTTGTAGTACTGTCTGAAGTGAGGCAGGTTGATTCCTCCAGTTCCATTCTTCTTTCTCAAGATTACTGTGGCTATTTGAGGTTTTTTGTATTTCCATACAAATTGTGAAATTATTTGTTCTAGTTCTGTGAAGAATACCGTTGGTAGCTTGATAGAGAGTGCATTGAATCTATAGATTGCTTTGGGTAGTATAGTCATTTTGACAATGCTGATTCTTCCAATCCATGAACACGGTATATTTCTCCATCTGTGTGTGTGTCCTCTTTGATTTCTTTCATCGGTGTTCTATAGTTTTCTATTTATAGGTCTTTTGTTTCATCAGGTAGATATACTCCTAAATATTTTATTCTTTTTGTTGCAATGGTGAATGGTATTTCCTTAATTTCTCTTTCTGTTTTCTCATTGTTAGTGTATAGGAATGCAAGGGATTTCTGTGTGTTAATTTTATATCCTGCAACTTTACTATATTCATTGATTAGCTCTAGTAATTTTCTGGTAGAGTCTTTAGAGTTTTCTATGTAGAGGATCATGCCATCTGCAAACAGTGAGAGTTTCACTTCTTCTTTTCCTATCTGGATTCCTCTTACTTATTTTTCTGCTCTGATTGCTGTGGCCAACACTTCCAAAACTATGTTGAATAGTAGTGGTGAGAGTGGGCACCCTTGTCTTGTTCCTGATATTAGGGAAAATGCTTTCAATTTTTCACCATTGAGGATAATGTTTGCTGTGGGTTTGTCATACATAGTTTTTATTATGTTGAGGTATGTTCCTTCTATTCCTGCTTTCTGGAGAGTTTTTATCATAAATGGATGTTCAATTTTGTCAAAGGGTTTTTCTGCATCTATTGAGACAATCATATGGTTTTTATCTTTCATTTTATTAATGTGGTGTATTACATTGATTGATTTGCGGATATTGAAGAAGCCTTGCATTCCTGGGATAAAGCCCACTTGGTCATGATGTAAGCTCTTTTTAATATGTTGTTGGATTCTGTTTGCTAGAATTTTGTTAAGGATTTTTGCATCTATGTTCATCAGTGATATTGGCCTGTACTTTTCTTTTTGTGTGGCATCTTTGTCTGGTTTTGGTATTAGGGTGATGACGGCTTCATAGAATGAGTTTGGAAGTTTACCTTCTTCTGCAATTTTCTGGAAGAGTTTGAGTAAGATAGGTGTTAGCTCTTCTCTAAATTTTTGGTAGAATTCAACTGTGAAGCCATCTGGTCCTGGGCTTCTGTTAGCTGGAAGATTTCTGATTACAGGTTCAATTTCCATGCTTGTGATGGGTCTGTTAAAATCTTCTCTTTCTTCCTGGCTCAGTTTTGGAAAGTTATACTTTTCTAAGAATTTGTCCATTTCTTCCAAGTTGTCCATTTTATTGGCATAGAGCTGCTGGTAGTAGTCTCTTATGATCCTTTGTATTTCTGTGTTGTCTGTTGTGATCTCTCCATTTTCACTTCTAATTTTGTTTATTTGGGTCTTCTCCCTTTCTTTCTTAATGAGTCTGGCTAACGGTTTGTCAATTTTGTTTATCTTTTCAAAAAACAAGCTTTTAGCTTTGTTGATTTTTGCTATGGTCTCTTTTGCATTTATTTCTGCCCTAATTTTTAGGATTTCTTTCCTTCTGCTAACCCTGGGGTTCTTCATTTCTTCCTTCTCTAATTGCTTTAGGTATAGAGTTAGGTTATTTATTTGCCTTTTTGCTTGTTTCTTGAGGTAAGCCTGTAATGCTATGAACCTTCCCCTTAGTACTGCTTTTACAGTGTCCTGTAGGTTTTGGGTTGCTATGTTTTCATTTTCATTCATTTCTATGCATATTTTGATTTCTTTTATGATTTCTTCTATGATTTTTGGTTTGTCAGAAGCATGTTATTTAACCTCCCTATGTTTAATTTTTAATTTTTTTTTCCTTTAATTGATATCTAATCTTACTGCATTGTGGTCAGAAAAGATGACTGGAATGATTTCTATTTTTTTTTTTTAATTTACCAAGGCTAGATTTATGGCCCAGGATGTGATCTATTCTGGAGAAGGTTCCGGGTGCACTTGAGAAAAAGGTGAAATTGATTGTTTTGGGGTGAAATGTCCTATAGATATCAATTAGGTCTAGCTGATCCATTGTGTCACTTAAAGTTTGTGTTTCCTTGTTAATTTTCTGTTTAGTTGACTTATCCATGGGTGTGAGTGGGGTATTAAAGTCTCCCACTATTATTGTGTTATTGTTAATTTCCCCTTTCATACTCGTTAGCATTTGCCTTACATATTGTGGTGCTCCTATGTTAGGTACATATATATTTATAATTGTTATATATTTTTCTTGGATTGATACTTTGATCATTATGTAGTGTCCTTCTTTGTCTCTTTTCACACCTTTTGTTTTAAAGTCTATTTTATCTGATATGAGTATTGTGACTCCTGCTTTCTTTTGTTCTCCGTTTGCGTAAAATATTTTTTTCCAGCCCTTCACTTTCAGTCTGTATGTGTCCCTTGTTTTGAGGTGGGTCTCTTGTAGACAGCATATATAGGGGTCTTGGTTTTTTATCCATTCAGCCAGTCTTTGTCTTTTGGTTAGGGCATTCAACCCATTTACATTTAAGGTAATTATTGATAGGTATGGTCCTGTTGCCATTTACTTTGTTGCTTTGGGTTCACGTTTATACAACCTTTCAGTGTTTCCTGTCTAGAGAAGATCCTTTAGCATTTGTTGAAGAGCTTGTTTGGTGGTGCTGAATTCTCTCAGCTTTTGCTTGTCTGTAAAGCTTTTAAATTCTCCTTCATATCTGAATGTGATCCTTGGTGGGTACAGTAATCTGGGTTGTAGGTTATTCTCTTTCATTACTTTAAGTATGTCCTGCTTTCCCTTCTGCCCTGAAGTGTTTCTATTGATAGGTCAGCTGTTATCCTTATGGGAATCCCTTTGTGTGTTATTTGTTGTTTCTCCCTTGCTGCTTTTAATATTTGTTCTTTGTATTTGATCTTTGTTAATTTTATTAATATGTGTCTTGGGGTGCTTTGCCATGGGTTTATCCTGTTTGGGACTCTCTGGGTTTCTTGGACCTCTGTGACTATTTCCTTCCCCATTTTAGGGAAGTTTTCAGCTATTATCTCCTCGAGTATTTTCTCATGGCCTTAAAAGAAAGGAATGTCTTAAAACTTAGAATGGCACCAGGCCCCTTATCCATAAATTGTGTTTTGTGGTAATCCTGGCACCAGATGATTCATCCCAGGCCATAAAACGATTGACTTGAATCTTGTACAAGGGCAGATTACCATAAAAATAATTTCATTTACATAGATTAGGAGAACAGTATCTGAGTATAACATACTGGTTTGTCAAGTAGGTTCTGAGCCATTTGGCGGAACTTGAAGACAGAGTCTGCGGTATATTAACATAGCTTAAGACAAACATTTCCATAAGAAAAAATGTATAGGTTAACTCAACGTTTGAGAATAGTTAGCTTCAGGTGAAACTAGGTGTCATAGCAACACAGCATTTTAAGAGAAACCTCCTTTTCAATTTATATAGAGAAGGAAAAACAGTATCACCAGTTTATTTCCTCCTGCTGCTTAAGTGAGAAAAAAAAAATGTCTGGCACTTGCAGCCTATTTCCTCCATTTGGAAACCCTTGGCCTTCCTGCCTGTTACCCTCTCAAGAGCTTCCAGATGTTCAAGCTGGATTTAGAAAAGGCAAAGGAATCAGAGATCAAATTGCCAACATCTGTTGCATCACCAAAAAAGCAAGAGAGTTCCAGAAAACCAATTCCTTCTGCTTTATTGACTATGCCAAAGCATTTGACTGTGTGGTGTCGGGAGCCACTATGGGAGATCCCACACCTGACAAGGTCATGAGGAGAAGGCCTGAAACACAAGGCTCTTCAGGCTACAAGGGACCCTCCAGGTTGGCCTCGGCCTCTACCCTACCCTGTATCCTCCCCCATTTTCTGCTGTTGTTCTTGTTTGCCCTGCTGCAGATTCTTGTGTTGCCTGCTGAGACCTCTCCTGCTCCTCTTTCATTGAATAAAACGCTAATTAATAAATCTCCTGGACGCTGGTTCCCCATGAAGGGGCCAGGAATGAAGGAAATGTTTCAAGTAAAAGCCCTTTTGCTGGCACTCTGGCTTGTTTGGCAGATGTGTACTAATGCACATGACTGCTCACAACACCTTAATCATAAACAGCATAAAGAATCTGATCACAAAAGGCCCTGGTAGGCACAGAGCCCTTCAGAGGGTGAGAAAGCCCTATTGGAGAACACAAAAACTATTGTTCTAAAAGTGGTTATTGGATCAACATTTGATTGCTGTTATTGTGCTGAGGTTGTGCAGTAAAAACTATTGTTAATATAGTTAAGGATTTAGAAAAATAAGAGTTTAACCCTAGTATGAAAACAATAAGATAGTTGTTAATTTTAATCAAGAATGCTAAAACAGAGGCTGCCTCATCAGAGCCACAGAGTCTTTGCGTGCTAAACTTTTTAGATAAATTTAGCTGAGAACTTTTGCAAAAAGGCTGACATTTGCCTTAACAGGATTGTATTTCTACTATGTTGCAACCTGCTGTACCATGAGACTGCAACTTTTCTGTTTTCTGCTAAACTCAAGGCAAAATAGAACAATAAATATAGACTACGGAAAGCACTTTTCCCCTCACCTAGATCATAAAATTTTAATAGGTCCCAAAGCCAGAAGATAATGTACAAAGATCCACTATGAAAGAAGATTCTCATGAACAAAGAAGTATGCAGAAAACACCCTGGTTTCGTGAAGGACAAAACTGACGTAATGTTAAACTAAACTTTGTCTGCTTATCTTTCACCTCCCCTTAGAAATGTACTAACTTAGGGTATAAAAGCTACAGTGAAAAATAAAACGCTGCCAGACTCTGCTACACACCCCGGTCTGGTCTCTCTCTCTCTCTCTCTCTATCTCTCTCTCTCTCTCTCTCTCTCTCTCTCTCTCTTTCACTCGCTAATGCCGTTCATCCTGAGGGTACCCCTGGATCCTGCTGGGGCTGGACCCTGGCAGTGTGGATCACAACAAATTGTGGAAAATTCTAAAAGAGATGGATGTTCCAGATCACTTTTCCAGCCTCCTAAGAAACCTGAATGCAGGTCAAGAAGCAACAGTTAGAACTGGACATGGAACAGTAGACTGGTTCCAAATCAGGAAAGGCGTACCTCAGGGCTATATGTTGTCACTCTGTTTATTTAACTTATATGCAGAGTACATCATGTTAAATGCCGAGCTGGATGAAGTACAAGCTGGAATCAAGATTGCCAGGAAAAATATCAATAACCTCAAATATGCAGATGGCACCACCCTTATGGCAGAGTGAGAAGAACTAAGGAGCCTCTTGATGAAAGTGAAAGAGGAGACTGAAAAATTTGGTTTAAAACTCAACATTCAGAAAAATAAGATCATGGCATCCAGTCCCATCACTTCATGGCAAATAGATGAGTAACAATGGAAACAATTAGAGACTATTTTGGGGGGCTCCAAAATCACTGCAGATGGTGACTGCAGTCATGAAATTAAAAGACGCTTGCTCCTTGGAAGAAAAGCTATGACCAACTTCGACAGCATATTAAAAAGCAGAGACATTACTTTGGCAACAAAGGTCCATCTAGTCAAAGCTATGGTTTTTCCAGTAATCATGTATGCATGTGAGAGTTGGACTATAAAGAGGACTGAGCACTGAGTCCTTTGGACTGAGCAAAGAGTCCCTTGGACTGCAAGGAGATCCAACCACTCAATCCCAAAGGAAATCAGTCCTGAATATTCATTGGAAGTACTGATGCTGAAGCTGAACCTCCAATACTTTGGCCACCTGATGCAAAGAACTGCCTCGTTGGAAAAGTCCCTGATGCTGGGAAAGATGGAAGGCAGGAGGAGAAGGGGATGACAGAGCATGAGATGGATGGATGGCATAACCAACTCAATGGACATGAGTTTCAGCAAGCTCTGGAAGTCAGTGATGGACAAAGAAGCCTGGCCTGCTGCAGTCCATGTGGTCACGAGGAGTCAGGCAGGACTGAGGTACTGAATGGTAGTGAACTTAAAGAGCTTAACGACATTGTAATGTGTACCCCTTGTGGTGGAACCAGGACGCTACCCTAAGGCTGCACTATTGTTTCTTGGCTGTCACTCCCTTGTCTTGGCATCCCTTTCCTTCCAGATTAACAATTGTTTGAATTTACCCTTTGGATCTCAAGGAGAGTCATGGAGGTTAGAGTCAAGAATTAGGAGACAAAAAGGCTTCAGTTCAATAGGAAGCATCCGAAATTTTAACACTAACTTAATTTGTCCTCATGTACCACGGTAATCTTGCCTGGGAAACCCGATGGACAGAGGAGCCTGGTAAGCTAAGTCCATGGAGTCATAAGATTCAGACCTGATTTAGCAACTAAACCACCACCACCACAGAAAGTTTGGTCATAGATCTTGGTAATAGACTCATGAAGAGGGTTTTTCTCTCTGTTTCTCTCTTCTCCCACCCTCACTCAATTTCTCTCTTCCCTTCTTTTTGCTTCTTCCCTTTCTTCCCCTTTTTGCTTACTAATCTTTCTCAAACTCCTCTTTGAGAAACTTCTAAAGTTTTGTCATTTTATTTATTTATTTATTGGGGGGGTCTTACAAACTCTAGCTCCCTACTCTTTCTTGAAAGCTAATAAAGCTCATTTGAAAAAGAGACTTGCTCCTATTACCATTGAAGTCACTATCTTAAGTGAAATGGTCTCTTTATCCCAATCATCAGGAAGAAGTGGTAAGTAATTCAGTTGGGTTCTTCCCATTCCCAAATCTCACACCCACGAACATGCAGGTGTGGAGGTTTTCAGCTGATCCTGCGGTATACACACTTGACCCAGTACCTCTTTTATTGCTGTTCTCCTCTGACACACACAAACATAGTGGAGACTAACAGTCCAGATTTTTCAGAAACAAACATAGATCCAGCTAAGAAAATAAAGCACTTTTTTGATAGTAATGGAATTTTCATTAAACTCACAAAAAATATAATTCTTCAAAATAGGAAGGATGTATTTTTAAAATCCTATGAAACTAAATGAAGATGAGTAAAGAAAAATAAGCAGGTCTTATCTTATTCATTGAGAAGCATAAGATTTTCTGGGAACAGTATTTGGGAGTTCATGTAAAGTTACATGTAACTTTGTAACTTTTAAAACTTTTATGACTTTCTGACTTATATGATAACTAAAGCAAAAAGATTTTACTAAAGAAAAGCATAAATATGTATTACACATCTCAAATTATTACTAATGAGACGTCAGAGTTCATTTCTGTTTACTATCCCTTTGGTCACTAGATGATAACTTCACCAAGATTTTTTTTTTTTTTAACCTTTCTGTCTTGGTTGCAGAAAATACGTATACTGAGAAGTGTTTCTATTTTCCAGCACCTAAGTTCCATCCAAATGTTAACAGCTCTATGACATACAATTTACAATTATTGATTTTCTCTGTAATCTCTCCTTTGTCCTGAAAATGGATAATAATTTGTTTGAGATGGAAAATTCAAAAGTATCTTTATTTAATACACTCAGCTGTGCTAAAAAGGTAATTTTTCAACAGCTGTCCTCCACACATGGTTATAGAATCTTGGCTCAGCCAGGAATGACTTCAGACCAAAAGCTTGTTTATAATCTCTTTTCCACAGAATATCCTAAACTCAATTTTTCTAATAATCTTGGGGGTACAGATTTGACTCTCTGACCCTCCTTTATAGCTCCCCAAATCTATTTTAAGGCCCTCTACTCTTATTATTTTGTCTCTTTTATTTCTCTTTTCTATTTCTAATTTCTCTCTTTTCCTAATTGTTCCCCAACAGAAATGAGTCATATTTTGGTGGAACCAAAATGCTCTCAGCCATGGAAAAGCAAATAGCAGCAAATCCTGGAATAAATGCTTCTGCTGAGTGAAGTTATGTAACTATTGATTTAGTCCCAAGCATTCCTATGCAAGAGGGTAAGGATTTAGCAGAAGGTTGAAAGAGGAGCTTTAACATTAGATTTTATAAAGGGACCCAAGGGAAAAAGAACTAATGGAAATAAGCAGAGATTATTGTAGGACATCTATTCTCTGCCCAATCACTTGGACTAAATTTATGCCCTTTATGAAAAATGCAAAGGACCAGAAGAGAGGTTGCTATTTCTAGGAGACTCTAGACAGAAATACTATTATTTCTGAACTGGGGTGATGCAGATTTGGAGAGTGGGTAATTCTTCCTTGACTGTACACAACTCAGCACATCTCCAGCCCCACCAGAATGCAAGGATGGGCAGCGTTAGATGCATACCTGGACAATACCCTAGGTGTGTACGTTGAGAATGTTCTCAATGTGTGCTTTGCCAACAACCGCATTAGTTCTACACTTCTACTGCTTCTACAGCGGAAGAAGAACAGGAAGGAAAGAATTTCATGGATGTCATCTGGTACTGCAGATGATTAAGAGGCCTGTGAAGTCCTACAATGCATTCCTGTGGGGCCACAGAAATACCTGGGGGAGGTATGGGAATTTTTGCATACATTGGAAATAAGTTGGAAATAAGACAAGAAGGTTTTTTTTTTTTTTTTTTTATTAAAATTAATGTGATTTACTTCATGTTCATATACAAGTAAGGATTGGTGATAATTAGGCAATAATTAACCTACTAACAAAGAAGGCTCCAATTTAGCAGAGGTAACAAAGCATCTATTTTAGGATGATTCTATACAAAAATTAGTCAGAGCCTTTAAAAACTTCTCATAAATGTATCTATCCCCAATTCCAATTTAGGTAGCTTATTACAATTAAAAAAAATTGACAAAATCTTAGGAATTTAGCATTAAAAAAGGTAATCTGAAAAAATTGTTATATTTTGAGTAGCCACTAAAAGAGAAGGAAGTAAAGATGGAGACTTACTGTACAGACAATTTTTATTTGGAAAGATCTACTCAGGGGAAAAGAATTTCAGAAGGAAAGTATAGCTCAAAAAAATATGTTAGAAGAGCATTGCTTCAGATTGCCTATTTTGCAAACTAAAAAGAAAGCTTTAATTATTGATGACTTCATGATCAGAGACCTCCTTGGCAAGGCCTCTCTCGACAGAGTTAAATACTGTAAGGAATAAGGAACCAGATATTAGCATTTGAACACATTTGCATACCAGAAATAAATAACAGGGGATTTGCTATACACTGTTAAAAAGGGCATTACTGTGTTTGTAAATCTTTGCTGTTGTTGACAGGGCATAATGTTAAAAAGCCCATTTTCTAGAACCAGACTTCTTGCACTCAAATTTTATCTCCATCAGTTTCTAGTTGGGTATGCTTGATTTCCTTAGCTCTAAACTAGAGGTAGTAATAGTAATAATAATAGTAATAATATTACTATTAGTAATAGTAATAATAGTAATAACAATAGTAAAAATAATAACAGTAATAATCAATCCCACAAGTTTGTCATGATGTTTAAATTAACTAATACATGTAGAAAGCATGTAAGATAGCCAGCGCAAGTGTGTGTTAAGTCATTCAGTCGTGTCTGACTCTTTGCAACCCCATTGACTGTAGCCCGCCAGGCTTCTCTGTCCATGGGATTCTCCAGGCAAGAATACTGGAGTGGATTACCATGTCCTCCTCCAGAGGATGTTCCTGACTCAGGGATCGAACCCTGGTCTCCTGCATTGCAGGCAGATTCTTCACCGTTGGAGTTACATGGAAGTCAGCCAGCACATAGCTTTGAAATTTAAAAAAAAAAAAAAAAAATCTTTAACAATACTAAAAATTATTATTGCTTCAAAGTAGATAAATATACTTTAAAAAGAGAGATTTTTATTGCCAGCCCTAAAATATGATCCTTACTATAGTCTTTTCATATAATAATCTAGTAAGAAAGGAAGGACATAACAAGCCCAAAATAATCAGACTTGCTTAACTCAGAGACAATGAAAAGCCTGAGACATCCCTAAATGTTTCTGGCCTAATGAATAAAGTTTATAGCCAAGATATTTGCAGTAACTCATAAGCATGTATTGTTGAGTAATATCATGTCTTAAAGCACTTGTTCATCGGCTACTAGTTGGGAACAGTAGCCTATGGCAGCAAAAAACTTTGAAACATTCACATGGCCATGGTTATGAGCCAGGATATGGGATATTAAGCAGAATCAGAAAAGCAGATGTTGGATCTAAATCAGGAGACAGTACAAGGCCTCACAGAAAGATTGAATGACTCGTGATTTTGTGCCTCCTAGAACAATGTCCAACGTGACTAATATGTCACTATATTAAATGCCTGCTACATGACAGTCAAAAAGGTGGTCTCAGACTTTCTAATGGACATTTCAATAAGCAAGAATGAGGTAAGGAAGAAAGATCCAGGAAGACTGGGACATTGGGGATTATGAAGAGTCTCTTTGGAGAAAAAATAAGATAGAAAAGAGTCTATAAACTTCCTCCTTTAGATTTAGATATCTTTTGACTTTCTCCTGTGCCCTGGAATATAGCTGGTGCCAAGCAAATGAAGGTGAACTTCTGCTCCAAAATTCTATATAGTTAGCTAGTTGGGTAGCAAGCAATAGACAGAAAGGTGGATAAACAAATAGGTATAAAATTATATATTTATCACAATGTTCATAGAGGTCATTAATTAAATCATTAAATTCAATGAAAAGTTATCCCTACCTTACCAGGAAAAATGCACCTATGATCCACCTTCAGTCTCAAAAAACGCAGAAGTTTATTGAGTGATCATGACATAACAATCACAATGGTCAGAAACATGTATGCATTGCCAAAAGATTTGTGTGTATGCTACAAACATATGGTTAAGTGTTTTTATTATCATCATTATATACATGAGGAAAACTGATTCTAGGAAGAAAAAGGCAGTTCCCCCAAATCACACAGAGTTCACACATGTGGGTTTAGGACGTCAAACCCTGGTCAGCCTGACTTCTTCATAAGTGCTTCAGTTTTACCATGGCACTGCTTTCAAGTCAAGCCCTGAATTTTTGTCTTGGATGCCACCTAGAAGCTTTCATAAATCCTAATGTCCAGGCCATATATGACACCAATTCAGGAAGAAACTCTGGGTTGGAACCCAGGCATTCACAAGTTTTTGAAGTTCCCCAGTGTGAGCCCAATGTGTAACCAAGGTTAAGAACAACACTCATGTTTGTATTTCACTCACACAAAATTTCATAACTTCGAATTTTGTTCTTTGCATAAAATTGCCAGCGAGGATCTCACATGGTCTCCTATTTTTATACATGAAAAAACATTTTTGTGAAAATTTATGTCTAACCATTCTCAAGACTCTGAAATGCTCCTAGAAAGATTTTAACCAAATGTTTCCTACAACCATTTTTCTCGGTGTATTACTTTTTATTTTATGGGCTATAGTATTTCAATATTAAGTAAATTTATAATTCTCATAGCATACTGGTCAGGGGTTAGGGATTCTGAGTCGGCATGTATAGGTTGGAATCCTGGCTCCATCTTTAATCTTGGATGAATTAACCTCTTTCTCCCTCAGTTTTATCATGTGTAAAGTGGAATCAATAATATACCCAACTTGTAGACCTGTGTCAGAATTAAGTCACGTGGAAAGAAATCCCAGAACAACACCTGTCAAAGAGTATAAAAAATTCAGGACATTTAAGTTATTATCATTATTATTTTGTATGTAACCAGAGAATGTGTTTTCTCCCGTCATGTACACATGAAATAATAATCTAATTATATCTGATATCATAATCAACAACTTTCCCCAAATTCAAAAGGTCACTTTTTTTCTTTAAAACTGAGCATGTCATGACCCTCTTTTCATTGCTATAAAACTTGCTGCAAGCTTCATTTACCTTTGTCATTGATTGAATGCCTCATATATTTTGCTTGAATGAACTCTGACCTGAGATAATCACAGTCCACCTATTTTGTTTTCTTCAGGCAGCACTAGAGCAATCCTGCTTATCTTCTGAGTAGACACTGCAGTAACAATTAAGAAAAGTCCCAGGTCTGGTGTAGCACATGGAGTTTAAGCCTCTTTCTACCTGTGTCATTTAATCAGTCATCTACTACCAGGATCAGAATTCAGGGGAATGGCCTTAGCAAAACTCCTTCTAGCTTGCAGATAAGGAAGACTGGTAAGGCTTCCAGCTTTCTGCAGTACACAGTCAACACAACCGTGGTTCTCAGATGACACAGTGACATCCATATCATAACCTCACAAGTGTGGTTACCACTTCAATTTAGTGGTAAACACTGTAACCTATTTTGGTGACTAGACTCTCCTTTTTTCTTCTGCTTTTCTTTTTCTCTATAAATCTCAGTCTAAAGCCTATAGCATTTTATTTAATGAATGACACACTATTTTCCATACATCTTATCTCTGTGCTACAGTATACTTTGCTTAAGCCATTTATTTTCTTCCTTTGTCTCTGTCAAGAAATGCTATTCCATTTCACTCTTGAGAGGTACATCTTTTAAAGATGGTTAAGGGTTTTAGAAAGAGAATGTAAATTGATTCTCACATACAGAAATGATTGGTTGGCCTCATTTTGAAACTTGAGAACTATAATTGAAATTCCTACATAGAAAAAGATAGGGATATTCACCAAGGACCTGATTACATTCTAGAGGCCAATCTTACAATTTTGAACAGAAGTGGATGGATGAACAAATAAAGTCATTATAATATTAATATTATACAGAAAGTTGCTCAGTAGTGTCTGATCCTTTGCAACCCCATAGACTATACAGTCCATGGAATTCTCAAGGCAAGAATACTGGAGTGGGTAGCCTTTCCCTTCTCCGGGGGATCTTCCCAACCCAGGGATCGAACCCAGGTCTCCTGCATTGCAGATGGATTCTTTACCAGCTGAGCCACAAGGAAAGCCCAAAAAAAGTCCAGAGTCTTTCTAAAAACAAACAGTAGAGGATGATATCAATAGAGGTCATTTAATAGTCAGGTGTATTATACTGTCTCAAAGTTCATATGGATCTAGTAACTGAAGATTACCTGATGAGGCAACCTCTTTCAAGAAGGTAAGGCCAACACCAAAGTGGAAGAGACAGGCTGATATCCTGTCAATGGGAACCCAGTTAGAGGTTTGTCAAAGTAAGAGGGGGGAAAAAGCTCCCCATTATTGAGAATTCAACCATTTAGCATTGGAAATGTGGCATGCATCATAAAAACAGTTCCCAGGAATACTTGTGAACATTTGTAAAACATATTAAGCATTAAATAGTGACTCTCAATGCATTAACATGTCCTGATAGCTTTAAACACTTCATATAACTCCCAGAATTGCTCACATCACACATAATGAGTAGCTTGACTAGCTTACACATTTAGACAAGACTCTTTTGTTTATATATAAAATGTCATCTCCATTGATGCGTGTGCAGTGGCAGTTCTTAGAGTTTTACACTCTAGTGCCGTTTCTTTGGAAGGACACATTTATATGATATAATAATAGAAAAGTCCTAAAAAATCTTAATTTTCTAGTACTCACAGCCAAAATTCCTAATGGAAGTTATCAGACGCTAACCACCTTATGCCAAACCATAACATATTGATGGCTATAACTGCATATGTAATAAGACCCAATACTTTTACATTTCAGGATGAGGATGGATTCAATGGAGTTTTACACCAAGGCAGAGTTGAGCTGTTACTACTAAGTTTATTATTTTATAATGCAAGAAACTTACTCTCATGTCAGAACGCGAGGAAACAAAAAAAAAAAACCTCAGTAACTCAGTGGTCTTCAAACATTTTGAACGGTGTGAACTTCCAGCTTAAAGGAACCACTCAGAACTTGAGTTTCCTAAACTCTTTGTAGGATAATATCAAACCCAGAGAATCATTGTGAGGTTAAAACAATATAAGTAGATAAATTTTTAAAAACATATGCAGGTATACAACAGTAACATTTCTTAATATAAATTGCTATCTGCTATTTCCATAAACATTTCTTTTTTCTATAGTTTCATTAAGGAAAACTTAGAGCCGTAATTGTCTAAATATTATAACCACTGTCATATTGTATAAAACTATTGTTTATGTAAAGTTTGTCTACCTTATAGATGTCAATTTTCCAGTTTCTTTCTTATATGGTATGCTCAGAAATCAGACATAGATGTTTTTCAGTCCTTCAATCCTTAACATGAACTAAGATTTCCAAAAAATTTCCTGCTAAAAAAACATGGTTTCCACATGGAAATTTGATCATAACAACTAAAACTTTATCATCTTTCGGTATCTTCTTTTGAAGGCCTTATCACACCAAGTTTACTGAGGATGGAACTTAATGATAGAGAACTGGGACTAGTACAACTTCCTCTCATTTCTAATTCAGCTGCTTTCTGAAACTCCTCAGGTTCCCTTGGATCCATACTTCTTTCTTCTTTGGCTTTCAGTGTTTGTCATTCCACTATTTAAGTTTATCAATTAGCCCAGCCAAAATTCTTCCTTCATAGCCAGATAAATGGATAAGTAGCCTTTAATTATTAACAAAGTCTAATAAAACAGTGTCAATTTTTCATCAGTGGTTTAAATTATTAAGAAGTCTCTCTCCAGAGATGCATGATGTATGATCCGCATTTACTCATTTCTTGGCATTGTGTTGCTCTCTTTGTGCCAGATAGCCAACCCAGAAATGAGGAATTACAAGTGCTACCTACGCCTGGAATTCTACCCAGCTGAGTGAGCAGCACAATTCTCTTCTGTGTCACTGGCTTTACCTTATGAAAATCAGGTTATTGTTGTCTATGTTCCTCCTTGGGGAGGGATTCCCTCAAAACTTTTCTACAGATATTCCAGTTTATAAATCCATTTATCCATTCCAATAGACAAATTTGAGAACTTGCCAATCAGAAACAGTTTCTCTTCATAAATTTCACTGATTACTCAAGTTATAGGGAAAAAAATAAATAACAAGTAAAGATTTGACTTTCACTAATTGATTTTAATTTTATTCATTCATTCTATTTGGATGGCAGCTGCCATTAAGTGATTTGATGTTCACCTCTCCTCAGCACTTTATAGTTTGTGAATATCTATCTTAAAGACAGCAGGTAAATCGAAAATGCTTGTCTTCCCAGTTAGGGATTGGGCAGCAGCTGATTAAAACTAAGAGTAGAGAAACTATTCCTTTTTACCAGAGGAAGAGAGAGGAAGGCAAGCATCATCCATCGAGGCTGCTCCAGCTGAAATAGAGATACAGGACACAAAATTTTCCAAGATTAACTATAGTTAATAAACGTATCTGTAATTTGTGTGAATGCTGCCTGGCCTTGACCATTAAGTCTACCCTATCTGGTCAGGCCAACAATTTAACATTTAAGAGGACTGAAACCTTATTGACTTTATTCACTGAAAGCATCGTCCTCAACCATCTTCCATTTTCCAACCTGTTTGTTATTCCATGCTTCATGGATGAAGCTCTGGCAGGGCTCAGAGAACCTCACTTTATCTCTGATTTGCATTCACCCTTCAGGCCATTGCATTAAGCTGCACCAAAGAAACAACCCAGATTTCTCAAATTCAAGCTTAAAGGCTATCTTCAGCAATCAATACTTCATTTGTTTGAAATATGTTTGCTTCATTAAAAAGAATAGAAAAATATGGTTCAAATGAACAAATTGATAGTAATTAGCTCTCAAGACTTGGGAGGTATGAATGGTGAGAAACCATTCCTCTGACAAAGAAAATCAATGAGTAGTACATTACCATCCAAATATGTGATTAACCTAATCTAATTGGACTATCACAAATCCTCAAGAGATTTATTATAATACCCCATATTTCATCTTCAGTGCCCACATGAAACAATTTTGATTAATTGTCCTACATTTTCAGTAACCCTTTAAAATTTCCAAAAATGAACTCATTTCATTGTAGTTTCACCAAGGGTTTTTCTCCCCTGAGTTTTTTAGTAATGAGGCTATACCTGAAAATAGACATAGGACTCATGAATACAAAGAACATTACATAAAAATAAATTCTATAACATTTAAGTAAGTTGGGGACACAAAACTTCTCTTGCATAATCTACAGGAAACATCTCAATTACTGAGTCACATATATGGTGATAACCTAGTTCAACATGATCAGACTATCAACTCAGTGTTTTAATTCACTTTACCTAGAAACTTCAAACCAGATTTTCAGATTTGTAGACTATGATTATACTATAGAATTTATTATTGGATAGATGTTATACTATTTATTACAGTTATTAATTATCAAATTGCAATTATGGTGATGAAACACAATTATGCAAGAAGACATACACATATTTTAAAGTACACACGTGGGATATGCAGAAGAAAGAAAGAGAATAAAAATGTATGAAATCAAAATGGGAATTAGGAGAAGATTTTTAAGTAGCTATTGCTATCCATCCATCTGTGACTGACTAAAATATCAATATTTTGTGGTTCAGGCAAATAAAATAAAAATTTAGAGCATATCCGATTCCATTCATAACATATACTTATCCTCTTGATTTTTTCCTATTGGTTTTAAGATGAGGAACTAAGTCTGAGCCCTCACTATTTCACTGACTGCTTCAATCTGTGCTCTGACCCACACATCTTTTTACCATCCCCTCAGATTATAAATCATAAATCAGGAAGATGCTTCAGTCTTTCATTTTGTTAATTCTTTAGCAAACTTGTCTACACTGGGAATGCAAGCTTGTCTGTTCAGATCCACGTCCTCTCACTCCCCTGCACACGCCCTACTCTATGGATACACAGGTTACTTACATTTCTGTGAGCAAGTCATACACTTTTTTTTTTTTCCTTGAACTTTTACTCAATCTAATTACCTCTGTCTACAAGGTCCCTTCCCTCTTCTCTGTTTAACAAAATCTTATCCATCAAAGCTTATTCCAAATGCTACACCCTCCATCTGACAGTCTTAGAAATTTCCCCGCTTCCTCTTCCTACAAATAGAGTTAATCACCTTCTCTTTGTATGCACTTGTCAGTAGATATGTAATTAAGTAGTGTCATTGTCATAAGAATGTGTCGGTAAGTATTTAATCCCTTGTATCCATATTCTGCCTTCTTCCTAGAGCTGAAGACTGTGTAATGCACACTATGCAATGCTGTACAATAAGTCCCCTGCATATGAACAAATTCCTTTCTGAGAGTGCATTCATAAGTCCGGTTTATTCATAGGCCCAACAAAGTTAGCCAAGGTACCCAAACTAACACAATAAGCTATATAGCACTGCACCATAATAGGTTTATAATACTTTTCACACAAATAATACATAAAAAACAAACACAAAAGATAAAAAAGATATATATATTTGGTCTCACCACACAGCTTGTGGGATCTTAGTTCCCCAACCAGAGATCAAATTCATGCCACCTGCAGTAGACGCTCAAAATGTTAACCACTGGACCACCAGGGAAATCCCTAAGGAAACAATTTTAATCTTATGGTGCAGTACCTTGCAAAGTACAGTAGTTCAGTACAACAACTAGCATGAGGGGGCTGGCATCGAGTGACCAGGCAAGAAGATTACTGATTGGACGAGCCTAGAGGAGGGAGAAGAGGTGGGAGATGGTAGAGCTGAAGGATCATCAGCAATAGGAGGTGGAAGGCAAGCTGCAATATCACTCACTCCTGACATTGATGGCAAAAGTTGTGGTTCCTTGTTGGATTCGATTCTAGCTACTCTTGAAAAATGGTGCAAGGATGTCTGGGTAGTCGCTCTCATCCTCCTCCAGTATCTCCAGGAAAGACACTGTACCACTGCACTCTGTACAGCCCTGTACCGTAAATACACAAAAGCACAACCCCAATAGAGGAGGCACTCATGCATCAATGCATACTAGACAAATGAACAAACTTACATGATTCAATAGGCGAATGCATGCTCACATCTTTGAAAGTTTGCAACTTCAGGGTTCCCATGCAGGGGATTTACTGTGTAATAAATATAATAAATGCTGAGCTTTGATGGGCTGTGATAAAAGAAAAGACTATGACAATCAAATATCTTTTGTCCTAGTAAGAAAAAGATGCAAGTTTCCAAGTGGATAAACTGTGTGCCTTATCAAACTGTTGAGAAAATCTACTCATCACTTTTACCACCATAGATACAGGAAATATTTAGGGACTACAACTAACTGGCACAATTATTAATTACCCTTGAATTTTGCTCAAAATATTCATCACAAGGCAACACAGGCCTAGTGCATATTTCAAAACGTCCTAACTCTCTTAAATATGTGAGATTATATTTTGAAAATTCTAGACACTTTATATCCATTATCAAACTCATGTGCCAAAATCCATTTCAAATTACAAACAGATTAACAAATTAGGATTTGGTTATATTTTCTTGCTTTCTCAAGAACATTGGACACCTATGTTGGACATATAGGTCACAGTTATATGTGAAGTCCATACTGAAAGAGCCAAACATACTTCCTAATGTCAAAATTTCCCCTATACCTCTGAGAGAACTGGTGATGGAAAGTGTTAGCTCCCTTAAATACAAGGGGATCTGAGGGGCAATAGTGGATGAGCCTACTGGGGCCTGGGAACTAGCATCCCAGGGAGAGTTTTGTTCACAAGAAGAGAGATGCTGCCCTCCTCCTTCTCCTCCTCTTATTCAACTTATCACCTTTGCTAAAAGATATCAGCATAACAACTTACCTAGAAATAGTAGTAATGCTATTAGTACCATGCTTTCTAAAAAACTTCAGTCATTCTCTCATTCTGTGTGTGTGTGTACATATTGTGTGTGCTGTGCTCAGTCACTTCAGTCATGTCCAACACTTTGCGACACTATGGACTCTAGCCTGCCAGGCTCCTCTGTCCATGGGATTCTCCAGGCAAGAATACTAGAGTGGGTTGCCATGCCTTCCTCCAGGGGGCCTCCCAAACCAGGGACTGAACCTGGATCTCCTGCATTTCAGGCAGATTCTTTACCGTTGAGCCGCCGGTACATATTACATTGTATAAAACGCTTTTGATATCTGGTTGGATGACATCGTCGCCTCAATGAGCATGACTTTGAGCAAACTCTGGGAGATAGTGAAGGACAGGGAAGCTAGACATGCTGTGGCCTGTAGGGTCAAAAAGAGTTGGACACTACTGAGTGACTGAACAACAACAGCAATCTAGGAAGTTGTACCTATGAAGAGAAAGAGAGCCACCAGAAAAATTGATACCTCTTGTTATCAAAATGCTACAATATCAAGACATTAATCCTCTCAACTGTACCTGTAGTAGAATAAAGGGCTAGGTTTTAACAAGTTACAATCTGGGGAAAAATTGGTGATCTTTACCAATGATAGATAAAGATCACCTTTACCTTGTAGTGGGCAGAGCTGTGATATGAATGAAGATATTTCTACTTAAAAATTCCAGCGGTGGAGTAAGCTAGACAGGACATGAATATCCGTAGGTTCTAACCCTAGATCCACACACTAAGTCAGAAACAGTCCCCAAATATAGCCTCTTAGTAAGACAACAATAGCTACCACTGTTTAACAAAGCACTTGAAACTTGGCTTAAAACAACCATCTATTTAGCCGGAATTCCCTACTTCAGCAATTTAGGCTGAGCTTAGCTGGGCAATTCTTCTTGACTTGGCTGGGCTCCATCTCTCATGCATCAGCTATCATCTGGCAGTGTGGCTTTGATATTGTCTAGGCTCTTCAACTTGTTTTTGCCTTATGCTGGGAAAACTGGGCTGATATTACTCTGGCTGCCATAGTCTCTCATCTACAGCATGCTTGCCTGCTCTTGTGCACAGAGCAGAGGCAGGGTTAGGGTCACAAGAAGGAAGTGGAAGCATGTAAAGATTTCTTAAACCTTGCTCTTAGACCTGGCATACATTTCTACCAAATTTTACTACCCAGTACAAATCATACTGCCCACCTACATGCAAGGAGAGGGGAAATAGACTCCAGCTCTTGATGAAAGATGCTACAAAATTATGTGCAAATAGATGGGAGTTCAGAAAAGAGTGAATGATTATGGTCATGTTTACAAAATACCATTGTGTTTTAGAGAATGTGCATTGCTTCTTATTCCTGGGAAATCATTGATCTCCTGAAGATACTGTATCTGATGTATAATATGTTGTTGTTTCAGTTCAGTTCAGTCGTTCGGTCATGTCCAACTCTTTGCGACCCCATGAATCGCAGCATGCCAGGCCTCCCTGTCCATCACCAACTCCTGGAGTCCACTCAAACTCATGTCCATCGAGTCGGTGATGCCATCCAGCCATCTCATCCTCTGTCGTCCCCTTTTCCTCCTGCCCCCAATCCCTCCCAGCATCAGGGTCTTTTCCAATGAGTCAACTCTTCACGTGAGGTGGCCAAAGTGTTGGAGTGTCAGCTTCAGCACCAGTCCTTCCAATGAACACCCAGGACTGATCTCCTTTAGGATGGACTGGTTGGATCTCCTTGAAGTCCAAGGGACTCTCAAGAGTCTTCTCCAACACCACAGTTCAAAAGCATCAATTTTTCAGCGCTCAGCTTTCTTTATAGTCCAACTCTCACATCCATATATGACCCCTGGAAAAACCACAGCCTTGACTAGATGGACCTTTGTTGGCAAAGTAATGTCTCTGCTTTCTAATATGCTATCTAGGTTGGTCATGCCTTTCCTCCATGTTGTTGTTTAGTCACCAAATTATGTCCAACACTTTTATGACTCCAGCTCACAGAGAGACATTCTGATCCTGTTCAGGGTGAATGGCTTTGTTCAGCTCACAGAGAGATAATCTGACCCTGCCCACCTGTGAATGGATGCAGAAAAGGAGAAATTTACACATTTCCTCCCTAAGGCTGGCCAAACCAGGAGATTGCTGCTAAAATTATGTCCTTTTTACTTTACTTCCTCACCTCCTCCCCCTTTCTGTTCTATAAAAGAACCTGGCTTCCTGACCCCAACAAGATGGTTATATTGAGACATTAGTCTGCCATATTTTCTGTCTGCCAGATTTCCCAATAAAGTTGTTATCCCTTGGCTCAACACCTCATTTCAAACTTACTGGTCTGTTGTGCAATGAGCAGAATGAGCTTGAACTCAATAGCAATTTGACCCAAATGTATGCATATGCAAAACATATGCAACTTTGAAAATAAAAAAATTAAAAAGTAAGATCATCAACTGTGTAAAGCTTGATCTGCAATATGAGGAATATTCCTAAACCCATATTTGCAGTATACCTGGAACTGTCAGGGTCTGCAGGATTTCTGATCCTGAATGTAATGTTCTTACTTAGCTTCATGGGGAAGGACTGTAAATTGGAATGAATCAAGAATGAATAGACACATAGGCCACCTTTCTGAGTTAAAGAAAAGAGATTCTATTATGGAATGGTCATCTTCCATATTCTTAGAGGATTTGAACTTGGAGTGCTTTAAAATATATTGATGCCTTGGCTCCACTTCCAGAGAGTCTGACTTAAAATCATCTGATCATCTAAAGTGAGACATGGACATGCAGAATTTTAAAATTGCTTAGATGATTCTAATATGGATTGATTCCTCACTTAAATAAGAGAGAGGAATTAGAGACATTCCTGCATGGGTGAAAGCAGAGACTTCTTTGAGAAATACAAATGTTCCAGAGATGTTTGCTTCAGGTTGTAAGCTGTTGGCCACCCAGGGAGTAACAGACTTTAAAAGGATCAATACTACTTTCTGGCTTGCAAGCCTGTCATAATTGACTATTTCTTGAAGTTTCATTCATGCTTATGAAGCAGATGCCCCTGTTGGAGCTGCACTCTCTTGTCTGTCATGAATACACACAAAAAGAAATAGCCTCAAGATCTCAGGCTTGTATTGTTGAGAATAATCTGGTGATAGAAGGAATCAGGGCAGGAATGTTATAAAGCATTTGAATATTTAATATTTTTGACCATAATCTAAGTGTGCTTTATTTGTGAGCTTTAATATACACCCAGGAATTTAATAAAGGGAAGGGTTTTGTATTGATTTTTATGTTGCTGGCACTGTACTTGTGGTATTTATGGCATCATGAGTTGCCTGTAACAGTCTCTAGTAAGCTCTTTTGAACTGTGTAGCTGAGCATAGTTTGATGTGAAAATTAAAATAAATTTGAGGCTCAGATTCTACATGAGGGGTTCCCAATCTCTGGGCTCTAATGCTTGGTAATCTGAGGTAGAACTGATGAAATAAAAATAGAAGTAAAGTGCACAATAAATGTAATGTGCTTGAATTATCCTGAAATCATCCCACCAAGCCCAGTCGGTAGAAAAATTGTCTTCTACAAAACAGGTCCCTCGTGTCAAAAAGATTGGGAACTGCTGTTCTACGTGACATTAAGAGGATGCAACTATAGGGAAAGAGGAGGACCAAGATCTTTGCACTGCATTCCCACTGTGGTCCTTTAGAGGAGACTTTTGCTAATAATTCCACATTCTAGGGAAGAAATGTCATCCTATTTCTCACTCCTCCCCAAGGGGAGTGAGTAATGACTGGGAGCTGTTAGCAGTGAGTTCTGCAGAAGTAATGCTGACCGGGCTCAGCCCTTCTCTTGCTCATGGCCTACAGGTTCCAAGTATAGTGACCCTTGCTCTCTCAGTCCCCACACGTGGGGCAGAAAACATGCAACTCCCCCCAGGAGCCAGCTCCTCTCACCTTCTCTGTCTGGACCTCCATGAAGAGCAGGGGCAGCCCACTTGGTGAGCTTGACATCTCAAAAGAGGAAGGGGCTCTGTTTTGGCCTCAGGTCACCCTTGAGTTTGTATTGTCACTACTCTTGACAATGCAACTTTCCAGCAATAAAACTGATACAGTGATTTGCCTTGTTTCATTCCTTGGGTCAATTTTTCAGTTTGGTTCAACCAAGAAAGATGGGAAGGTGAATAGTCCATATCAGGATCCCAAAAACATTGCTAAAAGTAATTAAAGGAAAGTGAAAGTCGCTCAGTCGTGTCTTACTCTTTGCAACTCCATGGAGCCTGCCAGGCTCCTCTGTCCATGGAATTCTCCAGGCAAGAATACTGGAGTGGGTAGCTATTCCCTTCTCCAGGGGATCTTCCCAACCCAGGGATCAATCACAGGTCTCCCATATGGCAGGCAGATTCTTTATCAGCTGTAGCAAATAATATGATTCCAATGTACTCACCCCTAAAATATCTGCAAGTTCAATTGCCAGCACTACTGTAATCTGCTTTGAAAGATCTGTGTGTGTGAATGTACAGAGAAACAGAAAGACAAACAGAGAAAGAGAGACAGAAAGAGGTAGGGAAAGATAGCACCCTCAAAACCAGTCATAAATATATATTCATATATGTAAATATTATATCCACATATATTTACATATATAAACATATATCATATATATATAAACTATATATATGTGTGTTTATAATGCATGTAAGTGTATATATGTGTGTATATATGTATATTAAGCCAGGTTATTGATTAAGCTTATTAATTATTTAAATATGAGATTCTTCACTTTGGAAATATCTTTTATAAACCCTAAAAATTCCTAGTGAATTTATATCATTTTTTAAGAACATAAGAATTTTAATGAAAAAAGGGAGGAAAACCCAGTTCCACAATTTATTCACCATATAATCTGAATCATGTCACTTGAAATATGGTTTCTTTGCCTAATCAGTAAAAACAAATATTAACAAATGTCCCACCAAAAATTATAGCAAAGCTAAAATGAACTAAAAAGAAATAAATCTTTATATAAAAATTCAAAAGACCACACAGTTGTTATATTTCTTTAATTAAAGACAAATAAGTGTTTGGATAAAGAACAGACCCTCTCCCCAGCTGTTCATGACTTTTTGAACCATTGAGAAATTAGAATCCAATTTAATAAACTATCTAGAAAATTACAGGCTATTAACAAAAGTTACATGTGCATGTGTGCTAAGTCGCTTCAGTTCTTTGTGACCCTGTGGACAATAGCCTGCCAGGCTCCTCTGTCCACGGGATTCTCCAGGCAAGAATACTGGAATGGGTTGCCATGCCCACCTCCAGGGGATCTTCCTGAACCAGAGGTGGAACCTGTATCTCTATGCCTCCTGCACCGGCAGGCAGTTCTTTACCACTAGTGCCACCTGGCAAGCCAGCAAAAGTTATATTCTCACAAAAACTCTAGTAGTGTCTGCAAACGTTATTAACCCATTACTGAATAAATGACCTAATACATGCTCACATTGGCACATGGAGGCCCCATGGAGGTTAGCAGTTCAGAACATAGGCTCTAGAACTGGAGGGCCTGGTTTCAAAGCTCTTCTTAGTTCTGTAGCTTGACTGATTTCCTTATCCCTTTGTGACTCAAACATCTACAAAATAACATCTATCTCATAGGGTCGTTTGAAGGATTAAATGTGTTAAGTGTATATGAAGTTAATGTAGAATTTAGCATATAGCACTCAGCTCTTATTATTAATAAAACAGTGCTATTTTTTATTTATGCTACTTTTTATTTATTCCAAAATGTACAAATCTGCTTAAAAATGCTAATGTCTCCATAACTTTGCTGCAGTCTTGCTTGACAATTTCCATCAAATCTAAGCTCAAATCATAATCAGGTAATGAAAAGTATATAATAGCTCAAAAAATATGACAAAAATGTAAAAATAAAATATAAAACAACCATCCAACTTACCAAAATTCTCTTGTTCTTTATGTCACAACTAGCATAACTGATATGTTTCACTAAATTGTCATCTTTAAATTTACACAAGTATATTGAATAGCTCTTTTGGCAGCTTAGAGGCAACTCCTTAGACATTGCTGTGAATGGCCAAATCACAAGTCTATATATCAGTCTGCTGGTGTCTTTACTTTAATCACATACATAGATTTATAATCCCTTTGATGCCAAATAAGCATTTCTGAAAGTCCTAGGAGAAGATCCAAGCATCTGTCTGCTCTAAAAGTAATCACATTAGCACACTGATGAACAGTAAAGGACTTTAGCCAACTTAGTATCATACGGCAGAGAGACAGACCCTATCAAGCCCCTAAGAATATCAGTTTATCACAACTCATTGTGTGTGTATCAAATTCATGGTGCAGATGTCCTCAACACAATTCTACCCAGCAAGATAATGTACATTATTATAATAAAGCCAAGATCTACAACACTCTTACACAGTTCCAAACTTATTCTTAGAATGCTAGAACTAGCTTCTGGTACTTCATCACCATTTTCAAGTTTCAAAGCTTGGAAGTGGGAAATGGTGGAGGAGCTTATGAACCTTTTATCTTGTGACTCAGGTTCAGTGATAAATGACTAGAGTGCAGCCATGCTTGAAATCCTCTATACCTTTGGGTTCAACTCAGATCATCTTACCGAAATTTAAAAATAGCTCTAAACTAATAAAAATTTGAAAACCAAGTCAGATAAATGCAGTGCTACAAAGCTGATTATACATATAGTAATATGCTAGGACTGTCATAAGAAAATACCATAGATTGGGTGGCTGAACTAACAAAAATTAATTTCTTCACTGTTGTGGAGACTGTAAGTTCAACATCAAGGTGTTGGTAGGTTTGGTTTTTCCCAGGAGAGAAAGGCTGCCTCCTTAATGTGTCCTCATCTGGTCTTCTCTTTTATTTATTTATTTGGGCCTTATGCTAGGGCTTCATTGTTTCATGACATTTTCTCTAGTTGTGGCGAGCTGGGGCTACTCTGTAGTTGTCATACATGGGCTTCTCATCTTGCTAAGCATGGACTCTAGAGCATTCTGTCTTCAGTAGTTGCAGCATGTGGGTTTAGTAGTTATGGCTCACAGGCTTCATTGTGCTGTGGCATGTGGGATCTTCCTGGACCAGGAATCAAACACGTGTCTTCTGCATTGATAGGCAGATTCTTTACCACTGAACCACCAGGGAAGCCCTAGCCTTTTCTTTATGCACAGGCATTACTGGTGTCTCTTCCTCTTCATATAAGGACATCAGTCCTACTAAATTAAGAATCTACCCTTATGACCTAATTTACCCTTAATTATCTCCTTAAAGGCCTCATCTTCAAATACAGTCACACTGGGGTTTAGGGCTTCAACATATGAGTTTTGGGGAGATACAATTTGATCCATAATAGTACCTCTTTTACAAAGTAAACTGTCAGCAGATTTATTAACAATAAGCTCATTTTATTTGCTCCCAAGCTGCAAGCTTCAAAATATTAACATTGATTTATACTACCCATGATGAAATGGAAGTCATAAATTCAGGATGTGTTAAGAATAGCAACAGACAGTTAGGAGTAAAGATATCAAACCAGAAAAGAAATTTCTAACTAGTCAACCAATATTTATATTTGATTATATAAAAGAACCACAGAGTCAGAATATAACAAGAAAACAATAAAAACACATTTATTACTAAACCAAGTTTCCAGATTATGAACATTTGAATATATAATTATTATTATTGGTAGCAGCTATATCAAAGGAGATAAAAAATTGGCATAAACAAAGAGTACTTCACCTTAATCCATGGAATGCTAACTGTGGAGCACTACAGAAGGAAAGATTTTAATCCACATAGATTTTAATCTTTTTTACAGATAAAAGATTTTAATCCCCACCAAAATAAAGTATTGTACATATATGTACAGAGTGTTTATCAAGCATATGTGCAAATTCTCTTAAAGTTCATAATACTCAATCTCATTTGGGCTTGTTAGTGAATTCATCACAAGTTTTCACCTTTGTGATCTTTTTCAAATTATATCCAAAATGCAACTAACAACAAGTGGCAAGTTATGAGCCTTATAGATATGCACAGTAAAATAAATAAATAAAGATGTGGAAACAAGGTAAACGATAAAATTATTTGGAGTTCAAAAGCAAGATATAACATCTTGGACTCAGATGCCCAAGGAAAGTGTTTTGGAAATGGTAAGACTTGAGTAGGGTATTGAGGGATAGATGGGAGGATTCATAACAATTTTATGAAAGAGAACACTATATTAGACATGAAGGCAGTGGCATAATGAAAACATTCATCTAATTGATAAGGGGGCAACTTACAAGACTAGAGTAACTGGGTCAAAGTTTGAAGTAAAATAGATACTCAACTATAGAAGACAAATTTTATTCTGAAGAATGAATATATTGAAAAGAGTTTAGTAGGAAAATGTCCACAAGAAACACTTTCTTAAAGATTGTGTATCCATCCCATCTACACGTCAGTATTCTTGCCTGGAGAATCCCATGAACAGTGAAGCCTGGTGGGCTACGCAGTCCACAGGGTTGCACAGAGGTGGACATGACTAAAGAAACTTAGCACACACATATGCCTCTATTTTAAAAACCAAGTTTCCTTGGAACAGTACCTTTCCCAGACTCCTAATCCACAGCTCCACTATAAATGTGGAGTTCCTCTCATCCTCCAGGTTCCAGGCATAGGCATTGGCTCCAGGTCTGATGTATTACAACCCCTTGGCCAGAGCTGAAGTCTTAAGACAGGCAAGCCTGGTATGACAGCTCAGGGAAGTTTGCTGGAACAGTTGAAAAGAGAAAGTCTCACTCTGCTAGGTTTTCTGGGCTGTGAGGATGTAAGCCAAGAGATGCTTGAAGTCACCAGTGGAAACTTGGGAATGAAGATGACACAGAGGACAGAAGAACCAAGAGATGGGAAGAAATAGTCTGCACATTAACAGATTTTATTTTGAGCATCTTGATTTTTTTTTTTAGCATCTTGGGGGCCTCAATGCCCCCAAGACATTCAATTATAATAGCTAATACATTCTCTTTTTGGTTTAAGCTGGCTTTCAGAATGTTACCTGGTTCTTGAGACCAAAGGAGGTCTTATTAACTCACTAATAGAATGAACATATAGGGTTGTGTCAAAAAAAAAAAAAAAAACCCAAGATTTGTAACTATGAAAAGGGAACACTCTGGGTTTACAAGGTAAGCACTGCTCCAGTGATTTACCACTGAGAAAGGAAAACACATCCCCAGTATGGCACTCTCCTCAGAGAGAATGATGGGTGGAGTTGGAAAATCACAGAGTAGGGAATTAGTTTAACAGACAGAATTGGAAAGCAAAATAACTGACCTCATAAAACTGCAACTAAAGATGGGTCCTGAGCCATGGTTCAGGGAAAGTGTTGAGCCATAAATTTATGATAGGAACATATAGTTTACTGTTAAGAATATAGCTTTTGAATGTAGCAAATATAAGCACAGCCTAAAATATCAAATAAATACCTTGAAAAAATTTAAGTACTTGGGAGGCAATGTTGTTTTTTGCACACGTGAAAAGAAGCATGAAATGTATAGTTCAGAATATGAGAGGTGTTAAAACAGCTTCATAGAAACTGATTAAAGCTGTAAAACTAGTATAAACTGAGTATATAGGAGTCACTATAATTCAACTGTTAAGAGGAAACTTTAAATGAATTAATAATTTGACTTGTACTATTATTTCCAAGAGAATTGGGGTGGGGAGGATAGTACTACCATCCACTTAAATAGATTTTATCTAAGAATTTAATATATAATAGTTTAACAAATTACTTTCCATTGTGCTGCTAAAAACTCGCTGTTTTTTTTCAACACTAAGAAAGTAGTTAAGAATAACCCAGTTTGGCAAAGAAAAAATCTTAATGAGTTAAAAGGAAAGAAATTATAAAGGAAAAGCAAAGTAATGAAAAGATAAGAATATAAATCCCACTGAGTCCCAAGATAATTTGGCCTATTGTCAAAATCATAGCAAAAGTATTTATATATTTTAAACCTCTGTCTTAATTAAGACAGGAAAGAAAGGGAGAGAAGGAGGGAGGAAGGTGGGAGGAAAAGGGAAGAGAG
This sequence comes from Cervus canadensis, assembly GCF_019320065.1. Lineage (NCBI taxonomy): Eukaryota > Metazoa > Chordata > Mammalia > Artiodactyla > Cervidae > Cervus > Cervus canadensis. The sequence goes on along the minus strand of NC_057392.1, from coordinate 556,780 downwards.
AAAAGAGACAAAGTGAGAAATGGACAAAGACAGGAAGGCAGAGAAGGAAGGAAGGAAGGAAAGGAGGAAGGGAGGGAAGGAGAAGAGGAAAGAGAGAAAACGACAGTATTTGGTTTAAAAAACTAAAAAACCAAACATGTCTGTTTGCTTGGAACATCTGAGTGAAGTGGGTGAGCTAGGTTGAAGGGTCATTGTCTCTGTCAGGACACTATACTTCCATTAAGCATGGCAGAAAGATAATTGCTAAGTGAAGTTGCTCATTACCTTCCACAGAACCTGATTTCACTGACTTCATAAAAGTATATAAAGGCATTAACAGGCATGGTCCCTAGGAACTTCTTTAAATAAGTGTAGCTCCCTTTAAAGCTCAACAAAATCCTAGCTTTATCCCTCAGTGATGACACAGATTAGATGCACATTATCTCATTCATTCCCAAGTCCCTATCTTACAAAGAGCATTCATTTTTTAATATTCTTCCTTATTTGAAGTTATGTAGCCCAAAACTCATATTTTTCATAGGAAGAAATTGAGGTTTGAAGAGAATACATCATTTGACCAACTCACATGGTGATTGACCTGGGCCGTACGCATGTACCTGTCAACTATATGCATTTTCCATAGACAGACAAATTTCACACTCCAAGTATCAGGCTAGATATTTAGTTTCTATCAAATGGATGGTGATTATCAATAAAAGTATAAAAACATAGATGTTCTTCTGTGAAGATAAAGTAAGTATATAGGGAAGTCGTCAAGATTCTGTAAATGTTTGAATCTACATTTGCAGTTTGACCATATCTGTCTGGTAAACTGGTGGTTTATAGCCTCACTTTCCTGATTCTAAGTGTCTCTTTATGTGAGTTTATATGCATAGAATAATGGGGCTTGTCAAGAGTAAGGTTACCATGGTAAGGTGGGGGGTGTTTGGTTTTTGTATTTTCTTTCATTTGTTTTTAACATTTGCCTTAGTTTTTGTTTTGCACCAGCCAAATGAGTCAATGAGTCAGAGATAAAAGGAACAACATAATGAATAGAGAGCCTTCTCTAGACCAGTCCCATGGATTCAATTTTGAGCACCAGGATAGAGGCCAGTCTTTTAAAAGAAATTGACAAAGCTTGGTCCAATTGAGACAATGAGACAGATTGAGGAGCAAGAGAAACCTATATTGGATGAAGTCAGTTGCAGACTCAGGTAGAGTGTTCTTTCAGTTTTGGCAAGGAACATGGCTTTAACAAAGTGACAATAAAAAAGGACACACTTCTATATGCAGACTCAAAGTTTTTGTGGTGCAGAAACATCAAAACAACAGAAACCTACATAGAGAGGACCATTCTTGAGGGAAAAGAAGTTCCAAGGACAGGGATGGGTCACACCTACCATGCAAAATAGTTTCTATTTTCTTTTCTGAATATATTTATTTATTTGGCTAGACCAGGTCTTGTGGCACATGGAATCTTTAATTGTGGCAGGTGGGATTTAGTGCCTCAACCAAGGATTGAACCTGGGCACCCTACATTGGGAGCACAAAGTCCTAGTCATTGAACCACCAGGGAAGTCTTCAAAATAGTTTCTAAACAGCAGGGGAAAAAAAGGCCAGATTGGAAGCATGAAGAGGATCATATATGATCACATTTCATGGTAGAAACTCCCAGTAATAATGGACCAGGCTTTAAGTATAGATCCTACAAGAACGAAGATGGGAAAAGCATAGCAGCAAAATGTGGATATTAGTGAGGTTTTCCAAAGCTAGTGAGTTCCAAGCAAATTCAAATTAATTTTTATTAGCCTTTGGTTAAGGCTATGGTTTTTCCAGTAGTCATGTATGGATGTGAGAGTTGGACTATAAGAAAGCTGAGTGCCAAAGAATTGATGCTTTTCAACTGTGGTATTGGAGAAGACTCTTGAGAGTCCCTTGGACTGCAAGGAGAACCAATCAGTCCATCCTAAAGGAGATCAGTCCTGGGAGTTCATTGAAGGAAGGACTAATGTTGAAGCTGAAGCTCCAATACTTTGACCACCTGATGTGAAGAGCTGACTCATTGGGAAAGACCCTGATGCTGGGACAGATTGAGGGTGGGAGGAGAAGGGGACAACAGAGGATGAGATGACTGGATGGCATCACCGACTCAATGGACATGAGTTTGGGTAGGCTCTGGGAGTTGGTGCTGGACAGGGAGGCCTGGTGGGCTGCAATTCATGAGGTCACAAAGAGTCGGACATGACTGAGCGACTGAACTGAACTGACTAAACTAATTACAAACAGATGTATATTCACAGCTTCCATAGGAAGAGAAAATTAGTAATAGAATCAGACATTTCACAGAAAGAATTGAACAACTGGGAAACAATTGGAATGTACTGGAAGACAATAATTTCTTTTAGTAATAACTTATACATAAATATGGATTTCCCTGGTGACTCAGATGGTAAAGAATCCACCTGCAATGTGCGAGACTTGAGTTCGATCCAAAAGATCCTCTGGAGGACGGCATGGCAACCCACTCCAGTATTCTTGTCTGGAGAATTCCCATGAATAAAGGAGCCTGAAGGGCTGCAGCCCATGGGTTCACAAAGTGTTGGATACAACTGAAAGACTAAACAGCATACAGTGATAAGCATAAACAGGTTACTTATCTATTGTTAATAACTGGAAATCACAGTCTGTGTTTGCTTAACGTATCTTTCATGGATAGAAATTTTACTTTCCTGATAGTATTAAATTTAGGAAAAGTTGCGATTTGATTAAAAATGCTGACACTCTCTCAGACATCAGACAATACATCTTCTGAAGTTAGTTATATCACAGACATAAATAAAAATGCAGGCAAAAAATAAAATACCAACTCAGATATGTCTTGAGGTTTTTAGCACCTTACTCATGTCTTTCAATATGTTCATCCTCAAAGTGAATTTCCTTTTCATTTTCAACCTTCATGGTTAAAGTCGAATTTCCAAAAATACTGGGCTTGTGAAACAATTGACACTAAATATGAATCATTTCTTGAGAAACTTGTATGAAATCAGGAAAGAACATTCTAGGGTTAAAAAAGAAACTTAAGCCCACATATTTGATTCTCTCTTTCTCCCAACGGCAATAGTCAGTCCAAGACTTTTCTTGGGTTGTCAAGTCTGGCCAGTAGTGCAGATATAGACATGAGTCAGTAGCCAGGAGTCCTTTAAACTTCAGAACTATTTTGCATAGACTATAAAACTAATGAATATGACAAGCTGGATTAGGTCACTGGGGCAAAGGATGGTGAGATAACCTTATGTCTCTCTAAATTCCCCTTCCTAATTTTAGTCCAGATGTCAAATATATAGGATATCTTATATATAATTGATATGGGCTTTCTAGTAAAATCTGAGGCATTTGGGTTAAAAGCATTCAAACATCTTCTACTAAGCAATAAATAAGAGCTGACATTTTACTTTAATTTCAGCAAGACTATAAAGAATAAATGGCAACCAGCATGGTCTCTGTGTGTGCTTACTCAGTCATGTCCAACTCTTTGCAATCCCACAGACTGTAGTCCACCAGACTCCTCTGTCCATGGGATTTCCCAGCCAAGAATACTGGAATGGGCTGCCAGTTCAAGACAAGAATAGAGTGGGATGCCATTTCCTTCTCCAAAGGCTCTTCCTGACTCAGGGATGATGTTTCCTGCACTGCAGGGGGATTTTTTTTTACCATCTGAGCCATCAGGGAAGCCCCAACATGGTCTAAGAACAGAGAAATAAGTTATAGAGAAAAAATAAAGTACCCCTTGGAAACCAGGCCAAAATGAGGAAGAGGCTGTAGATTTTAATGGATTATATGCCAGAAACATATAGTACCCATGTGTGCATGAGTGCCTTGTTGCTCAGTCCTGTCTGACTCTTTGTGACCACATGGACTGTAGCCCGCCAGGCCTCTGTATCCTTGGGATTTCCCAGGCAAGAATACTGTAGTGGGCTGCCATTCCTCTCTCCAGGGGATCCTCCCAACCCAGGGATCAAACCCAGGTGCCTTGAATTGCAAGCTGATTGTTTTTACTGTCTGAACCACCAGGGAAGACCGTAGGACCCATATTTCCCTCTAAAAATTGTGTTGGAGAAATCGTTCTAACTAAATTGAAAACGAGTCTGAAATTGTTCTATTTTCAGAAAAAGTGCTAGAAATTTTACAAAACATGCCTGAGAATAAGCAGAAAATAGGGGGGAAGTATATAGAAACATATCTGAGTGTATCAAAGAGTTAACAACAGAAAGAATTATGATCAAGAGAAAAATGCAAACTATCATGGTGTAACCAGATTTAGGGATAATTCTTCCATAATGGCATCTGGCAATTCTAGCAGAGATGGTTGAGAATCTGAGACCTTACAGTTGAGAAGGTGAAAAGAGCTTTCAGCAGGTCACAGAGATAGGAAAATGAGAACTGGATGTGTGGACAGGCTCATGTGAGAGAAAGCCAGGTCACACTCAGATTAATTACTAATTAAAATAATATTAATATGAGTCTATAGAATTATGTTAATATATTTGATAACTCCATTATCTGGATATACTATTGATTTGTTTATAGAGTTTTGTTTTTGTTTTTTTATTTTCTTATTTTTTTATTTTCTTATTTCAAATATTATAAACAAAAATTATAAAGATAATTTAAGGTATGAGGGAGCAATACCATTATCAAGCCAAAGATTTAATAACCACTACAAATCACAAGCATGCTAAATGCAATGCAGACAGTTTATTTATTTTTTTAATTTACTTATTTATTTATTTTACTTTACAATATTGTATTGGTTCTCCATACATTGACTTGAATCCACCATGGGTGTACATGTGTTCTGCATCCTGAACCGCCCTCCCACCTCGCTCCCCATCCCATCCCTCTGGGGCATCCCAGTGCGCCAGCCCTGACCACCCTGTGTCATGCATCAAACCTGGACTGGTGATTCATTTCACATATGATAATTTATATGTTTCAATGTCATTCTCCCATATCATCCCACACTTGCCCTCTCCCACAGAGTCTGAAAGATTGTTCAATACATCTGTGTCTCCTTTGCTGTCTCACATACAGGGTTATCATTACCATCTTTCTAAATTCCATATATATGAATTAGTATACTGTATTGGTGTTTTTCTTTCTGGCTTACTTCAGTCTGTATAATAGGCTCCAGTTTTATCCACCTCATTAGAATTGATTCAAATGAATTCTTTTTAATGGCTGAGTAATATTCCATGGTGTATATGTACCACAGCTTTCTTATCCATTCGTCTGCTGATGGGCATCTAGGTTGCTTCCATGTTTTGGCTATTATAAACAGTCCTGAGATGAACATTGGAGTACACGTGTCTCTTTCAGACCTGGTTTCCTCGGTGTGTATGCCCAAGAGTGCGATTGCTGGGTCATATGGCAGTTCTAGTTCCAGTTTTTTTAAGGAATCTCCACACTGTTCTCCATAGTGGCTGTACTAGCTTGCATTCCCACCAACAGTGTAATTTTTTGCCATTGAGGGTAATGCTTGCTGTGGGTTTGTCATATATAGCTTTTATTATGTTGACGTATGTTCCTTCTATTCCTGCTTTCTGGAGAATTTTAATCATGAATGGATGTTGAAAACATCCATGAAGACATACCATGCAAATTCTCCAGCAATACAGGAACATAACCCTGAACCTCAATATACAGCCTGCTCAAAGTCACACCAAACCCATTGACATCTCAAAACTCATTACTGGTCATTTCATTACACTCCAGAAAGAAGAAATCCAGCTCCCCCCACCAGAACACTGACACAAGCTTCCCTAACAAGGAAACCTTGTCAAGCCACCCGTCCAACCCCACCCACAGCAAGGAACCTCCACAATGAAGAGGAATCACCAACTGCCAAAATACAGAACCCCCCCCCACCACCACCACAAACACAGTAATATAAACAAGATGAAAAGGCAGAGAAATACCCATCAGGTAAAGGAACAGGATAAATGCCACCAAACCAAACAAGAGAGGAAGAGACAGGGAAACTACATGATAAAGAATTCAGAAAAATGATAGTGAAAATGATCGGAAATCTTGAAAACAAATTGGAGTTACAGATAAATAGCCTGGAGACAATGATTGAGAAGATGCAAGAGAGGTATAACAAGGACCTAGAAGAAATAAAAAAGAGTCAATATATAATGAATAATGCAATTAATGAGATCAAAAACACTCTGGAGGGATCCAATAGTAGAATAACGGAGGCAGAAGATAGGATAAGTGGGGTAGAAGGTAGAATTGTAGAAATAAATGAAACAGAGAGGAAAAAAGAAAAAAAAAAGAATTAAAAGAAATGAGGACAACCTCAGAGACCTCTGGGACAATGTTAAACGCCACAACATTCGAATCATAGGAGTCCCAGAAGAAAAAGACAAAAAGAAACACTATGAGAAAATACTTGAGGAGATAATAGTTGAAAACTTCCCTAAAATGGGGAAGGAAATAATCACCCAAGTCCAAGAAACCCAGAGAGTTCCAAACAGGGTAAACCCAAGGCAAAACACCCCAAGACACATATTGATCAAATTAACAAAGATCAAACACAAAGAACAAATATTAAAAGCAGCAAGGGAGAAGCAACAAATAACACACAAGGGGATTCCCATAAGGATAACAGCTAATTTTTCAATAGAACTCTTCAGGCCAGAAGGGAATGGCAGGACATACTTAAAGTGATGAAAGAAAATAACCTATAGCCCAGATTACTGTACCCATCAAGGATCTCATTCAAATATGAAGGAGAAACCAAAAGCTTTACAGCCAAGCAGAAGCTGAGAGAATTCAGCACCACCAAACCAGCTCTTCAACAAATGCTAAAGGATCTTCTCTAGGCAGAAAATACAGAAAGGGTGTATAAACTCGAACCCAAAACAATAAAGTAAATGGCAACAGGATCATACTTATCAATAATTACCTTAAATGTAAATGGGTTGAATGCTCCAATCAAAAGACAAAGATTGGCTGGATGGATAAAAAAAACAAGACCCCTATATATGTTGTCTACAAGAGACCCACCTCAAAACAAGGGACACACACAGACTGAAATAGAAGGACTGGAAAAAGATATTCCATGCAAACAGAGACCAAAAGAAAGGAAGAGTAGCAATACTCATATCAGATAAAATTGACTTTAAAACAAAGGCTGTGGAAAGAGACAAAGATGGACACTACATAATGATCAGAGGATCAATCCGAGAAGAAGATATAACAATCATAATTATATATGCACCCAACATAGGAGCACCACAATATGTAAGGCAAATGCTAACACATATGAAAGGGGAAATTAACAATAACACAATAATAGTGGGAGACTTTAATACCCCATTCACACCTGTGGATAGATCAACTAAACAGAAAATTAACAAGGAAACTCAGACTTTAAATGATACAATAGACCAGTTAGACTTAATTGATATCTATAGGACATTTCACCCCAAAACAATCAATTTCACCTTTTTCTCAAGTGCACATGGAACCTTCTCCAGAATAGATCACATCCTGGGCCATAAATCTAGCCTTGGTAAATTAAAAAAAAAAATTGAAATCACTACAAGCATCTTTTATGACCACAATGCAGTAAGACTAGATGTCAATTACAGGAGAAAAACTATTAAAAATTCCAACATATGGAGGTTGAACAACACACTGCTGAATAAACAAAAAATCACAGAAGAAATAAAAAAAGAAATCAAAATATGCATATAAGTGAATGAAAATGAAAACACAACAACCCAAAACCTATGAGACACTATAAAAGCAGTGCTAAGGGAAAGGTTCATAGCAATGCAGGCTTACCTCAAGAAACAAGAAAATAGTCAAATAAATAGCCTAATTCTACACCTAAAGCAACTTGAAAAGGAAGAAATTATGAACCCCAGGGTTAGTAGAAGGAAAGAAATCTTATAAATTAGGTCAGAAATAAATGCAAAAGAAACAAAAGAGACCATAGCAAAAATCAACAAAACCAAAAGCTGGTTCTTTGAGAAGATAAATAAAAGTGACAAACCATTAGCCAGACTCATCAAGAAACAAAGGGAGAAAAAGCAAATCAACAAAGTTAGAAATGAATATGGAGAGATCACAACAGACAACACAGAAATATAAAGAATCATAAGAAACTATTATCAGCAACTATATGCAAATAAAATAGACAACTTGGAAGAAATGGAAAAATTCTTAGAAAAGTACAACTTTCCCAAATTGAACCAGGAAGAAATAGAAAATCTTAACAGACTCATCACAAGCACAGAAATTGAAATTGTAATCAGAAATCTTCCAACAAACAAAAGCCCAGGACCAGACGGCTTCACAGCTGAATTCTACCAACAATTTAGAGAAGAACTAACACTTATCACTTATCCTATTCAAACTCTTCCAGAAAATTGCAGAGGAAAGTAAACTTCCAAACTCATTCTATGAGGCCACAATCACCCTAATACCAAAACCTGACAAAGATGCCACACAAAAAGAAAAGTACAGGTCAATATCACTGATGAGCATAGATGCAAAAATCCTTAACACAATTCTAGGAAACAGAATCCAACAACATATTAAAAAGATCATACATCATGACCAAGTGGGTTTTGTCCCAGGGATGCAAGTATTCTTCAATATCAGTAAATCAATCAATGTAACACACCACATTAACAAATTGAAAAATAAAAACCATATGATTATCTCAAAAGATGCAGAAAAAGCCTTTGACAAAATTCAACATTCATTTATGATAAAAATTCTCCAGAAAGCAGGAATAGAAGGAACATAGCTAAACATAATAAAAGCTATATATGACAAATCCACAGCAAGCATTACCCTCAATGGTGAAAAATTGAAAGCATTTCCCCTAAAATCAGGAACAAGACAAGGGTGCCCACTCTCACCACTACTACTCAACATAGTTTTGGAACTTTTGGCCACAGCAATCAGAGCAGAAAAAGAAGTAAAAGGAATCCAGATAGGAAAAGAAGAAGTAAAACTCTTTCTGTTTGCAGATGGCATGATCCTCTACATAGAAAACCCTAAAGACTCTACCAGAAAATTACTAGAACTAATCAATGAATATAGAAAAGTTGCAGGATATAAAAGTAACACACAGAAATCCCTTGCATTCCTATACACTAACAATGAGAAAACAGAAAGAGAAATTAAGGAAACAATACCATTCACCATTGCAACAAAAAGAACAAAATATTTAGGAGTATATCTACCTAAAGAAACAAAAGACCTATACATAGAAAACTATAAAACACTGATGAAAGAAATCAAAGAGGACACACACAGATGGAGAAATATACCATGTTCATGGATTGGAAGAATCAATATTGTCAAAATGACTACACTACCCAAAGCAATCTATAGATTCAATGCAATCCCTATCAAGCTACCAATGGTATTTTTCAGAGAAATAGAACAAATAATTTCACAATTTGTATGGAAATACAAAAAACCTCTAATAGCCAAAGCAATCTTGAGAAAGAAGAATGGAACTGGAGGAATCAACCTGCCTGACTTCAGGCTCTACGACAAAGCCACAGTCATCAAGACAGTATGGTACTGGCACAAAGACAGAAATATACATCAATGGAACAGAATAGAAAGCCCAGAGATAAATCCACGAACCTATGGACACCTTATCTTTGACAAAGGAGGTAAGAATATACAATGGAAAAAAGACAACCTCTTTAACAAGTGGTGCTAGGAAAACTGGTCAACCACTTGTAAAAGAATGAAACTAGAACACTTTCTAACACCATACACAAAAATAAACTCAAAATGGATTAAAGATCTAAATGTCAGACCAGAAACTATAAAACTCCTAGAGGAGAACATAGGAAAAACACTCTCCGACATAAATCACAGCAGGATCCTCTACGACCCACCTCCCAGAATATTGGAAATAAAAGCAAAAATAAACAAATGGGACCTAATCAAACTTAAAAGCTTCTGCACAACAAAGGAAACTATAAGCAAGGTGAAAAGACAGCCCTCAGATTGGGAGAAAATAATAGCAAACGAAGCAACAGACAAAGAATTAATCTCAAAAATATACAAGTTCAATTCCTGCAGCTCAATTCCAGAAAAATAAATGACCCAATCAAAAAATGGGCCAAAGAACTAAACAGACATTTCTCCAAAGAAGACATGCAGATGTCTAACAAACACATAAAAAGATACTCAACATCACTCAGTATCAGAGAAATGCAAATCAAAACCACAATGAGGTACCATTTCACACCAGTCAGGATGGCTGCTATCCAAAAGTCTACAAGCAATAAATGCTGGAGAGGGTGTGGAGAAAAGGGAACCCTCTTACACTGTTGGGGGGAATGCAAACTAGTACAGCCACTATGGAGAATAGTGTGGAGATTCCTTAAAAAACTGGAAATAGAACTGCCATCCCACTGCAATCCCACTCTTGGGCATACACTTCGAGGAAATCAGATCTGAAAGAGACACGTGCACCCCAATGTTCATCACAGCACTGTTTAATAGCCAGGACATGGAAGCAACCAATGCCCATCAGCAGATGAATGGATATGGAAGCTGTGGTACATATACACAATGGAATATTTTTCAGCCATTAAAAAGAATTCATTTGAATCAGTTCTAATGAGATGGATGAAACTGGAGCCCATTATACAGAGTGAAGTAAGCCAGAAAGATAAAGACCAATACAGTATACTAACGCATATATATGGAATTTAGAAAGATGGTAACGATAACCCTATATGCAAAACAGAAAAAGAGACACAGATGTACAGAACAGACTTTTGGACTTTGTGGGAGAAGGCAAGGGTGGGATGTTTTGATAGAACAGCATCGAAACATGTATATTATCTAGGGTGAAACAGATCATCAGCCCAGGTTGGATGCATGAGACAAGTGCTCAGGCCTGGTGCACTGGGAAGACCCAGAGGGATCGGGTAGAGAAGGATGTGGAAGGGGGGATCGGGATGGGGAGTACATGTAAATCCATGGCTGATTCATGTCAATGTATGACAAAAACCACTACAATATTGTAAAGTAATTAGCCTCCAACTAATAAAAACAAATGAAGAAATAAAGAAAGAAAGAAGGTAAGAGAAAAGCCTAAAGTGAAGGTTCAGGCCTCTAGATTCATCCATTATTTAGAAACCCCTACCTTGTCTGTGTTTGTGATACCCTCTTGCAAACATGTATTAAGCATATTATTTCTCTAGTATATAGACAAGGTTTGATGTGCTTGCAGACTTTGGCCACCTTGAAAAAAAAAAAAAAATTATCCTTCTGGCATTAGAATTCTGTGGGGTGGAAATCAAGCTCCAGGCAATGGAAAGGATGGGAAGCTAACAGAATTATAGAACAAAGATACATAAAATGGCTAGTTTTAACTTCCGAGGCCAATACATGTTTTGAAAAAATAATTATGGTTCTTTTTATTCAAATTCATTATTACTTGACTTCATTTCCTTCCTCTCAATTTTTGTCTAAGTGACATCCATTTTAAACTACTGTTGGCACGGAGTAATAAAAGGTATTTGGCATTGTTTCCAATTACTTTATCATTTCAAAAAACGGGCTGAAAGCGTTGAACTGCATAGACAGACATATTAGTACAAATATTTCCAGTTATGTTTAAAATTAAGAATCACCTTCACTTTTTCTTATAAAGCTGAAATCTGTAGGAATGTAGTTGTAATTCAGGCTTCCCTGGTGGCTCAGTGGTAAACAAACACATGAAAAGATGCTCAACATCACTCATTATTAGAGAAATGCAAATCAAAACCACAATGAGGTACCATTACTCGCCAGTCAGGATGGCTGCTATCCAAAAGTCTACAAGCAATAAATGCTGGAAAGGGTGTGGAGACAAGGGAACCCTCTTACACTGTTGGTGGGAATGCAAACTAGTACAGCCGCTATGGAAAACAGTGTGGAGATTTCTTAAAAAACTGGAAATAGAACTGCCATATGACCCAGCAATCCCACTTCTGGGCATACACACTGAGGAAACCAGATCTGAAAGAGACACGTGCACCCCAATGTTCATCGCAGCACTGTTTATAATAGCCAGGACATGGAAGCAACCTAGATGCCCATCAGCGATGAATGGATAAGGAAGCCGTGGTACATATACACCATGGAATATTACTCAGTTCCGTTAAAAAGCATCATTGAATCAGTTCTAATGAGATGGATGAAACTGGAGCCCCCTATACAGAGTGAAGTGAGCCAGAAAGATAAAGACCATTACAGCATACTAACACATATATATGGAATTTAGAAATATGGTAACGACAACCCTATATGATAACCCTATATGCAAAACAGAAAAAGAGACACAGAAATACAGAACAGACTTTTGGACTCTGTGGGAGAATGTGAGGGTGGATATTTCAAAAGAACAGCATGTATACTATCTATAGTGAAACAGATCACCAGCCCAGGTGGGATGCATGAGACAAGTGCTCAGGCCTGGTGCACTGGGAAGACCCAGAGGAATCGGGTGGAGAGGGAGGTGGGAGGGGGGATCGGGATGGGGAATACGTGTAAATCTATGGCTGATTCATATCAATGTATGACAAAAAAAAATAAAAATAAATAAATAAATAATAAAAGGGAAAAAAAAAAAAAAAGAATCCATCTGCCAATGCAGGAGATGCAGGTTTGATGCCTGGGTCAGGAAGATCTCCTGGAGGAGGAAATGGCAACACACTCCAGCATTCTTGTCTGGGATATCCCATGGACAGAGGAACCTGGAGGGCTACAGTCCATGGGGTCGAAGAGTCAGACACAACTTATCAACTAAAAGATAACAAGTTGTAATTCACACAGGCCCTTTGCAAAAATCATCTGTTTGCTAAGGCATTGTTTCTTCTCCTTGCTTTTCTAAGTAAGTGTAACTTTTTTAAAATTCAAAATTAACATTCTGCGAAGTTATTCATTTTGGGAATCAAAAGTCATCCTTTGTCAGAGGCTTGATTTCTGGGGAAATAATCTTGAGTTTTTTGATGCTGTCACCCTTAATTTTCTAAAGTACAACTTATAATTCTCTGGATATTATACATATGTGTTTACAAGTAGCCATCCTTTCTATAAGCAAACTTCCAGAAGTATCTGTCCTCATGTGGAAAAAAAAAAAAAACTATATCACTCTTTCCATTACTGTTATGCATAAACACTATGATGAAACTTTCATGACAGGAAATGTGTTTAAATAAAGACTGAACTTTATTTGTTGTTTTGTTATGATTACTTGGAGATTGTTGCTCTAAATAATCAATTATGGTATCAAAGGGGTGATGCTCAGTGCTCTACATTATTTATAAGAAACCCTTGAAGGCAATAGACAAGTTGGTAAAGCATACAAAATCAAGTCTCTGAGGGATATGCTTCTTCAGATACATCATTTGTCACCAAGTGTTGTCACTTTTTAGACACTACTCACAACATCCCTTTCATTTATTTGCTCCCATCTGATTGTTCTGTCACCCCTATTGTTGTTACACTGCTACCTTTCACTGTCATCACTGCCCTTCTATCCTCTTTACTCCCCCAACCTCTCTTCTTGACTTGATCCAGTTATCCTGAATCCTGCAGTTGGAGACACCTTCCATAACTAATATATTAATCAAGTCAACTTTTGTCACCACATGCTATATTTCTAAAACTATAAAATATAGCTAATTTACAAAGCCTGACACAATGCTTTCAAAATTCTCCCCTTACCTCCTTAGTTGAAGTCTTCCTTTGAAACATGTCCTTTTCTCACCTCTAAAAGATACTTGTCCTTGTCTAGTGTTCCCTCCTTCCTTAGTCTCTCCTGTCACTCAACTGCTGTCCACATTTTACACGTTTACTCATCCTTCAGAGTTTACAAAAGTACTAATTTTCTTCAGGGCACTTTATTTTGCTTTCCAGCTATTATTAACCATAACTTTCTCATTACAGACATTTTCAGTTCAGTTCACTTCAGTCTCTCAGTCGTGTCCAACTCTTTGTGACCCCATGAACCACAGCACACCAGGCGTCCCTGTCCATCACCAACTCCTGGCATCCACCGAAACCCATGTCCATTGAGTCGGTGATGCCATCCAACAGTCTTATCCTCTGTCTTCTCCTTCTCCTCCTGCCTTCAATCTTTCCCAGCATCAGGGTCTTTTCCAATGAATCAGCTCTTTGCATCAGGTGGTCAAAGTATTGGAGTTTCAGCTTCAGCATCAGTCCTTCCAATGAACACCCAGGACTGATCTCCTTTAGGATGGACTGGTTGGATCTCCTTGCAGTCCAAGGGACTCTCAAGAGTCTTCTCCAACACCACAGTTCAAAAGCATCAATTCTTTGGTGTTAAGCTTTCTTTATAGTCCAACTCTCACATCCATACATGACCACTGGAAAAACCATAGCCTTGACTAGATGGACCTTTGTTGGCAAAGTAATGTCTCTGCTCTTTAATATGCTGTCTAGGTTGGTCATAACTGTCCTTCCAAGGAGTAAGCATCTTTTAATTTCATGGCTGCAATCACCATCCACAGTGATTTTGGAGCCCAGAAAAATTAAGTCAGCCATTGTTTCCACTGTTTCCCCATCTATTTGCCATGAAGTGATGGGACCGGATGCCATGATCTTAGTTTTCTGAATGTTGAGCTTTAAGCCAACTTTTTCACTTTCTTCTTTCACTTTCATCAAGAGGCTCTTTAGTTCTTCTTCACTTTCTGCCATAAGGGTAGTGTCATCTGCATATCTGAGGTTATTGATATTTCTCCCAGCAATCTTGATTCCAGCTTGTGCTTCCTCCAGCCCAGCGTTTCTCATGATGTACTTTGCATATAAATTAAATAAGCAGGGTGACAATATACAGCCTTGACATACTCCTTTTCCTATTTGGAACCAGTCTGTTGTTCCATGTCCTGTTCTAACTCTTGCTTCCTGACCTGCATACAGGTTTCTCAAGAGGCAGGTCAGGTGGTCTGGTATTTCCATCTCTTTCAGAATTTTCCACAGTTTAGTGTGATCCACACAGTAAAAGGCTTTGGCATAGTCAATAAAGCAGCAATAGATGTTTTTCTGGAACTTCTTTTATTTGACAAATATTTGCACAAATATCTATCATTATATGGTAATATTTTGAATAAAATTATAATTCCCATGGTGCAATCACTTGTGTTTTATAAATATATTGAATTTTTGAAAGAGATGAAAAAAATAAACGATCTTTTAGTTTGTGTATTTCATTGGTGGGGAAAAGAAATAAAAAATTTCCAAACTAAACGTCACAATTTGAATCCTAGTTATCTTGAATATTCTGCATTCTATAATTTCAAGAGTACACATGTGGAATTTATCTTTTTAACTAAGACAAATATCTGGTGTTTTTTTCATGGAACAACCTACACTACCATATATCCCATAGATAGTTTCTTTAATTGTGCACAGAAAAAAAAGAGATAATCAGAATAAATAGTCTTTGGCAGATATGCCAGACAAAATACTTTTGATGGTCATAGCCACATGTAATGTTTTTTAATATTTTATTTCATTTATGTGTCCCCACTTCAACTCTATAATTCAAAGAACTTGTTAAATCAGCTAGGCATTTCTTTCAGTTCCTTTAATTTAGATATAAGTTATCAGATACTGTATAAGAGCCTGAATAGTATTATCCATATAATGTAAACTAGGAAATGTGAATTGCATAGTTAGAAATGACAGTTTAGACCTCAGCTCGATTTTAGCTCCACTCACCTCAGTTACTTGGAATTTAGTTTTCCATCTTTAGAAAATCCTTTATTTTACCCATCACTGCAGACCCAGCATCTGGCTGCAATAAAGGAACATTGGTCACACTGCCAAAACATGACTTCCAACAGTTAATAATAAGAGATTCTTTTTAAGTCATTATAAAGCTGTCTTAATCCTTTCTGGAACAAGGTAGGATGTAAATGAAGTCATCTTTTTTTCTTTCCTTAGAGAAGGAATACATGCAGCTCATTTTCTCACAGTTTGGAAAATAAATGTCTTCATTAGTTTTTCATGAAGGACTTATATCTTTCTTTGCTTACAAAAACAGTTGACAGTACAACTTTCTCTACAGCATCTAAAATTTTAAATCCTTCCTGCTTCCTACAGACAGTAAAATATGCCTTGGTATCACCATAGCACAAAGATAAAAATACAAGCCATTGAGATGTCAGGGAATGTGAAATTGAAGTTCCCAGAAAGGTGCTAACAGCCTCCAAGAGTCTCAGACCCAAATGACCAAGCCCTCCTTCCAACTCCACCCACTTTTCCTCCAAAACTTATGATGACTCCACGCAGCTGCAAACCCAACAGTACTCACCCTAACCCTCCTCAGTGGATCCAGGCTAGAATGTAGGCATCTCTTTCTTCAACACTATGCAGAGAAACATCTGTCTTCCCAATCAGTTTCTCAAACCAGAAGAGGTGGGGAAAGACACGTGCCTTGGGCTGAGGAAAGATTTCTATAGGACCCAGAGAGCAACACATATGAAATGAAAACTAAAATAATAATAATAACTTTTTTTTTAGTTTTCATTTTAATAAGTAAATAAGCCAATAACTGAAGCTCATCATCATCATTTAACCTTAGTTAAAACATTTAATAGCCTAGAATCCAACAGTCTAACAGGAATTTATAACCATTTACTCTTTCAATAAATGTTTATTGAATGACTAAATGCTTCGGGCAATATTCTGTGAGTAAAGCAGATGGTTCCTGCCAATGCAGAGCTCAGTACTTAGTAGGGAATGTACATATTAACACAGCAGCTCCTCCGTTTTCTGAGCCTCCTCCCCTCATCTCAGGTATTGACTCTTCCCCCTGCCACATGCCTGGGACCCATCACATGCTCTCCTTTTCTCTCATTCCTAGTTTTCTTACTAATCAACTTTTGCAGATCTGGCGCCTAAAGCTGCTGTCTGTGCAAATAAATGACACTTGGGAAATACTGCCATCCAAGGTGAGATTGGTCCTGCCTGGAACGAAATTTAAAGACTGAATATATAATCTATCTTTTAATTATATGTGCACATTTTTACTTGTGTTCTTATCAAGGCAGGGACACTTATAATGAGTTTCTTGTAACTTTCAGTATACCCCAGGCCAATAGTTCTGCATTTTTCTTATTTTCTCCCTCTCATTTTAATGAAAGTGTCTCATTTATTTCCTACAAATGCCTTCACATTCTTTCCATTTTCCTCTTATTACCGAAGTCTTCTTTTCTCTGCCTAAGCAGCCAAATCAGGAAAGACAAAGGAAGGAGCGATTTCCAGATGGAATATGTGATGCATCTTGTTTGGTACTTGTTGGCCAATCACACAGCCTTGGTAACTAAATCTATCCAGTGTTTCTTTCAGTTTTCCTAACATTTAAAGCTAAAGAAAACAGACCTAACTCTAAAATGAGCTTGAACTTGAAAGCCTATGACCTACCATTTGTCATTCCCTTATTTCAAGAAGAATTCTACAGAAACCCATTACCATTACATAACCTAGTAGACCTTTATCTAAAAATCACCCAAATAGCCTTTTGGTCATTTGTTATATCATGATGAAGGAAAAATGCCATGGGAATTGTATAAGTTATGCTTTGGAGTTGGAAGACTTCTCATTTTCCATTCCAAGGAATACAGAAAATGTTATCAGAGGAACAATCATTATTTTCCCCAGTTAAGACCTGTTTTAATGCATGCAACAACTGATTATGAAATATTAAGAATATAGTCAGGGACTTTCCTAGTAATCCAGTGGTTAAGACTTTATCTTCCAAAGCAGGGGGTGCCAGTTTGATGCCTGGTCAGAGAGCTGGGGTCTCACATGCCTCCTGGCCAAAAACCAAAACATAAAACAGAAGCAATATTGTAACAAATTCAATTAAGACTTTAAAAATGGTCCACAACAAAAAGAAGTCATTTAAAAAAAAGAATATGGCCAAAGCCAAAAATACAATTACTTAAGGTAAAAAACAGGAAGGCCTGAAAATATCCAGAGGTATTACACTTATAATTTTCACAAATTTAGAAGAAATGTAATTCTGGGGAGAAGAATGTTGCTCGTGAATTCTAAGCTTTAACTTCTTATATGTTTATATGCAAGAAAATGTAAAGAAGAGAAAGCCAAAGATTTCTGTTCATTTCATTTTAGATATCACAAATTTTATCCATTTTTATGTGGTAGGCTTCATAAAGTTTATCTTTTTATAACATTTAAAGCTCTCAATATAACTTCCTTGATTCATATGGAGATAATAAAACTATACTTAAAATACCTCCTCCTCATCTTATTCCAGAAAACCATGGTGGTAAAAGAAATGGAAGGTTTTATAAAATTTCCAGGAATTGTGCCTAAAGTCAAAATGAAAGGGGAAAAAAACAAAACAAAATTATGGTGCCAGTCGATATTCTTCCAAAATATCCTAATTAAAGTTTCTTATGCATTGTCATTGATAAATGTGACTAACTGCCCAAACAAATGATTTCTAAGACTTCTGTCACACTCAGATGTTAGGAAGAAACTTTCCATGTTACTTGAGTTCTGTTCAAGTGGCAATAATGATACATACATAGTTACAAATTGTGACAGGTTTAAAGACATTCTTCTAAAATGGTTGGTTGTGTATGGTTAACTGGCTCCATGTCTTACCAGTCTTCCTCTGAGACTAGAAGCTCAGAGTCTAGTTCTACAAAATAGGATACTAGGTGCAAATAACATAAAACTCAACTCACTGGTTCAAGCAACAAAATTATAAAGTCATGATACACATTGAAAAACTAAAGGTATACATTTCTTTATGAAGTTTAGCAACTTCATGCTCTCCCCAAGAACTCAGGCTTTTCCATCCTTCTGCTCCACTCTCCTCATGGCTTTGGCTTTTGAACCTGATGGTTCTTCTTACTGAAGAGTTACACTCAGCTCTGTAGATAAGTAGGAGATCCCACGGAGCTGGCACTCATTCTGATATATCTAACCCTAAGGGCGTATGGAGGTGTCTGCACTTGCTGTCATGGCCATACCTGCTCACCCCACAGCTAGGATCTGGCCACATTGTCAATGGAACAACCCACCCTGTAGCTGCTGCTCTCTCCTCTGGGAGAGATGGACTTGCCCAACCATCCCCCCAGTGGTTTATTTCTCACTCACATGAAGTCTGCTTAGGTTCAAGACTGTCCAGGGTCTCTTTCCTCTGAACAGATACTCACTATTAGAAGCTATTTCAAGCTTACAATAACTTTTGTAAGCTCATACTTCTAAGATCATGGTGACAGGGAAAGATGGCATGGAGAAATGAATACCAGAGTTTAAACACTTCTTCCTAGAAATGTTCTAACATTTAATTTGTCAAAGCAAATCCCATGGCTTTACCAAATTTCAAGGGAATATGTGCCCCAGAAAAGTGGAGAATAGATCTTTATGAACTCTAGCATTATCTAGGACATTTGGTAGAAAATCTCTTAAAATCACATTCTTAGAGTGTCTTCCATCTGATGCTGTTAAGTTGAACCCATTACATGCCATATTTGGAGGTAGAGCTGTGCACTAATTTAGTTCAGTACACACTTTAAGAGTACTTCCTAAGTGCCAGGCTTTAGAGGTCTAAATCTACATATTGAAAATCATATGTAGATTTAGACCTCTGTTACATCTCCTCATTTTCCTTAATTCCACTCATCCTTCAAATATTTAATTGAGTCCCACATACTTGAAGTAAGTCATAGCACAATAATAAAGAGTACAGAGTCTGAGATCAGGAAAGCATAGATATGAATCTTAATACTACTTATTAAGTTATGAACTGAATCACCTTTTAAACACTTAAATTTGATGGACCTTAGAGTCTCCATCTATGCAACGAGTATAATTATAGCCTACTTTCCAGGATTGTTCTTGGGATCAAACAATATAAAGCAAAATTTTTGAGATTATAATTATTCAATGTATATTTTTCTTCCAGATATTATGTAAGGGCAATACTATAAGTATTAATGCTTGACAATTATTAGCTGTTATTTTCTCTTTTAAATCTTTTTATATCAATATTTATTGGAGAACTGCTTTGCATTGTGTTCATTTCTGCTGAACAATGAGGTGAATTAGCTATTTGTATACACATAGCTCCTCCCTCTTGAGTCTCCCTCCCACCCCCTTATCCCATTCCTCTAGGTCATCACAGAGCTGTTATTTTCAATAAGATACTTTTTAATAATTCCCATCTTGCCAGCAGGTCTACTGCTCTTGACTATGAACCACAACCACTTTCTCCTTTATTGTCAATATGCCATAAATCTGAAACTTAAAAAAAAACTTAAGAGGACTTCAACAGAATTTATTCCTCTAAATTGTGTCATTCATAAGTGAGAATACTGCATTGAGTTTAAACTAAAGGTTCTAAAGTTTTGTGACATATCCAACATTAACCAGGTAATAAATGTTCATATGTAAATGTACAACGGGACCTCATCTGCTCTACAATGGTATAATATTCCTTTAGACATTTATTCATCAATTATCTTGTGTTGTTTCTAAATTTTCTCTAGTTTTATGACATTGTGTTTAAAATTCAGATAAAGTTACTAGAAGATGAGGCTTCCAAAGAGGTGCTAGTGGTGAAGAACCTGCCTGCCAATGTAGGAGATGCAAGAGACCTGGGTTCCATCCTTGGGTCAGGAAGATACCCTGGAGGAGGACATGGCAACCCACTCTGGTATTCTTGCCTAGAGAATCTCATGGACAGAGGAGCTTGGAGAGTTACCGTCTATAGGGTTGCAAAAAATCAGACACAATTTAAGTGATTTAGCGTGCACACATGCACACACTAAATGATGGACATTGTTCATTATGTCTTTCAGCATCATAGAGTAGTAGACAGATATTTGACAAAGGCTTTAGTCCATGTTCAAGTCAACAGCAGCCTTTTCAGGACTATACTCTCAAGATGGCCTGCCTACGGGCAGGATGTGCTGGCTATACAGAATCCTTAAAATCCATATTTCATTTCTAGATGAGAAGAATATTTCCCACAGTATGCCACTTGCTGATTCCAGTCAATGCCAGGGCTCAAGAGAGGAGAGTTCTGTGTCCCCAAAAATTTGAATAATGGATGTTATCTCTACCCCACCACAAGCTCAAGGGCATGGCTGAACTAACAGGAATGAAAAAAATTTTACAGTATTAAAGTTGCTTTACTCCATTTAGTGGAAGACAATAACTTATACCTGAAAGAAATTGGAATGTTTTCTTGTTTATATATACCAGGAA
Organism: Cervus canadensis; assembly: GCF_019320065.1. NCBI lineage: Eukaryota > Metazoa > Chordata > Mammalia > Artiodactyla > Cervidae > Cervus > Cervus canadensis. The sequence continues at coordinate 535,492 of NC_057392.1, read as the reverse complement.
AAGATTAATGTAATTTAGGAAATCAATACTGTTCTAGTATTAATATACAGATTACCTAAAGTAGAAGGAACATGACTCTTAACCATATTAAAAATTATCCCTTTATCAGTTATGGATCTTTGGACACAAGAAGCAGAAAACAACCCAGGTTCATTAGGCACAGAGAAGTGTTTATCGAGTTTATTGAGTTTTAAGATAATCAATGAGAATCGGAAGAACCAAGGGGAAAGACAAGGAGGTTTTGAAGACTAGGAAGCAGGAAATATCTTCTACAAGTAAAGTAAATCAGGGACTTCCCTGGTGGTCCAATGGTTAAGATTCCCTGTTCCCAATCCCACATGTCACAAATAAGACCCAGTGCAGCAAGAAAAAAAGAAAAAAGTAAATCAGTTCTCTTGGAAGAAATGGATCTTCAACTACTTCAGTCTCTATTTCTCGGAAAGGAAGCAAAAGAATGACCTGACCAATATCACCTGTGCATGCTGTGGTAAGGGAAAGAGAAGCCATAGGTTTGTTCCAACAAACAGTGATCATGAAGTGATCAACTCAGAGGGAAAGGGAGAGTGCCATTAAAAAGACCAAATAAATGTGAAGCAGCCAAAACCAGGCAATGTCTACCTCTGTATTTGTTTTGATGTTGAATTTCTTCTTGTATAGCTATCAAAATAAAAGCATGAAGAAGAATTTCCATTCTAACATTGTTTGTGCTACTTTTCAAATCATTTTGTCTTGAACTCTCTGGAGCTTCCATTATGGGTAAAATAATTACATTTATTTTAATGTCTCTTGCCCAGCTGTGCTAAGTCTGTAAACCAGGCTGTTTCCTAATGATATTGTTCAGACAATAAATGCATAGTGAATTATAATGCTATGCCATTTATCAGAATTTGAAACAAACCCTTTTCAATAAACTTTCTCCTAGAAGCAGGGCTAACTCCCTGATTGTTTAAACATTACAGAGAGGAGGATAAGAATTTAAAGATGTGAAAGAGAACGTGCAGGTTCATTCAAACAATTTAGGAATATTTTCATGCATGTTTTAAACCTAATAGATTTCCTATCCAAACTCAACAAAAATCATTTATGACTATTGAGCTGAATTCTGACAATATCATTGCTTCCACAGACAAATCCAATCCAATTTAGGGAAGCGGTGGAGGAGGCCTTACCAGGAAATTTTTTTAAATAGGTCAGTTTTTTGTAATGATTGGAAAAATACTGAAATCTGCCATTTCCCATTAAACACTGAAGTTAGACATAACCAAAATATCTCTTATAGAGTACAAAATATTCAGACCAATGTATATCCTTATACTTCTTCAAGAAATTGGCAAATCTTCACTAAAAACAGAAACAGCAGAAAATATCCAAGATGGATTATCTGATTTTAACCATCTCCACAAAACCACAGATATTTAACTACTCACACTTAAAGCAGAGTAACCAAAGACATTATTCCATTTCAAAGATGAACTGTTTCAGTGTTTCTGTTCTTAAATATTGTTTTTATTAAACATACATACACAATATTTGAGGAAGGTTAGCTTGTCTAGTAACTAAATGTAGTAAGCCTAAGAGTCAAAATAACTTATTTTACCTATTTTGTAGTTTGCTATGTATTTCCTTATCTTTGTAATCTAAGTGTATCAAAACTGTTTCACATTTCTTTGATGATATAGGTTATGAATTATGAACAACTATTATATTGGACTGTCACCTCAAATCATATGGTGTAATCTAGTGCCTCACTTATGAAGAATTTTGACTCATTTTTCTCCAAATACCTGCATAGAGTTTATACAGCTACCTTATAATTCATATAAATCACATTTCAGCCTTCATATAAAATTAGTTATTGAATCTGTGGCTATGTTTCAGAGTTGTCTCTCTGGTCCCTGAGATTATTACTCACTCCTTTTTTCCTTTAACTTTTTCTCCCAGCTCTCTCTTAATCACTGGGACCCTCACTGTTCTCTCCTCTCTCTGTGCAGAGTCTATAGTAGTTCTTGTGTTCCCCTCAGAATGATGACTTTTAAATTAATTGTTCTGATTGCCACATCTCAAGACAGAACTATCAAATGTTTCCATGTAGGTGTCTCCTAGATACCTCTCCACCCATCCATGTGAGACATCTCTTCTTCTGCTTTGCAAACCCCATTCCTATCTGCCAATAGCATCACTATTCAATCAGGAACTCAGTTCAACTCAATTTATACCTTCCTTTATTTTATTTGTGTGTAGGTGTTCAGTCAGTCATGTCTGACTCCTTGCAACCCCCTGGATTGTATCCCTTATTTTATTTCCACATTTAATTTGTCTATTCAATACTACCTTATTAATGTCTTTTAATTCTCTATCTCATCTTCTTCCATATGACTCTTCCTTTATTTAAGCATTATAATTTTTCACCTTGAATATTGTTTTTTCCTGCTCAAAACCTTTAAACAGCTCCTTAACGCCTTAAAAAACCATTTGTGTTTATACAATTGGCTCAAAAACCTTTCCATATGCTAGATGTTAGTTTCAATTCTAGCTTCAATTCTAGGTAGCCCACCCCACCTAACCCATCACACTTGCTGCTTTCCTAAAATGTCTGTCTTGCCTCTCTGCCTCTGCTCATTCTTCCCTCTCTTCATCTGGCTCACTCATCAAAAAAGAAGGTTTGCATTAGGTGTCATTCAAATATAGGTCTACCTTTTCTGACTATCAATTTTTGTGTTTGCTTTTATTTCTTTATCTACAGCTGCTATCACAGAAACTGGTATATGGTAAACATATATTTTTAATACTAAAAAGTCTACCCAAGTGGGCAAATTATTTCCTCTCTTTGGACAAATTGAGCAAATTATTTAATCACTCTTGACATCAGTTAACTCACTGGCAAAATAAGGATATATAAGAATGTTTACCTTATACTGAACAGAAGAGGATGAAGTTGCATTAATAAACATAAAACATTTATAACCATACTTAGTACTTGAAGTGAAGAAGTGAACATCACTCAGTCATGTCTGATTCTTTGTGATCCCATGGACTATATATGGAATTCTCCAGGTCAGAATACTGGAGTGGGTAGCCTTTCCCTTCTCCAGGTTATCTTCTCAACCCAGGGATGGAACCCAGGTCTCCCACATTGCAGGTGGATTCTTTACCAGCTGAGCCACAAGGGAAACCTTACTTAGTACATAATAAGTTCTAAATAGTTATTAGATATTATTATCATCTAGTTCATAATAAGAACATAATAAGAACATAATAAGAATGATAATAACATTCTAGTTATCATTATCTTTCCTTTTCTAGTCCTTTTCAGCCATCTTTTCTGGAATTGTTCACTGAATATTTCAAGCTTTGTTTTCCTGCAGCACTTCCAACACACTCACCTATGTGGCTTTCCTCTTTATTGTTGTTGTTTAGTCGCTAAGTCATGTAAGGCTCTTTGCAACCCTATGGACTGTAGCCCACCAGGCTCCTCCATCCATGGGATTCTCCAGGCAAGAATACTGAAATGGGTTGTCATGCTCTTCTCCAGGAGATCTTCCCAACCCAGAGATTGAACCCATGTCTCCCTCATTGAAGGCAGATTGTTTTCTATTGAGCTGACAGTATGAATCTTCCACTTTATAGCAACACTAAACACCATTAGCTTTCAGCAGTGTTTGGAACATCTCCCTTTCCAGAATCAGTTACCATTTTCAACTTCCTTTTCACAGTCAACACATCACTCATTTGAATGAACACTCTGGCACTATAGCAGAGAGTTTGGAAAACAGCTTCTACAGCCAGACGTCTTGGGTTTGAATCCTGATCATCTGGCAACAAGCCATATTTATGGGCAACTAGCACTCTGGGTACTCTTTTATTTACAGTGGACTGCTGCAGGGAAAGGTATTTGGGCTTCCCAGGAAAGAATCTGCCTACAATGCTGGAGACGCAGGTTCTGTCTCTGGGTTGGGACGATCCCTTGGAGGATGTCATGGCATGACAATCCTACTCCAATATTCTTGCCTAGGGAAGTCCATGGACAGAGAAGGCCGGAAGGCTACAGTCCACGGGGTCACAAAGAGTCAGAAATGACTGAAGTGGCTGAGCACACACACCTTGGTTTCATTATTCAAATAGGGTTAAGAAGAGTACCGACCTCATGAGATCATTTTAAAATAAAATGAAGTAATAGTTTTAGCTACTCAGAATATCAGATGAGAATAGTATATACTTAATAAGTGACAGCAAGAAAATATCCATTCAAGTGGCACAGGCCACTCTATTAGGGAACATCAATGCCTAAAGTATGTTTAGAATATGGTCATTTATATCAAGCTGGGATTCACCACCACAAACAAAAATAGAGTATATATTTTTTGTTAGAACTCAAGATCTGAAAAGGACTGTAAAAGTAGTACTTCGAAAACCCTTGTTTGACAAATGAGGAAATAAAGACCTATATACATCGGGTGGTTTGCCTTCTTCAACTGGACTGGTTGGTAACCTTTTGCGCCAATCCCTGATATCCAGTATGTGTCTCCTGCTGGAAACAGAACACACTGCTGCACATGGAGAGAGCGAAGACCACTCAGGAAAATGGCCCAACTATTATAACACACAGGTAAAAGCTGCCCTTCCACTGCATCAAACCAAAACAGCACACAGAGAGAAAGACAGAGCAGAAGGTGGTAGTTAAAATCATAGAACCTGAGGCTGATTACTTGGGCTCAAATCCATATTCTGCTTTTTAGTAGCCATTTGACCATGGGCAAAGCAACTAAGTACTCAACGCCCCTATTTCTTCACATAGCAAATACAGGATGTTAGAAGTGCTAAACCAATAGTTTACTCAAAGTTAAGATGAAGTAATATATACATGCACAAAACTTAGGACAGCATTCTGCATGTAATGGCAGTACATAAATTTTACTGATCATCATTTGTTGTTGTTCGGTCACTCAGTCATGTCCGACTCTTTGCGACCCCATGGAATGTAGCACACCAGGATTCCCTGTCCCTCACGATCTCTTGGAATTTGCTCAAACACATGTCCATTGAGTCAGTGATGCCTTCCAACCACCTCATCCTCTCTCACCCTCTTCTCCTCCTGCCCTCAATCTTTCCCAGCATCAGGGTCCTCATTGCAAATACACAGTTTCAAGAACATTGCTAAAGTTTGTTATTACTTCAAAGTCACTACTGAGTATTTTGTCCTAAACTTCCACATACTTCCTATCTTTTCCCAAGTATTGTAGGCTATTGGGAACTAAAATCTTTTTCTTTAAAATTTTAAATAAATCTTATGTTCATTGTTTATTAAAATAAAGCTTATAAAAGAGTGAATATATGCATATGTATAACAGATTCATTTTGCTATACACCTGAAACTAGCACAACATTGTAAATCAACTATGCCCCAATAAAAATTTCTTTCAAAGCTTATTTTTATCTACGTATTTAAGAGCGTTCACTTGGCTTAAGATTCTGTAAGGCAGTAAGTCATTTTTCCTGGTGGTAGGACTAGAAGTAGAATCACCACCAAGTCAGTGAAGATTCCAGTTCAGAGCCCCTCAGTGACACAGGGTCCCCTAAGGCTGAGAGAGGGCCTAAGAATGTGTTCACCAAGTAAATATTTTAATTTTCAGAAGTTCTATATATTTATGTAATTTTTTAAAAGAAGACGCCCCCAAATAGATAACTTTCATATTGCCCCAAGTCTGGAGGGCTTCCCAGATGACTAAGTGGTAAAGAATTCACCTGCAATGTAGGAGACTCAAGAAGCATGGGTTCAATGCCAGAATCAGGAAGATCCCCTGGAGGAGGAAATGACAACCCATTCCAGTATTCTTGCCTGGGAAATTCCGTGGACAGAGGAACCTGGTGGGCTACAGTACATGGGGTTGCAAAGAGTTAGATACAACTGAGCAACTGAACATGCACACATGCCCCAAGTCTGGATTCATCCCTGGCTAGTATTGACATTACATACCTGTATGTAAGTCGGACAAAAAAAAAAAAAAAACTACCACGTGGCATTGGGTCCTTCTATACTCAGTACCTGGAAAGCTTTCCATGCTTTCATTTGAAGCCACAGCATTATTTGTTGGAAACTCTTGTCTCAAGACCTCAGATCAAGATCTATCTCCCCTTACATAGTCACAGGCTTTGTGTTTTCTTTTCCTGCAACTCACTGGTTTGATGTATCAATTGGATATGTGCTTTATGTCAAATGCAGTGCAATTCTTTTATCCACCCTGCCACCGGCAGCCTGTAATAGATGCTGCTTGATTGCCTTCTTTTTTCAGAGTGACTATGGAACCCTCAGGTGTGTTCCTGTTCCTGATAGGATTTTCACAAAGCAGTACTGACACTGAGACCAAGAATTACATTATCCACAGCATGTACAAGCCTACTCATACATACACAGAGAATTCACTGAGTTTTCCATCACCTTCCTTTGAATTCTTTGTACCCCATGGAAAAATATTCATCTACCCAAGATATTTCTATCACTGCTTCTAACACTGACACCACAATCTCTGAGCTGTAAAATTAAAGACACCCACCACAAAACAGTCTCTGTATTTGCAATGGAAAATAAGGGAATTCTTAGTCCACAAGCTGTTATGTATTAAATTGAAGCTACACCTGTTTTTCTCTTGCTTACACCAGGCTTTGGGGAACTGAGAAACAGATGGAGGCTGCCATCGCTTTGTGAAGAATGATTCTCTTCAGGTTATTATTACTCAGATACTATAGATCACACCACTGAAACAATCTTGCATCTGCAAAACGTGCTCAAGGGTAACATTGGCAATCCCATTACAGTGAAGGGTATTGGAGGATTGTTTGTGGTTAGCTGCTGGCTTCTGTTCAGCTGGTTATATACTCCTTCTCCAGGCCTCACAGAGAGTTTTTACTGCTGAATAAAAAACGAATAATTGTGTCATAACACAGAAAACAGAAGTAAGTTCCTTGAATGATCATTCCTATCCTGTCATCTCTTTAATGCTAGCCTGTTGGCAATGATATGATGCAGAATCGAGCCCTGAAGCTTTTGTCCTTATAGAGCAGTTCTTGATTGTAGACCTGAGCGCTCTCTATGGTTTCTCCAAACAGCCACAAGCTAGACAATGCGTTATCTTCAAAGTGCCAAGAATTGTCTGTAAACCAATCATTTCTTTGGGTCTGCTTAATATAAGGAACTGGTCAAGAAACATTTTAAGTTTTCTCTTATATTAATACTCACATTTCCATAATTATCGGAATTTACTAATTCTTCGTAACAAAGGAAACCTCTCAACTTACAATGAGACTAATGTGACAGATCAGTGTAACTGATTTTCCTAGCCTCCCTAAGCATAAGTTTATTTATGTGTAAAGAGGAAATGATATGTTTACTTTGTACATTTGACATGAGTATATGTTACAATGCCCAGGAGATGATTAATATTCTGCCTTCCCCAAGATAGCTTACATTCATTAAGAACACTTTAGATTACTACTATTATTCTATTACTTTGTATTACTTTTTATTATCTGTCTTAAACTGCCCCCTAGATTAGGAACTTCTCAAGCATTATACTTTGTTTTCTCCTTGCAGAACTTCGTTTTGTTGTTGCTTGGAAATTTTTATTTTTTGGCTTTTTGTTTGTTTATTTGTTTTTATTGAAGTATAGTTGATTTACAGTATCGCATGTACTTGAAACTACCATGATATTGTAAATCAATTATACTTCAATAAAGAAAAAGCCATAACTGTTCTTATCTAATCTTTCCTGTGGTTGCCTCAGATTGTCTTTTCCAGGTGCAAGTATTGAAGCCTCATTGCTACTATATGTGTGCTCCATCATGCTAACCCCTAGGCATTGCTAGGAATGAGTCTTTGCAAATGTATAAATATACCAATATGGAACTATGAGGACACACTTAAGTTCTAAGTTATTCCTGAATCACAGTGGCTAGGAGGTCAAGGATACCATTTACGTGTTAAAACACATAAGATAGTTAACTGTCTTAAACATGTACTGAGTTTGTTCTTTTTTCCTTCTCATTTGAAGAACATTTTCAGGATAAAAAAACAGCAATGCCCAGGCTTTACCCAAATCAGTTAGGGAATGGAGGTGAGAGGTAGAGGGAAAGATTGATAATAACACTGTGCTGCTAGGCTGAAAATTTTTACCAATATTTGTGGCCAGTCTGTAACCCAAGAAGGCTACTAGTTTCTTTGCCCAATATGATTTAATGAGATTAGTACACTTTTCTTTTGTCCCCCCAAAAATCCCTGATAGGGTATTCAGAGTCACACCTTGAATTTTACATGTTTATTACACAGTAATTAAGCATCAGTTTCATGGTTATGTTTATATTGATAGAAAAATAGGGTAAAATTAAAATGTATATTGATTCTAGTACAAGTCAAATATACATGTATAAGTAAATTCTACAGGTCAATCATCAAGTTTACTGCTTATTTCCCTAAACTTAATATTAATGTCTGTTAATGTTCTTAAATTAGCCCTACCATTTGCTGTTTAGTCGCTAAGTTGTGTCTGACTCTTTTGTGACCTCATGAACTATAGCCCACCAGGCTCGCCTGTCCATGGGATTCTCCAGGCAAGAACACTGAAGTGGGTTGCCATGCTCTCCTCCAGGGAATCTTCTTGACCCAGAGATTGAACCCATATCTCCTGCATTGGCAGGTGAATTCTTTACCACTGAGCCATCAGGGAAGCCCAGCCCTACCAGAATTCCTCTAAATAATTTGGCCTGTGGCTTCAATGTTTCCCTCAAACCATGTCACCATGACCTAAAATATGGAAAAGCTCATATCAATTTCCCTGTCAAAAGAAGGAAAAGTTCTTACTACTTTGTAAATGCTTAATTATAGAAGCACTAAGTTGGTCCAAGAAGGTTGGTTTTACATATCGGAGTTCCCCTCCCTCTGTCCTTTCATTTAGAAAGTAAAGATGCATTAGGACATGCAAATACAAAGAGATATGCAGGTCATATTTTCTTTTCTTTACCTCTGTCATGATGAATTAAAATTAATTTTATTAAATGCTACGAGTAAGTGCGCTTTCATTTACTTTAGGCTTTATTCTGCTAGAAGTGTGACCTTATCACAATCTATTTAAAGACAATATTATTTATTTTCATCTGGGGTTTTTATACTGAAGAGGGGTTTTTGGTGGTTAACTATTCACACAGTAGCCTTTGGAAGAGACCACTAATATGTTCTTGAATAGGTAAACTCGCCTTTTTGATAACAACTGATTGGATGCGGGAGGGGAGACTGAACACAAGTGTGCCCAAGAGAGATGCAACGTATTAATACTAGATAGAAAAAAGGCATCCAATCAGAATGAGATGCTCTTAGTAAATTCACTTGATCTCTTTCACTGCATTTCTCATTCATTGAGCCATCTTCCAATAGGTTGGCCTCCTGTTATTTTCCACGTGAAATCATTTTTTTCTTTTTGCAAGGCTTGCAGCCCCATGGACTATAGCCAGCTAGGCTCCTCTGTCCATGGGATTTTCTGGGCAAGACTATTGGAGTGAGTTGCCATGCCCTCCTCCAGAGAATCTTCCTGATTTCCTAATCCAGGGATCAAACCCATCCCTCCTGTGTTTCCTGAGTTGCAGGTGGATTCTTTACTGCTAGCATCACCTGGGAAGCCCTTATTTTCCAAACTACAAAGAAATTTGCTTACCTTGATGTCCTAATCTGCCTCTGTGTTCTTTTGTATTTTTCATTGCAAATTAATAAATGGTCATGCAAGTAGGCAAGCTAGCCTACCTTCTGAGAGATTGATCAAAACTAAAAGAAAGTCAGGTTGCAGAGAATACAATGCTTAACACCCATGGGACTCTAGAGCAGTACTTTATTAAAGTATACACATAAATCACTAGGTGTTGCTGCTGCTGTTTCTCCTCCATAAGTCATGTTAGACTCCAGAGACCCTTGCCATTCAAAGTATAGTCTTCAGTCCAACAGCATCATGTAGGAGCTTGCTAGAAAAGCAGAATCTTAGGTTTTGCTTCACACTGACTGACCAGAATCTTTACTTTGACTAGAGTGGTCTTGTGTGCAGTAATAATCAAGAAGCAATTAATAAAGCTGGTAGTTGTCAAAAGACTAGCAGCTTTGGCATCATGTGGGAACTTACTGAGCTTCCCAGGTGGCACTACTGGTCAAGAACCCACCTTCCAAAGCAAGAGACATAGAGATACAGGTCCCATCCCTGGGTCAGGAAGATTCCCTGCAGGAGGGCCTGGCAACCCCTTCCAGTATTCTTGCCTGGAGAATCCCATGGGCAGAAGAGCCTCATGGGCTACAGTCCATAGGGTCTCAGAGTTGGACATGACTGAAGTGACTTAGCATGCAAGTGGGAACTTATGAAAAATGCAAATCCTCACATTCCAGCCAGATCTATTGAATCAAAATCTCTGATACTGGGACCCAGCAATCTGTGTTTTAGCAAGACTTTCAAATGATTCTGATGCAGGCAAAACTTGGTAAATCACTGCTTTTTCAATCAGTGGTTCCCAAACTTTGCCACAATTAGAATTGCCAGGAGAACTTTACAAATTCCTGATACCCACATCATATCTTGCAAATTAAACCAGAATGCCTGGGGATGAGAGACAGATGTCAGTATTTTATAAAGATCACAGAGTAATTCCGATGGATAGTAAAGTTTCAGAGCCAGATGCTTATACTGTAATAAATTCACCAAGATAAATGGCAACTCTAGTAAAGATTTTCTATTTTAGATCCATACTGAAATCATCTGGCCGATGACAAGATCCCATTCCAAGAGAAGCTGATTCAGTTTTCTGGAAGTGGAGATTATTATCTTTTTCTTTAAATTTTTCAATTTTAATTTACAAAGAGAAAGCCTCACTACTTGAGGTATACTCTTCTATGGGTATTCACAAATGCATCAAGTCACATTTCCACCTTCAGAGTCATTGATGCAGAACAGTTTCACAATCCACAAAACTTCCTCCTACTGACTTTTTCTAGTCAAACTTTCCCCAGTCTCCAGCCCCTTCAAGGACTGATTTTTGCGTGTTTCAGTTAGGGTCGTTTGTGTTGGCTTACCTTCACATTAATTGATTCTTTCTTCTTCTCTGTGAAGTCTACTGGTGAGCCAGTCAAAGGCATTCTCCATCTCTGAGTGTCTATTATCTACCATTGCTGTTTCTTTATCATCTCTCTGCTGAAAGTTTATGTGAGAACTTGTTTGCTGTTCAACTCTTCCATTACAGCTTTTAATACAGTACACAATATTATTTTAGATTCTCTGTCAGATAGTTTCAATATCTATGTCTTAAACTTAACAGTTGTTTTTTAACTTAACATTAATAGTTTTGTTTCTCGGCAATATGTGTGGTTTTTTTTTTTTTTTTGGCCCTTTTTATGTATCATAACATTTTGTTAAAAATGGCCAGCTGTGAAAGATAATATGGGTTAAATAGGTTTCATGCTTGGAAATGAGCACTCCTTCCCTTATACTAGGTTGCCTTTCATCAAGTCAGAGGTTAGTCGGAGTTTCATGTTTGTTGTAGCTTTGGTTACCCTTGGTGACCCATGTTGCTTTAAATTTCTACGTCTGGTATGCCAGAGGGTTTTTCAGCATCTTCACCACCATCAATTTTAAGTCTTCTGTTTACAGTACATCTTAGAGTGGTTCTTTCTTCATGTTCTTGCAACACTCCCAGCAGAATTCCAGTGTAACCTGTTGACCTTGTTACTCTGATGGGGGAAACCATAAGGGGGTGCTCTCTTTTGTTTTAGTTCATTTTATTTTATTTTTATCTTTTTAACCTGTTGACCTTGTTACTCTGATGGGGGAAACCATAAGGGGGTACTCTCTTTTGTTTTAGTTCATTTTATTTTATTTTTATCTTTTTAACCTTTTTTGGCCACACCGAGTGGCATGTGGAATCTGATTTCTCCAGCCAGGGATCGAACTTGCGCCCCCTATGTTGGAAGCTTGGATTGTTAACCACTGGACCACCAAGGAAGTCCTAATTTTGTTCTATTTTAGACTCAGCTTCAGAAAGCCACTCTGTTCATGGATCTTTGGGGGTGTGGACTTCCTCATGCTCCTGTTTCTCTCCCTGCTATTTTTGCCCCTTTTCCCAGTGATAGCACTTTTTTTCTGTTCTCCCCTATCTGCAATGTGATTTCACTGGTAACTTAAAACAAAATCTCCTTTTCTGTAAGAGATGTGAGAGAAGAATCCAGTTATAATTTTGTACCACAATACAGAAGCTGTCATGGCCCCTTATCCCCCAGACTTGCACAATCAGAAATACTTTATCAGAATTCTCACCAATCTTTTTGAACCTATTGGGATTTGTGGAGAAGAGTATGCAAGGCAGTGAGATAGTCCCTTATATCTGGCTCCATGATGTCTTTCCAGCTCACACTCATCCTCCACCAATTTGTCATCTCTTCTAGAGGAGTTCTCCTTACTTATTCTTCATTCTTTCTACATTGGCCCCCAAAGTAAGCAAATGTTCAGGTTCTGTCTATCCCTACACACCGGTTTTGAGCAGTAAGTTGGGTTCAATTGAAACCATGTACTTATAGTTTGTTCATCTCTTTTTGATGTGAGGGTGTGTGTGAAACCCATCCCAGCTCCCCACTCTCCAAAGCAGAAGCCAGAAGTCTGTCAATTGGAATTTTAAAAGCATCCCAAGGGTGAGGACTACTGCCATTTAAGAATGATCTTTGATGCCAGCTAGATTCTTCCAGATAGAACATTCTGCCTTTCTCTTTGCTGATCATGCTGTACTACTCAAAATGATTACAGGAGATGCTTTTGAAGCAAAAAGCAGGTTAATTAATGGCACTAAGTTAATATGCTTCCCTATTTTATGATCCAGTATTCTAAATAAGGCTATTAGCTTGATTTGATAACATTCTAGAGTTGTTACCAAGATAAACAGGTAGATATCTAGTTTTAAAAAGAGAAAGAAAAAGAAACCAAAAAAAATGAAAGAGAAGGAAAAGAAAGGGTAATATCTCCACAGATAAACTTACTTATGCATTTTTCAAACCAAAGTATGATCAGGCATGAAAAATCAGTGAACCTAAAGGGAGAAGAGAGATGAAAAGAGACACATAAAAGGAATAATCAGCCTGGCATATGTTGCAACTGAGGAAGGAATATGTGCAAGTGTATGTGATATTTTGGATAGAACTAGAAATGGCCAACTACATAAAATTATATATTGTAACCATATTGAAAGAAATGTTCAAAGTTAGTCAGAATTGTACTATAATATTTGAGGAAAAAAATCAGCTACCCAAAAGAATAAATTATCACTTAAAACATTCTTACAGCTGTTCTACATTGTAACTTTCAGAGAATTTCCAATGTTTGTGTTCCTTATTTCTTTGAAAGTAGAGATCTTTTAATTTTTCCATAAAGATACTTTTAAGAAATTACCAAAATCTTCCTTATCTTGCTCCTTTTCAGAATTTATATAACTGTCTTATAAATACTATTTCCTAGTATATTGATATTTTTCCATTTCAGGAACATTCCAGCCTATATCTAGGTTAAACCCAGAAAGGACAACACCCACACAAGTCACTAACCCATAATGTAGGAGCACCTAAATGCACTAAAGAAGAATTACAAAATAAAGGTCATTAGGCCATTCTGACTTTTTAACTCACTTTGCTTCGACCCCTACTCCTCTCAATCTAACACAGAAACACATACACACAGAGTTGTACACACAGCTACACCCACTTAATTAAAGATAACAGATATAGATATAGATAATCTCCTTAGAAACATTCAAAAATGAAATATGACTTCTAATTTTACATCTAGCGCTCCTGCTGACTCTTAGATACTATTCTATTTAACATTCCAGGTATACACCCAATTATGCCTATCTTGCATATGTAAAACAGTGAGGAAGTGTTAAATTCTGAAACATATTTTCTTAGTTCTAATTTCAACAAGCCCATTTTTGCCTGCCCATCTAGTCATTTGTTTGTTGTTCTAAAATGTAAATTCAGTAATTGCTGTAAAATTGAATCTAGATTGGTTCAATACCAGGAGTCACTGATGTAACAGCTCAAAATAGGCTCCCAGACTAAGAAAACATGCTTAAATTACATTTGTTAAAAACAATCCTTTTACATTCACGTTTTATCTGATACCAACAACTGCTAGACAATGTAAGAGTCAATGAACGAAAAAAGGAGAATTATCAATTAGTACTTTTGCAATCTGTGAGCAATTTACAAACAGATATTCAAAATGTAGATAAGAACACTAAAAACATTCAAGGAAACTACTAATGAATAATCCCCAAGGTGTGTAGGCTACAGTTGGAGATTTGCCACCATGATTTGATGACTCTAGGTCACCTAATCCACAGAAGATTGACTTTTCAAGTGAAGATATATATATATATATATACACTATTTTTGTTGATTAAAATTTCATTAGTTTGCATTAAGGGGGATTTATTAGGTAAGAAAAAGATGCAAATACATTTACTCAAAAGATGTGTATACAGACAGACATAGTGCTCATTCCTCTTGCAAGACAGTCACTTGTAGCTGGCTGACTACATTGGGAAATCAGAGTGCATCTGAATGTTCTCAGATCTCTATAGAAGTACAGGTAAAAAGACCAACTTAATTTCAAAGTAGTAGATTCAGATCAATTCCAAGTTTCCTCAGAAATTTACAGAAGAGAGAGAGAGATTATAATAATATTGGAATCTGAGAAAAAATAGTAAGGATAGAATAGTGTTCTGTAGCCCACTCACACTGGCGCCAGATAACAACCATATTCTTCTTCCCAACTCTGCATTGAAATCAGCTATGATAGGAATATTTAAAACATGCAAATTGACAAATGCTACATCTCATATTTGTTGTTAGATTTTCCTCCCAGAGATCTAGTTTACCAGTACACTTCAAGAATAGAAGTTTGCAGTCAAAATGACATGAATGTCAATAAAAAATATATAGGGAGTGCTATGCAATTATGTTAAAATTATAGAGGCACTAATATGCGAAAGATTGGCTCCCTTTCATAAGAAAGATATCTGTTAGTTCTATCTAGGTTGATATCCAGAGATCAATGTTTATCCTTATTTGCCAAATACAACACAGGGCTCATGGATGAAAGTGTTTCACCAAGCATTCATGTTCACTAATTAACAGGCATGTAACTACAGTGGTCTGAATATTTGTGTCTCCCTAAGATTCATCTGTTGAAATTCTAATCTCCAAAGATGATAGTATTAGGAGGTGGGGGTTTTGGGAGAGACTTGGGCCATAAGGGTGGAACATTCCTGTATGGGATTAGTGGTCTTATAAAAGAGACCCTCCCAGAGTTCCCAGCTCCCCACCATGTGAGGACTCAGTAAGAAGGTGCTGGCTACAAACCAAGAAGAGAACCTGGTACAGAATGTGGTCATTCTAGTGCTGTGATCTAGGATTTATAGCCTCCAGAATTGGAAGAAATAAATTCTACTGTTT
The DNA here is from genome assembly GCF_019320065.1 of Cervus canadensis. NCBI lineage: Eukaryota > Metazoa > Chordata > Mammalia > Artiodactyla > Cervidae > Cervus > Cervus canadensis. The sequence goes on along the minus strand of NC_057392.1, from coordinate 519,978 downwards.
ATAAGCTACCAGGTCTGTGATATTTAGTTACAGCAGTCTGAATGGACTAAGACAGGAATAATTTGGAATGAGAAACACAAAAATACCTAAAATGGTAATAGAACTCAGTCCATTTTAGTTGTTCTTCTTTCTTCTACATAATGAAGCACATTTTCCCCTTTCAAAATAAATATATTGTTCTTTGGCTGGAAGTACTAAACTATAAACCAGAAGGCCAAAAAGTTTGTGGTTCAGATGAGAAAGTCTGGAAAAGCAGCCTCAGTGAGCACTGTGTATTTTTCTTGCATGTGATGAAAGAAACTTCATGTTTATCCTCAGATTTTCACTTTCTGGGCCAATAAAATCTTGCGACTTCTATTTGTCTTGATTCCTATCCCGAGTTGACCTCAAGGTGACTACAGAAGTCTTGGTAGTGGAAGTTATACATAAGGTTGCAAATGGGGAAATATTCTAGTGGCATTTTTAAGACTTAACCCGTGTTCAATTTTTCCAGTACTGCACCAGATATAATACAGAGAATAAATCCAGACATTACAAAAACCTGCTAGAAAAATTCAGCTTTAATCTTAAAGAAGTTCACAGGTGCTTTAACCAATCAGCAGTAAAAATTAAAGTATACTGTGAATAAGAAATATCAGAGTTTCTTTTCAAGGACTCCAGAAAAGTTGCAGATTCTTCACATTTTTAATGCTACAATTAATCAAGATTAAATTGGATGATTTTAATTTATTAAAGCTGTATGAAAAACATCAAAATTATTGCTAAAATCAAAGAATGCTTTTGAAAGTTGAAATTTTGCCCTTAAAATATAATTAGCAACATTATTTATTAAATATTGTGACATAGTAATTTTTCAAGCCAAATCATTTGGAATATTATTTTACTACTACACCTGAACATATGGTATGAAAACAACAATCCTTAACATTTTTGCATATTAGGCACATGACATGTTTAGATAAATCATAGGATAATAAAATTCAGTTTTTGCTTTCCACTGTCAAAGTAAACAACTATCTTAGACAAAGTGCTAGAAATGAAGTGCATTTTCAACTTTATAAATACATGTGAAGTTTTGGGATTTCATAATTTTAGAAAAAACCTTACTGTTTCAAATACATTATCAGACCTGAGCATGAATATACAACATTCGACTCTACTTGAACCTGATTATATAACACTGGAGTAGGGGAAGATAAATGACAGCTCTGTTTTAGCTCACAATATATAACATGGTCCATTTCCTACACTAGAAATTCCTGCTTGTCGATGCCAAAATTTGGAAAGGAGTCCACATAAGGTTGCTGTTAAAATTCAATGGCTATCGTTTGTAGGCCAGCATCCCTTTTGGACCATTATGGATGCTGCACATGCCTGGCCCAAGTGTACATCCTAAGCCCAAAATTGACACAAGCTGCAAGGATCCTACTATAAGCAGATGAAGAAGAGACTGCAAAGTATATTCTGGGTTGATATTGGGGAACGGAAGATCTACAGGTTTTTGTTGTTCTTGTTGTTGTTCTAAACCACAATTAAGATAGTAGTTCCTAGGGCTAGTATCTGGATGGTTTTAACCATACAAAGTCCCAGCATCCTCTTTTAGTTTTTTCATATTGACTCCTATGTCAGAAAGACTAAAAATGTTTATTATCATAAAAAAATTTTTAGAGAGATAAAACGAGTGAAAATGATAGTATAAGAACTCAGAGAATTCTCTCCTCCATTAAAGCGATAAGCAGCTGGCAAAAATTTGTCAGAACTCTGGAAATTAACCAAAGGCTTGCAACAATCTGAGGAATATTTACTCAAGAAATATTGTTGAATATCAGTAAAATTAGCAAGTTTTTGGCATTTAACTTGTCACCATCACACTCTACTCTCCAGTTCTATAGTAGCCTGAAAAATCAGTTCATAATCTCAGTGAAAACCACCAGTTACACAGCCAACAGACAGAGCAGAATAGGTTGGAACTCTTTCAAAATCTGACTCTTACAGAACTGTAGCTCCACAAAAGACTCCATCTGCAGAGCTGTCTCTAGTTGACCTGCTTCTGAACTCGCCAAATGCAAAAGTCTTTTCCCCAAGGGAGTTTGCCCCCCCAAAAAAAATAAATTAGAGGCCATTGTTTAACTTTGTGGCTGTCTGAGACAGTAAATAAAAGTTGCTACCCAAAAAGCTTAAAAGAAAATTTTGGAGAATAAGATATTTATGAGGACTTTGAAAAGTTGTGACATATTCTTGAGAATTTAGAAGCTCATGCCTATATGGTGGGCTCAGGAAAAACCCGAGAAGGCCCTTAGGGCTCACCTCAGATGGGACTTGAGTTTAGCAAAACCTAAGCCAGAGTTGTCAATGTCCTGGCTGAGTGCTGAAGGTATTCCCCAAGAACCAAACAGAGCTCTTTGGCAAAATTAGAAGACATGTTGGTTCCAAGCCTTAAAGAAATCTTTGTCCAATTATTAACTGACAAATAGTCTGGCCAATTCCAGGTGGCACTAGTGGTAAAGAACATACCTGCCAAGGCAGGAGATGTGAGAGGTGAGGTTCCATCCCCAGGATCAGGAAGATCCCTTGGAGAAGGGCACAGCAACCCACTCCAGTACTCTTGCCTGGAAGAATCCCCATGAACCGAACCTGGCAGGCTGCAGTCCATAGCGTCACAAAGAGTCAGACACAACTGAAGCGAATAAGCACACACCACACTCGGGCCAATCAGTGAACTTCAGTGATCACAAATGATGATGATAGACCTTATAGAATTAGTTCAGAAGAGTCACTAAAAAAATAGTAACAGCCACAGACTCTGCGGGGAGGGGAGAATCTTTTTTCTAGAGTTGAAACATTATTTTACTGATAACGTTCACCTTTCAAAAACATTTTCCAGGCATGCAAGACAATAGAAAATATGACACATTCACATGAATTCAATAGAAACTGTCCCTAAAGCATAGGGACAAAAGGAAAAGTAGATAAAGAATGAAGCAATTCATACAGGAATCTCTGATTTTCAGAGATTTGACATTAATAGCCTCAAAAAGGTCTTTATTGATCATTTTTTTAGAAATGAAATGCTTCAACTCAAGTGTATTGGGGAAAAGAATTATTCAGATTGAGTAACAATATTTTTTTTTTAAAGGTGACTTATTATCATCTTTTAAGAATGTCTCTAAATCATTGATACAAATTATTCACACAATCTTTTCATTGCCAACACAATGGAACTATTGTCTAATGTGCTTTTCAAGTACAAACAATAAAATGTTGTCCACCTCTTTTAATTTCTAATTTTACAAACTAAAAGAGATGTTAATTACAGGAAATGCTTGCTTTGCATGGTATTGTATTGTATTAAATGAAACTAGTGCATATTGGAACTCCATGCTTGCTTTGCCCCGTAACTAGTCTCAGTTACCACAGAACCAAGTGGATTAAAGACAGAGTTCACACAACACACATTTCCATTAACATGGTACCATGCAAAATTGACGACTGACTATAACTGGCTCATTTGGTAGATTCCATGATGATTAAAATTAGACCATAGTCAATCACCTGTATGATCTGAGTGAGCTATTCAAATGTTGCTTTTTCATAAGCTATGTTTGTTACCTGATTTCTGAGATATTTTTACTACACTTGTTGAAGGAAGCTGAAAAACTTAGCACATATTCTAAGATTCACTCCTATTAAAACTTGTATCCACAATCTTAAAAAGCTGTAATTATTTTAAAGTCTACAGTCCTCAGTTATGTCAGACTCTGCAACCCCATGGACTGTAGTCTGTCAGGCTCCACTGTCCATGGGATTCTCCAGGCAACAATACTGAAGTGGATAGCCATTTCCTTCTCCAGAGGATCTTCCTGACCCAGAAGATGAACCCAGGTCTTCTGCATTGCAGGCAGATTCTTTACCAGCTGAGCCACCAGGAAAGCCCAGGTTTCTATAATAGTGTATAAATATTAAATAATATTATCTTATAATTTTGAGCGATATGCTTTTAATAAATTGATGCCAGGGGTCAGAGATAGCCAACTTGTATTTCTGAGTTCTTATTGTATCAGACACAGACATCAAAACATGTCAATAGCATCAGTTAGGATGTACCAAATGTCTGAGATTTCACTTTTTAAAATATGAATTTTCTCCAAAATGAGTTATTAGAATGTCAGCATTCTTTCTACTTACAGATTCATGCTATTTAACTCAGCTCTCAGGGGTAATTAAACCAAGCCAAATTAACTATAAAAAAAGGTTTCTGCCTCATTTAATGATGCAAATTTGAGGTAACAAGGGTAAATAATTGTGCCTGAATATGATATGAATTGTAGATTTCCCTAGTGCTCCCACTTTGGTGATAATCCCCCAAGAGCTACCATTATTCTGTCCTTGAATATTCGAGTGAGTTTGCTTGTCTTTGAACTTCATATAAACAGAATCCTATACTACTCATTATCCTTTCAAAATTTTTCATTCATGGTTTTGTATGTAATATTTATGTGGTTGCAAACAGTAATTTTTCATTGCAGTGTAGAATTCCACTTAATGAGTGTATGACCATTTATGTAGACATTCTACTGTGGATAGACATTTGTACTGTTTCCCACTTTTTCTGATTTTGAATAATACCACTATAAATATGTTTTAATATAAATAAGCACTCATTTGCTTCATATGTACTTAGTAGTAGCAATGCTGGGTCATAGGGATGAGTATGTTTAGCTCTAGTGGATATTGCCAGCTTTCTAACATGGTGGTACCTCTACATTCCAACCAGCAGTGTATGAAGATTTCAGTTGCTCCTCATCCACATCTTGCTTTTTATTAAGTCTAGTTTATTAGCTTGGGGCTTCCCTGGTGTCTCAGACAGTAAAGCATCTTCCTGCAATGCAGGAGACCCAGGTTTGATCCCTGGGTCGGGAAGATCCCCTGGAGAAGGAAATGGCAACCCCCTCCAGTACTCTTGCCTGGAAAACCCCATGGACGGAGGAGCCTGGTAGACTACAGTCCATGGGGTCACAAAAAGTAGGACATGACTGAGCAACTTCACTTTTACCTTCTTTTCACTTTATCAGCTTATCAGTCTTCTCTACTCAGTGCTTATTGGAACATTTCTTAGCAAATCTTTGTCTACCCCTAAACGCATTCTCCTACAGTTCATTCTAGAAACTGTATTGTATCACTGTCACATTCGAGTCTAAAATCAATCTCAAAACAATTTTTGTTTATATAGTAGTCAAGATGTGTTTTTCCATGTGGATATCCAGGTAACTCAGCACCACATAATGAAAAGACTAATCTTTCATTTTATATTTGTAATTTTGCTTTAATCATCTTACTGTATATGTGTAAATCTGTTTCTCAGATCTATTTTTTCCACTGATTATCTTTCATGGCCCAATTAGAGCATTGTCTTAATTATTGTAGCTTAAAAATATCGATGGCTGTTACTTTAAAAATATTCTTTGAATATCTCAGGTCTTTTATATTTCTTTATAAGTTCTGAAGTCCCTCTGCTGACTTCCACAAAAAAAAAAAAAAAAAAACGCTAAACTTTTGACTAAGATCACATGGAGTGTGGGCAGAAATGACGTCTTAACAAAAATGAATTTTCCATTAAATGCAGATGATATTTTATTGTAAATTCAAAGGTGGTGCTTTAATTCCCCAAATGTTATTAGTTTATAAAAATATGATGTATTTTATGTATAAACCAGTGACCTTACTAAACTTCATTATGTTTCTACCAGTTTATAGAGTTTTTCACAATTATTTATTATGTCTACAAATGATGAGAGCTTTCTCCTTACTGTAAAGACTATATTTTATTTTTCTTACTTTTTGCACTAGCTAAAACTTCAATACAACATTAAACAGAAGAGCTAATAGTGGGCAACTTCATGTTTCCAATTACAAGAGGAAACTGTTTGGTATTTTACCATTATGTTGGGTGATAGAAGTAGGTTGATATTGTTCTATGATTAAGGAAGATCCCTTCTATTCCTGGTTGTTGTTTAGTCACATCTGACTCTCTTGTAACCCCATGGACTCTAGCCCACCACACTCCTCTGTCTATGGGATCTCTCAGGCAAGAATACTGGAGTGGGTTGCCATTTCCTTTTCCAGGTGATCTTCCCAACCAGGGGTTGAACCCACATTGCCTCCATTGTTAGGCTGATTCTTTACCACTGAGCCATCAGGGAAGCCCCTATTCCTGGTTACCTGAATGTTTTTGTAGTAAATGGATATTGGATTTTATCAAATGAGTTTACTGCACTTATGGAGTTAATCATAAATTTTTTCTCCTTTATGTGATAAGGGTGGTGAAGTATATTGATTTATGTCCCTATGTTAAACCAATCTTGCATTCCTGGAATAAGCCTCATTTTTATTATCTTATTTAGAAATTTTGCAGCTGTGTTCATGAAAGAATTTGGTCTTGCTTTTCTTTTCTTAAGAATTCATAATTGTTGTATGATTTTGAAATCAGGATTATCCTGGTCTCAGAACACAAATTGAATTTTTTTTCATCCCCTCTCTACTTTCTGTAATAGCTTGTATAAGACAAATATTATGAAGATTATTTTACTCTAAAATATTTGTTATTTACTGGTGAAACTACTTAGGCTTGAAGTGTTTGTGTGTGTCTGGGAAAGCTTTAATTGTGAATTCAGTTGCTTATCTAATACAAACTATTTCAATTTTGTATATATCCTTATGCAAGTTATGTTTTTCAAGAATTTATCTTTCTTTTAGATGTTCAAACCTGTTAACATTAAGGCATCCATAATATATTATTTTGCAATTGAGATACAATTCACATACCACAAACTCACCACTTTAAAATGTAAAATCAGTGGGTTTTAATATGTTTACAAGTTTGTACAATCATCACCAGTGCATTACAGAACATTTTTGCCAGCTTCAAAAGAAAACCCATACCTGTCACCCTGCTTATTTAACTTATATGCAGAGTACATCATGAGAAACGCTGGGCTGGAGGAAGCACAAGCTGGAATCAAAATTGCCAGGAGAAATATCAATATCCTCAGATATGCAGATAACACCATCCTTATGGCAGAAAGTGAAGAAGAATTAAACAGCCTCTCGATGAAAGTGAAAGAAGAGAGTGAAAAAGTTGGCTTAAAGCTCAGCATTCAGAAAACTAAGATCATGGCATCTGGTCCCATCACTTCATAGGAAATAGAAGGGGAAACAGTGGAAACAGTGTCAGACTTTTATTTTTCTGGGCTCCAAAATCACTGCAGATGGTGATTGCAGCCATGAAATTAAAAGACGCTTACTCCTTGGAAGGTAAGTTATGACCAACCTAGACAGCATATCAAAAAGCAGAGACATTACTTTGCCAACAAAGGTCTGTCTAATAAAGGCCATGGTTTTTCCAGTGGTCATGTATGGAACTGAGAGCTGGACTGTAAAGAAAGCTGAGCGCCGAAGAATTGATGCTTTTGAACTGTGGCATTGGAGAAGACTCTTGAGAGTCCCTTGGACTGCAAGGAGATCCAACCAGTCCATCCTAAAGATCAGTTCTGAGTGTTCATTGGAAGGACTGATGCTGAAACTGAAACTCCAATACTTTGGCCACCTCATGCAAAGAGTTGAGTCATTGGAAAAGACCCTGATGCTGAGAGGGATTGAGGGCAGGAGGAGAAGGGGATGACAGAGGATGAGATGGTTGGATGGCATCACCGACTCGATGGACGTGAGTTTGGGTAGACTCCGGGAGTTTGTGATGGAAAGGGAGGCCTGGAGTGCTGCGATTCATGGGGTCGCAAAGATTCAGACACGACTGAGCGACTGAACTCACTGACTGGCTAACCTTTGAGTCTTGACTTCTACGCTTAGTGCAATGCTTTCAAGGCTGATTTATGCTGTAGCATGTATCAGTATTTTATTTCTTATTATGGTTCATTAATGGGCTTCCCTGGTGGCTCAGATGGTAAAGCACCTGTCTGCAATGTGGGAGATCTGGGTTCGATCCCTGGGTTGGGAAGATCCCCTGGAGAAGGAAATGGCACTGCAATCCAGTATCCTTGCCTGGAAAATCCCATGGATGGAGGAGCCTGGTGGGCTACAGTCCGCACATGTGTGTGTGTGTGTGTGTGTGTGTGTGGTTTTATATATAAAGCCATTCTATAACAGGCTCTGTAAACTATATTGCTCCTGTCACTTGGGCAAATCAGAATTTGCCAGCTAAATCTTGCCATCTGCACCTATAAGGATAAGTCACCAGCCATCATAATCACTAAATTTCAGCACAGCCTGAAAGGAGGTCAGGATGGAGATCAGGAATGAGGCCCTCTGTGAGAAAAGCTGGTACATTTTCTCATATCTAGAAAAGCACTAAAATCATTAATGGAAACATCTGTTCTTTATGACCAGCAGTAACCTTCATGAGACTAGCAGCAATATTCTGCCAAAAATGTGCACGTGACTGCATGTACTCCTCCAAAATGATGTATATGTATGCTGACCTTCCTACCAACTCTTTGGAGCAGTTCCTCAGAGAGACAGATCTGAGATGCTATCTTTCAGGCTATAGTCCTCATTTTGCCCCAAACAGAACTTAAATCACAACTCTCACATTGTGTTTTTATTTTTCAGTCAACAAATTATTGAAAAGATGACTGCAGATTATTCCCATTCAGCAATGTAACAAGTATACCTGACCTTTGGAAAGTGACTGAAAATTCTTCCTATATGACCCATCAGTACTGCAGACTATCTCTAAACTTGTCAAAGTCAAACACTGATAGCGCCTTGGGACATAGATCCCTCAATTGCATTTCAAAATGCCATTTTATTTATAGCTTTATTTCCCGGTATACATTGGCTCACAAAACATGTCTTCAGGCCATTGGAGTTCTGTCTTCCCAATTTTGTCAACAACTATTCTACTTTTAGAATTAGAAGTTACACATTATTTCTACATTTTGTTTTTATGTCTACACAGTATTAAAGGCCATAACAATAACTTCTAATTCTGTCACTGTCAATATAATCCGACTTCAAATAGCACAGAGCAATGAAAATAGTACAAGTGAAAGAGAAAGGGCACCCACACTCACCAGTTTTTACAAGCTTGAACAAGTTAATCAACACTCTAACCCACAGTTTCTTCATTTGAGTGACTAGAAAATGATGAAATCTATTTCGAGGTAACAGTGGTGGCTCAGTGGTAAAGAATCTGCCTGCCAAGGCAGGAGAGGTAGAAGATGCAGGTTTGATCCCTAGGTCAGGAAGATCCCCTAGAGGAGAGAATGGCAATCCACTCCAGTATTCTTACTTGGAAAATTCTATAGACAGAGGAGGCTGGTGGGCTACAGTCCATGGGGTCGCAAAGAGTTAGACACAACTGAGCCACAGGAGAGAACAGAGTCTTCAAAAGAATAACTTGTGTAAGGTACTTAATAGATTGTCTTTCACATGAATAGGGCTAACAAAATATACATTACTTCCTTCCAATATTTTCTGATCTCTCTTACACATTATCCCAAGTTCATAGATAGCGAAAATAGACCTCAATGGGGCAAGAAATATTTAGAATCACATTTCAGGCTAGGTTAGGTTATGCTATTGTAACAAATGACACAAAAATCCCAAAGTTAAAAATAATGATTATTTCTATATCTTATTGCACGTTCAGCACAGGTCTGCAGAGGACTTTTTGTTTACTGTGAACGTCTAATATTGATAACAAGTGTAATCTTATCATGTGTTCAGAAGGAAGGGAGGTCTTAAATATCTGCAGCAGCCCTAAAGACTACTACAGGATCCCTCATGGCCTATATTTCAGCTTTCTTGAAAGTGAAGGAGCTCAGAATGAGCCTCCCAAAGTGTATGGCTTAAGTATGTAGATTATTTTAAGCTGAAGACAGTCAAGGCCCAGGAAAAACGTTTTATCTCTCCCTTTACTACCTAAGGGTCTTCCCATGTGGTGCAGTGATCAAGAATCCACCTGTCAATGCAGAATACACAAGAGACACAGGTTCCATCCCTGGGTTGGGAAGATCCCCTGGATTAGGAAATGGCAACCCAATCCAGTATTCTTGCTTGAAAAATCCCATGGAAAGAAGACCCTGGTGGGCTACAGTCCACAGGAATTCCCTGGTGACTCAGATGGTAAAAAATCCACCTGCAATGCAGGAGACCCAGGTTGGATTACTGGGTCTGGAATATCCCCTGGAGGATTGCCTGACAACTCTCCAGTATTCTTGCCTGGAGAATCCATGGACAGAGGAGTCTGGCAGGCTACAGTCCATGGGGTTGCAAAGAGTTGGATATGACTGAGCAACTAACACACACACTTATTACCTAAGAGAATTAAGAGAGGGAACCTGGCTCAGAGAAAGAGAGATATTATCAGAAACAACTTTTATCAGAATGACCTATCTGTATGGCAAGGAAAACATCTAATCACCATTGTTTCATTGTCCTAGACTTCCCCACCCACTCTTTGATGACCACGCCCATTCTGTAACTCAGGATGGCCTAGAAGCCTCAACTGCTCAAATTGCCCTTTAGTCTCAGATCTCTGGGGCTCCCATACATCCAACATTAAAATTGGCTTTTTCATGTTAATCTGTTTTATGTCAATTTAATTATTAGATTAGCCAATGGACCATGAGAGGTAAAGGAAACATTTCCACCCCTGCAAAAGTATTCAGAAGTATTCCGTTACATAGCCACAAGTATGCCCAAAATGGAAGAGACCAAACAACACCACCAAATGTTGGACAGAGTTTGAAACAACAAGAATTCTCATACTTTGTGCTGGTGAGAGCATATAAATGGCACAACCAGTTTGGAAAGTTGTTTGGCAATTGATTAAAAAGCTGAGTACACACCTAGCTTTTGACCCTGCAATTCCAATCCAAGAGAATTGAAAGCATATGTCCACAAACAGGCTTTTACAATGTCCAATCAAATTTATTCATAATAACCAAAATCAGCCAGCTATCCATCAACAGGGGAATGGATAAACAAACTGTTAGATTCATACAGTGAATGCTACTCACAATAAAAAGAAACAAACCTCTGATACATCCAGCAACATGGATGGATATCAGAATATTGTGCTGAGTGGATAAATTCAGAAAAAAAAAAAAAATTTCTGTAGGTTCCATGTGTGTACAATCCTAGAATTAGCAAAGCTAATTTATAACTTATATAACATAATAGTGTTGATACAAATCAAATCACTACATGCTTCCAGCTTCAAGGGTGGGAGAAACTGACTAGGAAAGAGTACAAAGGAACTTTTTTGGTTGATGGAAATGTTCTGTGTTTTGCGTAAAGGTGTATACATTTGTCAAAACAAATTGAACCATTGACTTAATATTTGAGTACTTTATAATAGCTTGACTTTTTGAAAATTCAAAAGTATTCAGGGGACAGTTCAGTCATACAATTTTGTTTATGTATTTTTTTATCAGTCAAAAGTTTATTTGAATAAATTTTTTACCTACTTTGCTTTGTCGCTGAGGGAAACATAATTTTTTATTCTCTTCTTTTGTCATAACAGTAGTATAGACTGTTTAGAATATACAATGTTGTTAAGTGTATGTGAAATATGTAGCTCTATGTAGCTCTTTTTATTTTGTTGTTGGAGTTGCATATGTAGCTCTATGTAGCTCTTTTTATTTTGTTGTTGGAGTTGTTTTTTTTTTTTTTTAATATAAATTATTTATTTATTTGACTTTACAAAATTGTATTGGTTTTGCCATATATTGACTTGAATCTGCCATGGGTGTACATGTGTTCCCCATCCTGAACCCGTCCCAACTCCCTCCCCATCCCATCCCTCTGGGTCATTCCAGTGCACCAGCCGTGAGCATCCTGTATCATGCATCCAACCTGGACTGGTGATTCATTTCACATATGATAATTTACATGTTTCAATGCCATTCTCCCATATCATCCCACCCTTGCCCTCTCCCACAGAGTCCAAAAGACTGTTCAATATATCTGTGTCTCTCTTGCTGTCCAGTAAGACAATTTTAAATGAAATTTTATTTGAAAAATCTAATACTATTCATTAGCTATTTTAGGGCATTCAATTTTACTCAGATTTTTAAAATTTTTTTAGTTTATTTTTTAAAAAATTTGTACTGTGTTGTGTTGGTTTCTTCCATACAGCAACACAAAGCAGCCATAATTATACATCCATATGTCCCTTTCTAGTCTTCCTCCCCTCCTCCCCATCCCATCCCTCCAGGCCACCACAAAGTGCCAGACCAAGCTTCCTGTGCCACACAGCAACTTCTCATCAGCTGTCCGTCTTACACCTGATAGTGTTGACGCTCCTTTCTCCACTCATCCCACTCTCCCCCTCCCTCACTGTGGCCACAAGTCCATTCTCTACAACCACCTCTCCTTTCTTTCCTTGAAAATAGGTTCATCAGAATCATTTTCTAGATTCCATATATATGTATTAATAGACTATATTTGTCTTTCTCTTTCTGACTTCACTATGTATAATCTACATAGGGATGAAATGGTACTTTAGTGAGCTGAAAATTAGTAAAAACATTACTCAGATAATATTCCAAGACAGTAAAATTCAACACATTTTTGACTACTTTGGATGTCTTTTCAATTTTTTTTAAATAAGGAAACTGTATTGAAGGAAAAGCAATAAATCACCTCAATGCTAACATCTAGTGGAGCATTTTCATCCTTTATTTCACCAGTTAGACAGTTAATTATTTACTAACATCACTTAGGATAACACTGGAGCTTTGAAGACAGACAGAAATACCATCTAACTAGCCATTGAGAAGATACGTAATTACTCTCAGCTTTTTTCTTACTTGCTGTTTAGCAAGCATCTAAATTAACACCAGGCACATGATATCAACCTAATAAATGTCAATTTTATTCTTGCATCTAAAGTACCTTAACAAACGTGCTTTCATTCTCCTCATCCTCCTTTTCTTTTTTCTCTTTTGCTCAATCTTTTCTTTTTCCTTTTCCCTTTCTCTTTCCCTTCTCATTTTCTTGCTTCTTCTTCCTCCTTCTTTTTCCTGACCCTTTTGTAATATATGCCCCTGACCAGCAGGGAGACAATGAGAGAAATGCTTATGTTTGGGATATTTTAAATCTGTCTTTTCTAGTTATCTTCAGATCTGTTACCCAATGCATTTTAGGATTAAAAAATAACAAAAGTGAAAATAAAGAAAACACTGTCTGTTGCATAAATCAATTCAAAATAATTTTTAAACTTACAAATTTAAGTTTAGAAGATTTTTAGTCAGAGTTTCAGTCTTCTGTAAATATGCATGAATTCCAGATATTAACTTGACTGGGAGAAGAACAAGTAAAGAATCTCTGGGAAGCTGTACACACCACTATTGGGAAATCTTGGCCACTTCAACTCCTCAAATCTAATCTGACAAATTGCATGTTCTCATTTTTCCAGAGCAAATGGGGAATTGAGTCCTTAAGTACCTGCCATGACATTATTTTTTCCAGTGTTTTTTTCAAGTTCTTTGATCTGAAAAAAATTATAACTGAGACCTTATCAATACATACCTCAGTTCGAGTTGAATTTTTGTTTGTTTTTCTGATGTTGCCTCATGATGAAAGTCAGATTAGATTTTGGGGAGAAATTTGGCAGCAGAAATGCTCTCTTTTTCTGATTCTATTAATCTTGTACATGATTTTGAATGCTTTTATTATTAGAACTGTTAACTGATTTCTTAAGAGGGATCCTGCCAGGTGTTTTGTTGTTGTTCTCACCAGCTGGTGGCTCTTTTACCCTTTGTCACTAATAAACATTTTGTGAGGAAATATTTTGAGATGTAAATATTCTGTTCCTCATCAAACTTTCACCCATAGTTTTAGTATCCATTGATAGTTCTTGGTTGAATTAATTATTTTTAGCATTGCTGTTTAATTGTGAGTTCATCTACTTCTATTATTTGTATCTATATCCATTAGTTGACATTCTATGAAGGAAAAACTTTCCCTTCTTTATTTATTTATATATAGTATGAAGGCATGGATTCATACTTTGTTCCATTGCTTATAACCCATTATTATCAATCTTGTCCCCAAATTGTCCTAAATTTGGTCAGCAGCAAAGTTTTGAAGTTGACTCCTGTGTGTTTCTAATGCAATCCCATTATTCTTTGAGAATTCCTTACTTTCTGGCACAAAATAATGTTCCAGGCTCATCTTGTGCTCTCCATTCTCTAGTCCCAGAAACAGCCATTTATTTCCTCAAGGAGTTCCAGTTTCTTTAATGAATAATGTTTGATAGAAACCAACATCTGGGTGATAGTTATGCCCATTATTATCAAAGAGTTATCCCCAGATAGAGCTGGGGAGCATGTATTGTTTATATGCATACTTTTATAAAAATATTCACTTCCACATTGAAAACCATCACATCTACTATTTGTTCCCCAACCCACAGGTCTTAAACAATGTTCTCATTTTCCATATCTGTAACTTCCATTTCTGACATGGTTTTCATTATCCTTTATTTTTGGCTCAATTCCCCTCATACACAACAAATGTCCCAGTGTTACTACTGCCCTTCAACCCCGGTGACTCTTCTCCTTCCCTCAGATTCTAACGTCTCATTCCGAGCCCCCGCAACAACCACTGCCCTCTTCTGCCAATTCTCTTCTCACTCTGCCCCGACTCCGACATCCTGCCTCCACCAAGGCCACCAGCACCCACAGGGTACCCTCGTCCCACTGCTCAGGCTCCATCACCATGTTCTGATAAGGTGACACTCTCTTTTAGAAGCCAAATCTAAGGGAATCCAAAGGACTTACATTAGTCCTGGTCCTCCAAGAAGCAGATGCCAAGACTGGATTAATGTCAAAGGATTTTGTCCAAGGAAATGTCTCTGTGAAAGAAAATAGGGAGGTAGCCAGACAAGTGTGGAGGAGCCCTCAGATATAAACAAGTCTGACTCCAAATAAAAAGAAAAAGATGAAAATGGTTGGATGGAAGTGTCTAGGGAAATTCTGGCTAATCCATCAAGGGGTCCTCCACCCAGAGCAGACTGTCAGAACAGTTCTGTGACTCCCAGAAGTCTTTGTGCTTCAGCATCCCTCTCTGCCATGCTCCATCACTGGGTGCAAAGAGCCCATGTGAAGTGTGTTGTTGTTTAGTTGTTCAGTCATGCCTGACTCTTTGCAACCCCATAGACTGCAACCCGCCAGGCTCCTCTGTCCATGGGATTTCCCAGGCAGGAATACTAGAGTGGGTTGCCATTTCCTTCTCCAGGGGATCTTCCCAGCCCAGGGATTGAACCCACATCTCCTATTGTCACCTGAATTGGCAGGTGGATTCTTTACTGCTGAGCCGCCAGGGTAGCAGTGTGGGAAGTGTGGGATAAGCACAAAGGCAAGGATGAGTTTCTGAGGCCAGAAGCTGGAGGCACTCACCAACCACACTCCCTGTGGTTAGAGAAGCATGATCTAAATTCTCATGTAGACTACTTAGATCATTTTCCCCTTTAAAACACAAGTTATATCCACACACACACAAAAAAAACTCTTCTCCTCTATTGAGTGTATCCATGAGAAGACATGATTTACCAAACCACTGGGCCCTTATTTTTTCTACACAACTCAGAAACAAAGACAGTACCACATAAGTTAAACTCTTTTTAATATAAAGATTTTTTTTTTGCAAATGTGTCCTTTAGGAACTTTCTGAAGAAGAGTTTGTATTGCAGACGTAGTCTTCAGTTATCAAATCACTGGATCTCATGGATGGTATTATAAGACAATGCTGAACATACTAAATGAATACATTTTTTGGCAAATATATTCCTTAATAGTAGCTTAGGAAGCTGACAAAGGTGATGAGGAATGTGGGAAGTCCATAGGTTGGAGGGGGGGGTAGGGAGCAGTGAAGGCCATGGGGATTGAGTGGAGGGATGCTCTGGAGTAAGGAAAAAATAGTATTTCAGAATTTAATGTCGTATTTTTTTTTAATGTTGTGTCAAAGTTTCTCAAACAAAGACTAAGCAGACAGTTTACATCTTGGAATATGCAAACTAAAAAGGAGGGTGTCATGGCAATAAAGAGCAGCTTTATATTACACAGTTTTATTGAACATAAACTTGAGCCTTTGAGCTTTAATTCACAGCCTTTCCTACTTAACTGAAAATTATTTTTGCATTTAATCCTCATACTTTAACATCAATTTGGGTGGAGGCCATATGTTCAACTTTTAAGCTCAGCTTAAATTTGACATAATTCTGTCACAAACACACAAAAATATTACACAAGAAAGACAGCAAGAAGTCATAGATTAAAATGTAAAACTAGACAGCCACAGTAAACAGAAGAAGATATTTTTAAAAATAAATAGTTGTAATAATTTTTCTAATGAAAGTTTTGAAATCTAATTTTCACAAACATCCCTGAAATTTAGAATGTGCCTTAAAAAGTAGTATTAATTCACAAGGGGACAGAATTTGAAAAGAAAACCAAGACCAAAATCCAGTAGTATGATAAAGAAAGAAAACTATTTTTAAAAATATTTATGGTTTGCAATCATTCAACATTTTACACAGGTTTATAGAATGCCTACTATGTGGCAGATACTGTCTTGACATACTCAAGATTTGTTCAAATTGAAATTATCCAGTCACATATATTTATTGAGCACTTAAAACTGGGCTAATTCAAACTGAGGCTGTGTTATACATGCAAAATACACAGCAGACTTCTAAGACTTTGGATGAAAAAACAAAAAGAAGCAAAACATCTCATTAGTAATTTTACACTGATTCTAGTCAAAATGATACTACTTTGTATATGTTGAATTAAATAAAATATTTTATTAATATTAATTTAATTTACTTTTTCTTACTTTTCTAAAGTGAATACTAGATAATTTTAATTACATATGTAAATCCCATTATACTTCTATTGGAAAAAATGTGATACCCAATACTATAGTAGATATTCACCATGTTTGCTAAATAAATCTATCTTTCCATTCTTTGTGATGCCTGATAGGAAGGCACTACCTCATACACCCTTTGAAGTTGAGTGGCCAAGAGAGGCTTCCTTTATTTGAAGAATTATGAGGAGAAGAAAGTATCACTTCCCAGAAAATGCTTCAAGAACCAGTGTGTATTTTACTTTCCAGCTGCCATTACCACAGAAACAGTTGATGTTGTAAGGCATCTTCTGTCTTCCTGGCTGTCCCACTGCTGGCATGTAGCTTGAGTCAGATACAAACTTTTTATGCTTTAAGCCATTAAAGTTTGGGGTTGCAGCATAACTTGAAGTCCAGTATTTCCCAGTCTGCAGCATACATCAGAATCACCTAGAGATTTTGGTAAGACACAGACCACATGTCTGACAAGTTCCCAGATGATACTGATGCTGCTGCTCTGGGGATCACATTTTTGAAAATCACTGGCCCTGACTGGTAGGTGCTATGAATAGAAAAGAAAAAAAAAAAAAAAGAAAAAGAAAAGAGTGCTATGAAACTTGGGCTTGACTAACAATTTAAAGAACCCCTACAGAATTACTGAAAACAATTCCAATATTATTTCTTATCCAAATATACTAATATTCCCTTGGTATCTCTAATTTTCTTGAAGAGATCTCTAGTCTTTCCCATTCAATTGTTTTTCTCTATTTCTTTGCACTGATCACTGAGGAAGGCTTTCTTATCTCTTCTTGCTCTTCTTTGGAACTCTGCATTCAAATGGGAATATCTTTCCTTTTCTCCTTTGCTTTTTGCTTCTCTTCTTTCCACAGCTATTTGTAAGGTCTCCTCAGACAGCCGTTTTGCTTTTTTGCATTGCTTTTTTCTTGGGATGGGCTTGCTCCCTGTCTCCTGTACAGTGTCATGAACCTCTATCCATTGTTCATCAGGCACTCTATCAGCTATGGTCCCTTAAATCTATTTCTCACCTCCACTGTATAATCATTAGGGATTTGATTTAGGTCATACCTGAATGGTCTAGTGGTTTTCCCTACTTTCTTCCATTTAACTCTGAATTTGGCAATAAGGAGTTCATGATCCAAACCACAGTCAGCTCTTGGTCTTGTTTTTGCTGGCTGGATAGAGATTTTCCATCTTTGGCTGCAAAGAATGTAATCAATCTGGTTTTGATGTTGACCATCTGGTGATGTCCATGTGTAGAGTCTTCACTTGTGTTGTTGGAGAGGGTTTTTGCTATGACCAGTGTGTTCTCTTGGAAAAACTCTATGAGCCTTTGCCCTGCTTCATTCTGTACTCCAAGGCCAAATTTACCTGTTATTCCAGGTGTTTCTTGACTTCCTACTTTTGCATTCCAGTCCCCTATAATGAAGAGGACATCTTTCTTAGGTGTTAGTTCTAGAAGGTCTTATAGGTCTTCATAGAACCGTTCAACTTCAGCTTCTTCAGCATTACTGGTTGGGGCATAGACTTGGATTACTGTGATATTGAATGGTTTGCCTTGGATACGAACAGAGATCATTCTGTCGTTTCTGAGACTGCATCCAAGTACTGCATTTCAGACTCTTTTGTTGACTATGATGGCTACTCCATTTCTTCTAAGGGATTCCTGCCCACAGTAGTAGATATCATGGTTATCTGAGTTGAATTCACCCATTTCAGTCCATTTCAGTTCACTGATTTCTAAAATGTTGACATTCACTCTTGCCATCTCCTGTTTGACCACTTCCAATGTGCCTTGATTCATGGACCTAACATTCCAGGTTCCTATGCAATACTGCTCTTTACAGCATCGGACCTTGCTTCCACCACCAGTCACATCCACAATTGGATGTTGTTTTTGATTTGGCTCCATCCCTTCATTCTTTCTGGAGTTGGTTCTCCACTGATCTCCAGTAGCATATTGGCATCTACCAACCTGGGGCATTCGTCTTTCAGTGTCCTATCTTTTTGCCTTTCTGTACTGTTCATGGGGTTCTCAAGGCAAGAATACTGAAGTGGTGTGCCATTCCCTTCTCCAGTGGACCACATTTTGTCAGAACTCTCCACCAGGGCCATCTTGGGTGGCCCTACATGGCGTGGCTCATACTTTCACTGAGTAATACAAGGCTGTGGTCCATGTCATTAGATTGGTTAGTTTTCTGTGATGGTGGTTTTCAGGCAGTCTGCCCTCTGGTAGGACTTCCCTGGTGGCTCAGATGGTAAAGCGTCTGCCTACAATGTGGGAGACCTGGGCTCAATCCCTGGGTTGGGAATATCTCCTGGAGAAGAAAATGGCAACCCACTCCAGTATTCTTGCCTGGAAAATCCCATGGACGGAGAAGCTTGGTAGGCTACAGTACATGGGGTCGCAAAGAGTTGGACACGACTGAGCGACTTCACTATGATATCCCTCTAATAGAGAAGGATAAGAGGCTTATGGAAGCTTCCTGATGGGATAGACTGACTGAGGGGGAAACTGGGTTTTGTTCTGATAGGTAGGGCCAAGCTCAAGTAAATTTTTAATCCAGTTTTCTGTTGATGGATGGAGCTGTGTTCTTTCCCTGCTATTTACCTGGTGGAGGTAATGAAGATAATGGCGACCTCCCTCAAAAGATCCCATGCACACACTGCTACACTCAGTGCCCCCAACCCTGCAGGAGACCACCACCGACCCAGCATCCGCCGGAGACCCCCGGACACCCACAGGTAAGTCTGGGACAGCCTCTTGTGTGATTACTGCTCCTTTCTCCTAGGTCCTAGCACACAAGGTTCTGTTGTGCCCTCCAAGAGTCTGTTTTGCCAGTCCTGTGTAAGTTCTGGCGGCTCTACGGTGGGGTTAATGGTGACCTCCTCCAAGAGGGCTTATGCCATACCCAAGTCTGCTGCACCCAGAGCCCTGTCCCTGTGGCAGACCACCACCAAACCATACCTCCACAGGAGATGCTCAAACACAGTTCTGTCTTAATCTCTGTGGGGTCCCTGGGTCCTGGTGTGCATAAAGTTTGCTTGAGCCCTTTGAGCATCTCTGGTGGGAATGGGGTTTGATTCTAAACATGAATTCACCCCTTCCACCGTCTAGCTAGGGCTTCTCCTTTGCCCTTGGATGTGGGGTATCCCTTCACAGCCACTCCAGCGCCTATTGTCTTACTGGGGTTTCTCTGACCTTGGATGTGGGGTATTTCCTTTCAGACACTCGCCACTCCAGTGCCATGCTAGAGATCTCTTCTAGAAAACGAGAGATACCGAGGGAACATTTCATGCAAAATGGGCTCAATAAAGGACAGAAATCGTAGGGACCTAACAGAAGCAGAAGATATTAAGAAGAGGTAGCAAGAATACACAGAAGAACTGGACAAAAAATGATCTTCACGACCCAGATAACCATGATGTTGTGATCACTCACTTAGAGCCAGACATCCTGGAATGTGAAGTCAAGTGAAGCATCACTACATAGGAAACATCACTACGAACAAAGCTAGTGGAGGTGATGGAATCCCAGTTGAGTTATTTCAAATCCTAAAAGATGATGCTGTGAACGTGCTGCACTCACTATGCCAGCAAATTTGGAAAACTCAGCAGTGGCCACAGGACTGGAAAAAGTCAGTTTTCATTCCAGTCCCTAAGAAAGGCAATGCTAAAGAATGCTCAAACTACCACACAATTGCACTCATCTCACACGATAGTAAAGTAATGCTCAAAATTCTCCAAGCCAGGCTTCAGCAATATGTGAACCATGAATTTTCAGATGTTCAAGCTGGATTTAGAAAAGGCAGAGAAACTAGAGATCAAATTGCCAACATTTGCTGGATCATCAAAAAAGCAAGAGTTTCAGAAAAACATCTATTTCTGCTTTATTGACTATGCCAAAGCCTTTTACTGTGTGGATCACAATAAACTGTGGAAAATTCTGAAGGAGATGGGAATACCAGACCACCTGACCTGCCTCTTGAGAAATCTGTATGCAGGTCAGGAAGTAACCATTAGAACCGGACATGGAACAACAGATTGGTTCCAAACAGGAAAAGGAGTATGTCAAGGCTGTATATTGTCACCCTGCTTATTTAACTTATATGCAGAATACATCATGAGAAACGCTGGGCTGGAGGAAGCACAAGCTGGAATCAAGATTGCCAGGAGAAATATCAATAACCTCAGATATGCAGATGACACCACCCTTATGGCAGAAAGCAAAGAAGAACTAAAGAGCCTCTTGATGAAAGTGAAGGAGGAGAGTGAAAAAGTTGGCTTAAAGCTCAACATTCAGAAAACTAAGATCATGGCATCTGGTCCTATCACTTCATAGGAAATAGATGGGGAGACAGTGGAAACATTGGCTGACACTATTTTTCTGGGCTCCAAAATCACTGCAGATGGTGATTGCAGCCATTAAATTAAAAGACGCTTGCTCTTTGGAAGAAAAGCTATGACCAACCTAGACAGCATATTGAAAAGCAGAGACATCACTTTGCCAACAAAGGTCCATCTAGTCAAGGGTATGGTTTTTCCAGTCGTCATGTATGGATGTGAGAGTTGGAGTATAAGAACCGCTGAGTGCCAAAGAATTGATGCTTTTGAACTGTGGCGTTGGAGAAGACTCTTGAGGGTCCCTTGGATGGCAAGGAGATCCAACAAGTCCTTTCTAAAGGAAATCAGTCCTTAATATTCTTTGGAAGGACTGATGTTTAAGCTGAAACTCCAATATTTTGGCCACCTGATGCAAAGAGCTGACTCATTTGAAAAGACCCTAATGCTGGGAAATATTGAAAGAGAAGGTGATGACAGAGGAGGAGATGGTTGGATGGCATCTCGGACTCAATGGACATGAGTTTGAGGAAGCTCCAATAGTTGGTGCTGGACAGGGAGCCCTGGCATGCTGCAGTCCATGGGTTTGCAAAGAGTTGGACATGACTGAGTGACTGGACTGAAATATACTAATGAGATTAATGTCAGTACAGCACACCAATGTTATGAGAAATTAAAATTATGAATTTTAAAAATTACAATGTACTTTTACTTACTCTATTTTATTCAAGTACTGTCTACACAATATCTTTATATATATATACATATATATGTATATATATATGCATATATATATGTGTGTGTGTGTGTGTGTGTGTGTGTATATTTGTCTGCCTCAGGTCTTAGTTACAGCACATGGGTTATTTCTTTGTGGTGCACAGGCGTCTCTCTAGTTATGGCTGCAGGCTCCAGAGTGTGTGGGCTCTGTAGTTTGAAGCATGCAGGCTCTCTGGTTGAGGTACCCAGGCTCATAGGTGTGGCACACATGCTTAGTTGCTGCTCGGCATATGGGATCATAGTTCCCTGACCAGGGATCTAACCCACATTCCCTGCATTGGAAGTCAGATTCTCAACCACTGAAGTGCTAGGGAAGTCCTGATACTTTTTATTTATCACTTTCCTTTGCCTAACCATTAGAAAATACAAGGGGATAAGCTGTATACTAGTCACAAAATTTGGCTTCTAAAAAGATGTTGTGTTAGGTGGTTTCTGACAAACTAAAACATTCATTTACTAACGACAGCAAAAAAAAAAAAAAAAAATTAACACTATTTAACTTGTAAAAGTGTTAGTCCTTCAGTCTGTCAGATTCTTTGTGGCCCCACAGACTCCTCTGGGCTAGCTCCTCTGTCCAAGGAATTCTCCAGGCAAGAATACTAGAGTGGGTTGCCATTGCCTTCTCCAGGGGATCTTCCTGACCCAGGGGTCAAACCCCAGTCTCCTGAATTGCAGGAAGATTCTCTACTGTCTGAGCCACCAGGGAAGCCCAACCTGTACTGATACAAATTTTAATTAAAAATTAACCTGGAATCTATAGAGGCTATTCTGAATGTCCACAGGGGATAATGACATACTCCCTAGCTTTTTTCAAGATGGAAAATGGAAATAAAGATCCTCAAGAATATCCACTGATTATAATTGAGTATCATGAAAAAAACAGAAAGGAAGTACAGACACAGAAACTCAATATGCAGGTGTCTCACGCTCCTTCACTTGGGGACAGAATCAAGGGCCATCTCTCCAACAAGTCCAACAGAAAATAATTGACCTCATACAAATAAAATGTAACAAAAAAGCTGATTGTACACCCTGTGCCCATATCTTATTTCTAATACAATTTTCCAATTTCTTCTTGGAGACACAGCAAAGTGAGTCCACAGAATCCTGAAGTGCCAGAAATAAGAAAGTACACAAAAGACAAAACAATGGTGGCAATATATCCAAAGAACACAGATACCAAATGGTCAAAATTGGAACAAATGGAACAACAATAACAAATAACATAATATTGCATTGTAGCTCAAAGTATAAAATATTAACAAATATCCAGGAGTCCATATGATATAAATGATTGAATACATAAAATCTCCCCTACAGAAAAATTTCTAATTATGTAGATATTTAACCCTCCAGGAGGTAAAGTTCCATTCCTCACCCTTTAATTTTCACAATGCTTAGTGATCTGTTTCTAAATAGCACAGTTTGGGAAGCAGAGTGGGGACAACATGTTATTTCATAGTGGAGAAGCCTGCTTTTTTCTCAGATGATCAAGGTCAACATCACTGGCGACAGTTCATGTGGATAGAATGTACTCTTAATATAGAATGTTGAAAGTAACACTTCACCTCTGCGGTCTTCCTCCCCCAAAACCATAACCCACCTAACCTGAAAAAACTATCAGACAAACCCAAATATCAGACATTCTACAAAACACCTGACCAGTACCCCTCAAAACTGTCAAGGTCATAAAAAGCAAAGAAAGTCTGAGAAATCTGCCACAACCCAGAGGAACATAAAGAAACACAAGGACAAATGTAATTTGCTCTTCTGGGAATGGACAAAGAACATTAGAGAAAAACTAATAAAATCCAAATAAAGTATGGAATTTAATTTTTAATAATATACCATTATTTGTTCATCTGCAATAGTAATATATTAACAATAGGGAAAACTGTATATGGTGTATGTTGGAACTCTCTACATCATCTTTGAAACTTCCCAGTAAATTAAAAACTATTTTAAAATAAACATTAGTTTAGATATAAAAGTAGATTATAGCCATTTAAAAAACATCCTTATCTTTTAATTATGAGATAGCTGAGCCAATATTCAGTCTTTTGTTCTCTA
This sequence comes from Cervus canadensis, assembly GCF_019320065.1. Taxonomy (NCBI): domain Eukaryota; kingdom Metazoa; phylum Chordata; class Mammalia; order Artiodactyla; family Cervidae; genus Cervus; species Cervus canadensis. The sequence continues at coordinate 495,900 of NC_057392.1, read as the reverse complement.
AATTTCCTCCTAGAAACTTTTCCTGACTAGCTATCTCAGAGGACAATTGCATTAACCCAAAGATTTCCTCATGAAGAAGGTATATGAGCTTCACTCTGGTGAAATTTTCTGGTGTTCACAATGATATCAGTAGCTGTTTCAGTTAGCCTTGAAAAGTCACTGAATTTCTGAGTTATTAGAAATTAGACTAAAATTAGTAAAATTACAACAGATAAAATTGTTTTATTACTCTCACTCCTTCCATAGGGCTGATCCATTCAGCTTTGAGTGGTTCTGGATTCAATCACATCTGAACAAGAAATGTATTGATTTCTTTCTAGAGGAATGAGCTTCAGTCGATGTCTCTGGGAATAAATTACATGATGGAACTGATTCCACTCAAAGTCATTATTAACTGATTTGTTTAAACATCTATGCAGTGTGGAAGCCAGAAGAGGAAATTATTTTATGTTATGTAGTGAAGATTTTACACATATCTCTTCATCTCTAGTTGTTCTCATGTAACCAAATTCAAATTTCAACCTAATAACGTTAAAATGAAGTTCTCATCATCTTTCATTTTTCTTCTGTCTTCTTTCTCTCTCTCTGCTTCTCTTGAATTTTGATCCATTTCCCCCATATTTCTCCATGCCTTACAAAGATACCTGAGGATGGGAGTTTTTTAAGGAAGTCTGTGTGCCCACTGCTGGGTGGGATGGGATGGTAGATGAAAATTAACCTTTCAGCCTAATGAGATGCAAGACCAGTTAAGTGACAGCACTACCTCCCCTATGTGTTCACACAGCTGCAGTCATTAAAATGACCTATAGGCTTTATTGTGGCACATATTCAATTAAAATTCTTTATTAATGGGCTGAGGATGAATAGGAAATGGGGAAATTACTGAACAAATTGCTACAATCCATCCCATTCTCCTTCCTTTTTCCTTCACTAATTAGTTTCTTTCTTTTTTCTTTCTTTCTTTTCTCATTTTCTTCCTGTAAAATCTATATCCTTTACTTTGTGTTTTAATCTGCATTTATTTTTGTTTTCATTATCATGCATGCATGTGCACACACAACGCATACATACATACACACCCCTAGGGGTGCACCAATGTTGACCCTCCCTGAAGGGTTTCTTTGCCATGAGAAACTACTCTTTGCAATTTCTTGAAATTCAATAATAGTTTTTATATAGAGTTCTAAATTTCATAGAATGGATAAAAGTATGCCCTATTTGGGGTAAACATTCGGTATTTGACTAGAATTTCACAAGAATTACTGTATATGGTGTTTCTTACTTCTAGATAAGAACTAGATAAGAACTTTTTTAAATTAAAAAAGTCAAATAGATCTCTCTGCATATATGCTGATGAAAATCATTTAGAAACTTGCATGGGGTTTAAATTTTTATATTATCTTAAATGGGAAGTCAGAGATCTTTCTTAAAGTAAATAACTAGAGAGAAAAATATACCTACTGATAAAGTTGAAGTGAACTATCCAGACAGTAGTTCAGACCCAAACTATTCTTCCTCAGTGTAAACAGACAGAATAAATCCCCCAAAGATATTACTCAGATCTAAACTATGGACCAAAGATGTGTGCCAGTGGTTTCTGCATTTGACTGTATACATACCTGCCTTTTAACACTGAGTAATTATTTTTTTGGTCATCCATTATTTATTTTTCCAAATGCATCATTTTCACATATCAGTGCTATTGGATCAGATGTAACAAAAGACACAGAAAATTATCAAGGCACAATTTCCACCCTCTGGGGAATTGTAATCCATTTATCATATTATTAAAATATAAAAAAAAAAAAAACAAAAGCTTGTCATCATGAATGTTAAGACATGCAGGTAGATTGAAAAAGTCAGTCTTACAATGACGTTCCTCTTTGGCACTTACCTACCCACATCCACCCACACCCACCTAGAGGCACCATATTAAACAAAAGATACTGAGGAAATATTTTAAATATTGCCTAACATTCATATATTTTCCCTTTACTCTGAAACACCACATGCATCACTACTTGTAATCTTTGATCCACTCTGAGGTTTTTTAAATTAGTTAATTTATTTTCGGCTGCATCAGGTCTTGGTCCTCTGGGCATGTGGCCTCCAGAGCGTGTGGCCCTAACTGTGGCACTCAGGCACTCTACTTGTGGCATGCGGGGTTGGCATGGGAGATCGTAGCTCCCCCTCCAGGGATCAAACCACATTCCCTGCATTGGAAGGCGGGTTCTTTACCTCGGGGCCATCAGAGCAGACCCCATCCATGCTGCTTTTTACCTTGAAGTAGTGATGAGGAGCAAGTCCCCTAAAGTGTACCTGGCTCTGTCTCTTGGGAAGCCCTGTGACCTTGAACACCTATAATGTGCTCAATCTATAGCTCAGTTTCCTTATCCAGTAAGTGATGCTAATAATAGAACTTATAGCATTGTTGTGAGGGGTAAATAAATTAATAACAGTATTTGGATAACAGCCTTTGGCACACAGTAAGCTTTTCTAAAATGTTGGCTTTTATTGTTACTGATCCAGTAGTTTGCTACTTCCTTGGACTCAAGAACTAACCCACAGACAAGATGCACCATGCTTCTGCACGGAAATGGAGAGGTAGGTTATCAACAATAAGACTTCTATCACAATGCCCTGGTAAATGGGACATAGAGATACTTAGAGAAGACAAGTTGCTTTTTCAATCTAGGAGAGTATGATAAGCTTTCAAAACCACAAAATTTGTCATTTTCTCACACAAACAATTCCCTTGTGGCTTATCTGGTAAAGAATCTGCCTGCAAAGCAGGAAACCTCAGTTTGATCTCTGGGTTAGGAAGATCCCCTGGAGAAGGGAAAGGCTACCCACTCCAGTGTTCTGGCCTGGAGAATTCCATGAGCTGTATAGCCCATGGGGTCTCAAAGAGTCTAACACGACTGAGTGACTTTCACTTTCACTTTTCACACAAACACATAATTATACTTAAATTCTACATACAATACTTGCTTTAAAAATTCAGAATAGACTTGCTTTTATACAGGTTGAAATGGTAGTGTGTGATATTGATTTATGGCTCTTTTTAGGAAAATAATTCTGATACATGACCAAATTTTATAGCTTAAAATTTGGCTGAAATTTAATTTCCTTTTCCTTGTAACTCACTTTAAACATTACATTTGGTTAATTGTTTGCTCTGAGAACTTTATGGTGGCATTTAAATGGAACCTCAAATTCTGACCCAAAGAAAGATGTTAAAGCAGTTTAGAAATTTGATCTATAAGAATTCTTTTCTCTTCAAGCAGAGCTATCATCAGGAGACCATTAACAAAAACAGTTTAAAAAAAAAAAATTCTGTTTGTAAATAATTTAAGCATTTCCAATAACTAAAATAAATAAAAGCTACACAAGGAGAACACAACCTTCTCCAAAGAGACAGCCATGGTTTGGCTTTGAGTGAAAAGAATAATTTACATCAATTTACAAATTAAATATCAGTATGACAAACATGAAGACAGTCAGTATCCAATGTGGGAATGTTATTAAATAACTATCATCTTGTAGTATGTTTAAATCAGTTAATTTGTTTCAGTTCATTAATTTTTAAATTAATACATTCTATATGTTCTTTTGTAAAAAAAAAAAAAAAAAAAAAAAAACTGCAAGGATTTTCCTGTAGCTCAACATTGCCCTCCTATGGACTAAAAACCATAATATAGTATTTCAAATGTGTGTAAAGTAAATAAGAAAGTTATACTCCAATGGGACAAGTTTTAAAATAAGCGGTGAACTCTCAGAATTCTGACTAGCAGCACACACAAGTCTCCCTAACATGACCTTATTCTATTGGAACGTCTCACATGGATCAGTGCTGTGCTGAAAACAGTTCCTAGATTTAGGTCACTCTTCGGTCTTGTGGGTGGGCAACAAGTCCAGACAAATGAACAACATGGTGAAAAGTCAGTTACTTATTTTACTGAGCCTGGCCAATACTTATAAAAGGCTTTTGTAAAAAATTTTGGAAAATTTTGTAAAAATTTACAAAACTTTGTGGGTTTCTGGGAGGTATGGAGAGCTTAAAAATAAAGGAAACTTTCCATTAGTTAAGAGAAAGATAAAAAGTGCTTGTGTATTTTACATTTGAAGCTGCCAGATAGAAATAAGCCTGATTCTGCTAGGAATTCAGCTGGACTCTGGACTGAGCTTGTGTAAGTAAAAGTCAAACAGTTGGGCAGGATAGAAATAACTGTTGAGTCACAGGATGGGATCAAGCTGGATCAGGCAAAAAGAAAATGGGAGGAGGTTGGGAAGATTATTATTATTATTTTTTTTAATAAAAGCCTTTGGAGAATTTCACTCTTCTTTTTTGAAATGACAATATTAAAATTATCTGTGTGTATACACAGATGATGGTCAAAAAGAGTAAGTGGCTCAGTAGCAGTCACTTTCATACAATGTGCATGCAAATAATATTCTTTAATCATTGTGAAATAATTATGAGTAAGTTGGGGGTAGATTGTTTTAACCTCTATAAGCCTCAATTTTCTCATTTGTAAAATAGTGCTGTTGTTCCTATTTTGCAAGTTCAAGAACATAGATAAGAAATACAGTGATTAAAGTCCCTTACTTAACAAATATTTTGGTACAGAGAGGAAGCTTTATGAAAGGTGGCTGATTAATAAATAATAAGTATAATTATCACTTTAGATCTTTGAATCTGTCATATCCTTTCACACATATTGTTAAATTTCATTATATTAAATACAGTACCATTATTAGAGTTACTGCTCGGTGGTATGGCTTCCCTAGAGCTTTTTAGAGTAGAGAACAAAAAGACCAGTCTAGTTGGAGAAATTTTCAGAAACTCAATGAGAACAAGCAACAAATTCATCATCTCAAGACACACTCACAGGAGCATAAAATTTCACTGAGTCTTCATTGTAAAAACACATAGCCATGATTGAACATTTCAATTGCCCTGGACTTGAGTCCCTTCTAATCAACATAAAGAAAATCTTGCATTTCAAAAAAAAGTGGTGGGAGTCATTTGTAAGAAAAGCTGGAGAAATGAGTCCAAGACCTTCATCTCTAGGTCAAAGTCTTCGTCCTTGAGAGTTTTTTCTAAAAATTTTATCTTTTCTCTGTGGGTTCTGGGTGTGCCCCAGAACCTGGGTGTGCCTCACTCTACATAGCCTTGTGCATGTGTGTGTGCTAAATCGCTTCAGTCACGTCCAACTCTATGCGACACTATGGACTATATAGCCTGCCCAGTTCCTCTGTCCGTGGGATTCTCCCGGCAAGAATACTGGAGTGGGTTGCCACGCCCTCCTCTGGGGGATCCTCCCAACCCAGGGACCAAACCAGTTTCTCTTACATTTCCTGCACTGGCAGGAAGGTTCTTTATCACTAGCACCACCTGGGAAGCCCTGTACATAGCCTTCTTTGGGTTTAACTAGTGCCAATCAACTTGGCCTCAAAGATAGCATGTATGCCAATTTTGTCCTCTTCAATATCCAGCTTGTTTCAGTAAGTCAAACATTACCTGCAAGAAAAGATGGGGAAGGTAAAGATTCCAATATTTTAATTATGTTTCAGTCACAGAAAGGAGCCAAGCAAGTCTTCGGAGGCAACAGAGAATGTTACCTACAACACTCACTTAAGAAATGGAGCTGTAGGATTTCCCTGGTGGTCCAGTAGTTAGGAATATGCCTGCCGCTGGGAACAAGATGGCAGAGGAGTAGGTACACATGGAGTACATCTCTTTTCACAGATACATCAAGAATACAACTTCAGACACAGAAGCGCTTACAGAGCATCAGCTGAGAGTGGGCAGAAGGACCTGACCACCAGAAAAGAATATATAGAACCATGCAAAACTCAGTAGGATGAAGGAACTAGGGGGAAAACAGGAGTATTTGTAGGCCTGGGCCTGCCCTTGTTGGGTGGGGGAACTGAAGCAGGGGTCTGATCCACACATTGGGGCAACTGTCTGGGTCCGAAGAGAAACATTTGAGGCTGAAGGAAGCAGCTGATCTGTGACAGCCTAAATGGAATGAGAATCAGACAGTCCTTGCCATAGCCAGGGACAGGGGTGCAGGTCCCCTAAATGGCGCAGCAGCTGGGAGCTGGAATGTAGGGACTGTGGAGCAATCCCAGGGCGAGGGCTGCTGTTGACTGCTGGGAGACGGATCAAGGGGATGTGAGGGAGGAGAATGTGGAGGGAAATTCCTGTGGAGGAAAGCCAGGCAGTCATGGAAGCAAGGCGATACTGCTGAGTTATGCCTAGGGGGTGGAGCCATCAACATAGCTCTCTCTTCCCACATGTCAGCACAGGCAGCTGAGACAGCCTGGCCCGTGAAACACCTGATAGGTGTATCAATAGAGTAGTACCCTACCCAGGGCGCCCTTTTAAGTGCCTTACAAGTGGAACAACAGAGTAGGACCCTAGCCAGGGGGGCCAATTTATGTGCCTGATGCACCAAACAACAGAGAAGGACCTAAGAAAGGAGCCCTCTAAGTGTCTGAACAGGTGGAGCAATGGAGAAAGACTAGCCAAAGAGGCCTTCTGATCACCACCTGCCAGAGGCTGGAAAAAAAAGACTCTGATAGGGCCATAATTTCTGTAGCTGAGACAGTCCATGTCCCTGCACACTTGGTGCCACCAGGGTCCCTGCAACTCAAGCAGCTTCACTATCTTCATGTTCAACCCTCACTGAGGCAGAGCTTCCACAGGCATAAAAAAAATCTTGAGTCTATACCAGGGGGTCGCTTCACTTGTGTCCAACTCTTTGCAGTCCTGTGGACTGTGGCCTGCCAGCCTTCTCTGTTAGGGGGGTTCTCCAGGCATGAATGCTGGAGCAGGTTGCCCTACCCTTTCAGAGCACTATATTTCCTGCTTCCCTAATCTCCAACTCCCCTGAGTACCTGGTGCTGCTAGGGCCCCTGTGACCCAAGCAGCTGCACCACCTCCATACCTGTCCCTCACAGGGGCAAGCCCAAGTCCTCCAGAGCAGTCTCAGGAGCAAACCCCAGTGGACCACTCACATGCAGAGGTAGAAATAAAGCCACAGTTGAAACCCAGGGGCAGTGTGGCTAAGGAAGAGGACCCAAAACCTTCCCACTGGCTGTACAAGCTGCAGATTAAATTCACGCGATCAACTAGGCAGACTCGTGTCTATGGATGGAGAGGGCAATGGCGCCCCACTCCAGTACTCTTGCCTGGTAAATCCCATGGACGGAGGAGCCTGGTAGGCTGTAGCCCATGTGGTCGCACAGAGTTGGACAGGACTGAAGCAACTTAGCAGCAGCAGCAGCAGTGTCTATGGGATAGATAAAAGGACACCGAGAGTTCCCACAAAAGAAAATACAATAGTTCTGGCATTTGTAAACATTGGAGGCAAGAAAACACAAGAGGAGGAACAGATTAGAGTCTCAGCTGCCCTCACTGCATGTCCAGAGACCAGCACAGGATTGGAAGTCATCCTAGGGAGGCAAGGTGGACTGTGCCTCCCTTTAAGGGCAAGGATGCTGACAGCAGAGACTCAAGAAAAACATTTATTATTCTTATATTTTTACTTGCTCTGAAATTTCTTTTGGAATTTTTTTCCTTCCCCCCCAACCCCCATTGTGGTTGTCAATTTTATTAGCATGATAAAATCTATTTCAACTTTTCAGTTTTTTTTCAATCACATTTTTTATTTATGTTATAAACTTCTGTGTTTATGTTGGCCTTTTGTAGTTCTGTAGGGTTTTCCTTTTTTTCTCTTTCTTTAATTTAAATTTTTAAATTTTTTAAACTTACTATTTTTTTCTACATTTTTCCTTTGTTTTCCTTTTCCTACTATTCTACTCCCCTTGCAATTAATCTTTAGTATATATAAATCTTCTTTATTTACCTCTATTTAACTTTGCATTTCTATTCTTTCTTTTCTTTAATTTTCTCACCATACTTGTTAGTTGTGTTTTCATTGCTTTATTTTTGTTTTAGTTTTGTTTTTTAGTTTGTGCTTTGGTTAGTTTGGTTCTTAACAGGAGGATATCATTTTTGGTTTCTTTGTTGGCCAGGTCAATCTATTGGACTTTATTTTTGTAGGACAGTTTTGATTTTGTTTATGGGTGTACATATGTGTGTGTATATTCCATAATTTTAATTATTATTTGCCTGATTTTGTAATTGCCATTTGTCTGGGGTTAGTCTTTGGTTTCTTGTTTGGGGGTATTTGTTTTAATCCCATTTAATGCCATAACAAACCACCTGTGGAATCTCTGTTCCTGGCCAGAGATCAAGCCCTGAGCCTTTGGAGTGGGAGCACTGACTCCAAGACCTTACACTACTAGAGAACTCCTAACCCTAGGCAGTATCAAATAGTGAGAACTCTCACAAAAGCAACCACTTGAATACAAGACCCAGCATCACACAACTACCAGTAGCACCCTGTGTAGGACACCTCATCCAAACAACAAATAAGACAAAAATACAAACCAAATCATCAGCAGACAGGATTACTGCCTCACTCAGCCCTGTCCATCAAAGGAAAAATAAAAAAACAACCCACCTCCTCCCACTAGAATGCAAGCAAAAGTTACATACTACACAAAGCTTATACAAACCACTGGACCAAACTTACAAAGGCAGAAATCAAAGAAAGAAAGAATTCAACCTTGAAGCCTTGGAAAAGGAGACCTCAAACACAGTAAGTTAAAAAAAAAAAAAAAATGAAATGGCAGGGAAATACCACAAAATGAAGGAACAAACTAGAAACACACAAGTCCAAATAAATGAAGAGGAAATAGGCACATTACCTGAAAAAGAATTCGGAATAATGAGATTAAGGATGATTGAAAACCTTGAAAATAAAATGGAGAAAATGTAATAATCAATTAACAAAGATCTAGAAGAATTAAAGAATAAACATACAGAGACAAACAGCATAAGTACTGAAATTGAAATACTCTAGAAGGAATCAATAGCAGAATATCTGAAGCAGAAGAATGGATAAGTGAACTGGAGGATAAAATGGTGGAAATAACTGCTGAAAAGCAGAATAAAATAAAAAGAATGAAAAGAACTGAGGATAGACTCTGAGATCTCTGAGACAATACTAAATGCACCAATATTTGAATTATAGGGGTCCCAGAAGAAGAGGAGAAAAAGAGAGGATATGAGAAAAATTTTTAAGAGATTACAGTTGAAAATTTCCCCAAAATGGGAGAGGAAATAGTCAACCAAGTCCAAGAGGTGCAAAGAGTCCTATACAAACCAAAGGAGAAATATGTCAAGACACATACTAATCAAACTAATAAAGACTAAACACAAAGAATATTAAAAGCAACAAGTAACATACAAGGGAAACCCCATACGTTTAACAACTGATCTTTAAGTAGAAACTCTGCAGGCCAGAAGGGAATGGCGGGATATATTTAAAGAACTGAAATGGAAATATCTATAACCAAGATTACTATATCTGGAAAAGATCTCATTCAAAATTGATGGAGAAATAAAAAGCTTTTCAGACAAGCAAAAGTCAAGAGAATTCAGTACCACCAAACCAGCTTTACAACAAATGTTATAGGGACTTACATAGTCAAGAAATACAAGAAAAATATCTACAAAAACAAACCTTAAACAATTAAGAAAATAGCAATGGGAACATATGTATCAATAATTACCTTAAATGTAAATAGATTAAACACTCTAACCAAAAGACACAGATTGGCTGATGTTTTTGACACAGATTGACAAAAACAAGATCCATATATATGCTGTCTACAAGAAACCCACTTCAGACCTAAAGAAACATATAGACTGAAAGTGAGAGGGTGGAAAAATATATTCCATGCATATGGAAAGCAAAAGAAAGTCTGAGTAACAATACTCATATCAGACAAAATAGACATTAAAATAAAGACTATTACAAGAGATAAGGAAGGACACTACCAATACCAAAACCAGACAAAGACAACACATAAAAAGAAAACTACAGGCCAATATCACTGATGAACATAGATGCAAAGATCCTCAACAAAATTCTAGCAAACAGAATTCAGCAACACATCGCAAAGCTCATACACCATGATCAAGTTGGGTTTATTCCAGAAATGCAAGGATTCTTAAATATATGCAAATCAATTGGTGTGATACACCATATTAACAAATTGAAAGATAATCTCAATAGATGCAGAAAATAGCCCTTGAGAAAAGTTCGCAGCCATTTATGAGAAAAACTCTTCAAAAATGGACATACATGGAACCTATCTCAACACAGTAAAGGCCATATATGATAAGCCCACAGCAAACATTATTCTCAATGATGTAAAACTGAAAGCATTTTCCCTAAGATCAGGAACAAGACATGGGTGTCCAATTTCACCACTATTATTCAACATAGTTTTGGAAGTCCTAGCTACAGCAACCAGAGGAAAAATGAAATAAAAGGAACCCAGATTGGAAAAGAAGTAAAGTTCTCACTCTTTGCAGATGACAAGGTACTATACATGAAAAACCCTAAAGACATTATCAGAAAATTACTAGAGATAATGAGTGAATTTAGCAAAGTTACAGATACAAAATCAAAACACAGGCATCACTTACATTTCTATATACTAACAATGAAAAATCAGAAAGAGAAATAATAGAATCAATTCCATTCACAATTGCAACAAAAATAATAAAATATCTGGGAATAAACTTACATAAGGAGGCAAAAGAACTGTACACAGAAAATTGAAATACACTGATGAAAGAAATCAAAAAGATGACATAAACAGATGGAGAGATATTTCATGTTCCTGGGTAGAAAGGATCAATATTGTGAAAATGACAATACTACCAAATGCAATCTACAGATTCAATGTGATCCCTGTCAAATTAGCAATGGCATTTTTCACAGAACTAGAACAAAAAATTTCACAATTCATATGGAAACACAAAAGACCCCGAATATCCAAAGCAGTCTTGAGAAAGAAGAATGGGGCTGGAGGAGTCAAACTTCCTGACTTCAGAATATACTACAAAGCTACAGTCATCAAGAGAGTATGGTGCTGGCACAAAAACAGAAATACAGACCAATGGAATAAGATAGAAGCCCAGAAATCAACCCACACACTTATGGGTTTCTTATTTTTTACAAAGTAGGCAAGAATATACAACGGGGCAAAGATAGTCTTCTCAATAAGTGGTGCTGGGAAAACTGTATGGTTACATGTAAAAGAATGAAATTAAAACTCTTCCTAACACCATACACAAAGATAAACTCAAAATGGATTAAAGGCCTAAATATAAGACCAGAAACTATTAAACTCAGATGAAAACACAGGCAGAACACTTGATGACGTAAATCAAAGCAAGATCCTCTATGACCCACCTCCTAGAGTAATGAAATAAAAACAAAAGTAAACAAGTGGCACCTGATTTACCTTTCCACAGTAAAGGAAACTATAAACAAGGTGAAAAGACAGTGCTCAGAATGGGAGAAAATAATCACAAATGAAACAACTGACAAAGGATTAATTTCTAAAATATACAAGAAAAATAAATAAATAAAATAAAATATACAAGGAGCTCATACAACTCAATACCAGAAAAACAAACAACCCAATCAAAAAGTGGGGAAAAGATCTAAAGAGACATTTCTCCAAAGAAGACATACAGATGGCTAACAAGCACATAAAAAGATGCTCAACGTTGGTCATTATCAGAGAAATGCAAAGCAAAACTACAATGAGCTATCACCTCACACTGGTCAGAATGGTTATCATCAAAAAGTCTACAAACAATAAATTCTGGAGAGGGCATGGAGAAAAGGGAACCTTCTTGCACTGTTGGTGGGAATATAAATTGGTACAGCCACTATGGAAGACGGTACGGAGATTCCTTAAAAAAAACTAGGAATAAAACCATATATGACCCAGCAATCCCACTTCTAGGAATATACACTGAAGAAACCAAAATTGAAAAAGATACATGTACCCCAATGTTCATTGCAGCACTATTTACAATAGCTAGAATACAGAGTGAAAGTCACTCAGTTGTGTCTGTCTCTTTGCAAACCCATGGACTACATAGTCCATGGAATTTTCCAGGCCAGAATACTGAAGTGGATAGCCTTTCCCTTCTCCAGGGGATCTTCCCAACCCAGGGATCAAACCCAGGTCTCTTGCATTGCAGGCAGATTCTTTACATGTTGAGCCCCCAGGGAAGCCCATCTGTCCATCAACAGATGAATGGATAAAGAAGTTGTGGTACATATGCACAATGGAATATTACTCAGCCATAAAAAGGAACACATTTGAGTCAGTGCTAATGAGGTGGATGAACCTAGAGCCTATTATATAGAGTGAAGTCAGAAAGAGAAAGATAAATATCATATACTAATGTGTATATATGGAATCTAGAAAGATGATACTGACAAGTTTATTTGCAAGGCAGCGACATATTGACTGATGGACAAACAGACTTATGGACACGGGGAGAGTGGAGGAGAGGTGAGCTGTATGGAGAGAGTAACATGGAAACTTACATTACCGTATGTAAAATAGCCAAAGAGAATTTGCTATATGTCTCAGAGAACTCAAACAGGGGCCCTGTATCAATCTAGAGGGTTAGAATGGGGAGCGAGATGGGAGGGAGTTTCAAGAGGGAGGGGACATATGTACACCTATGGCTGATTCATGTTGATGTTTGAGATAAAACAACAAAATTCTGTAAAGCAATTATCCTTCAATTAAAAAATAAATAAATTTAAAATAAAAAAGAATCTGCCTACCATTGCAAGAGACATGGGTTCAATCTCTGGTCTGGCAAGATCCCACTTGCCATGGGGCAACTAAGCCCATGGGCCACAGCTACGGAAACCAGCACACCCTATAGCCCATGCCCTGCAACAAGAGAAGCCACAGCAATAAGAAGCCTGTGAACAACAACTAAAGAGTAGTCCCTGCTCACCACAAGCAGAGGAAGCCTGTAACAGAGACCCAGCACAGTCAAAAGCAAATAAATATTAATAAATAATTTTTTTTCAAAAAGAATGAGAGGGTCTTTTCAAAATGAAAGACCTAGAGCTATGAGAAATAACTGTTATCTTGCCATTTTGATGTCATCTACTGTCTTGCCCCTCAGAGGACACCAATTTTGATAATCATAGATGAGAGTCCCTTTGTAGAAGCCCAGGAGTATAGCAGAGAAGTTTGAGCACACTACTGGGGCAAAAAATAGATGAAATTCATTGAAGAGGGTATGAGGAACTGTTTCGCTAAGCCCACCATCCCCTCCCCCAAGGTAGCACAACTTAATGCCCAGTGTGGTATGGTGTCCCAGTCCTACCTGACCTTGTGACCCCATGGACTGCAGCCAGTCAGCCTCCTCTGTCCATGAGATTTCCCAGGCAAGAATACTGGAGTGGGTTGCCATTTCCTCAGAATATGATGTGTCCCATGGGGCAAAGTGAGAGTGTATGCCCAGCTCTCCTAGCTGTGTAGGAGGCTGCCTAGGAGAACCACTTCTTTCTCCTCCCACCCAGAATACTGAGGAGTGCTGAACAACTCGGGGGTCAGGCTGGGATAATAGCAGTCAGGGATCTCTGAAAATATCAAATCAGACCCTACTATACTACTGCTTTCCAGACTCCTTCAGAAAGGCTTCCAACTGATCCATGTTGTTGTACAGCAGAAATACACAACATTGTAAAGCGATTATCCTTCAATTACTTTTTTTTTTTTTTGCATTTTAAAAAACAAAATCCTTCCATCTATGAGCCACTGGGATTGCCCTGCAGGAAGAACCCCTCAACTAGCCTAGGGTCACCTTTAATATTCTGTGCGTCTGTCATAACAACCCCATACCACAGATAAATTCAAAATATTAGTGGGTAGTATTAATATTAACCACCTAAAAGGACACTACCCAAGAAAACAGAAAGGGACCTAAGCCAAACCATGAAGAAATTTGAAATAATGACCTTGTTTTAAATTAATTCTAAGGCACTGTTCTAAGTCCTTTCATATGAATTGACACATTTAATCATTGTAGCAAGCCTATAAAATAGGAGTACATTGTTTACTCATATTTTACAAGTTTGGAACCTGAGACTCACAAAGGATAGTTTCCTTATTCAAGATTACACATGTAGTAAGTGAATGTACTCACACTGAAGCCAAAGATGAAGCCAATATTCAAATCAAAAGTGTCTAGTTCCAGAATTAAAGCTCTTACCACTACATGATACTGGCTTTCTAAGGTATTATTACTTTTCGTGCATATTTTTTCTCTAAAATACACTGCAAATCAAAGACGTTTTTGTACTAGATTTATTAAACATGTCTCCCTCTACAAGGTGGGCTTCCCCTGGAGAAGGGAATGGCTATCCATTCCAGTATTCTGACCTGGAGAACTCCATGGACAATATAGTCCACGGGGTGGCCAAGAGTTCGACACGACTGAGCCACTTTCATTTTCATTTTCCCTCTACAAGGTAAAGCTATGAGCTTGTATAATTAGACTTGTACCTTATTAAGAAATGAGGCAGTGAAAAATTGTGTCTTCTTCTGCAAGGGGAGAGGAGCTGGTGAAAAGTTGCTTTTCTTTTGATGAGTAGAGTTTTGATGAGAGCAACATGGAAGGACTGATCATGAGTGATCACACTAGGGTTGCTTTTGCTATGGATGGCATTACATAATCCCTGATTAGATACTGTTCAGAGACCCAAATCTACCCTGCTATCTCTTTGAGACATGAAAAGGTAACCCTGTGTCCCTAAGCCATGGTCAGGAAGGGGGGACCCCTAACAGCAGTTACAGAAATCAATACTTGTCCCAAGCAAAGAATGCTTGCACTCTAAAATTAACCTATGCTACAATAAATTTATGAAAATGAGAAAATCATAGTTAATGACACGTTCTCCTTTGTTTATAATGTCCAAGTAAGTAAAGGAAATCTTTTCCTTTAGTAAGTCCTTGATATAAAAGCAATTTATTTAGCTGGTCCATTTGTTCAAATCAATTTACATAAGCTGCTGGAAAATTGGTCTGGAAAGAGTGCTAGAACAGCCCCTTAAAGAGAATCTCCCTAACAAATTACTAGAGATCTTAAGCAGAATGGGACGTGCCAGAAGTCTGACTAGTTATGGGTTTCCTAAGTGGTGCTAGTGGTAAATGACCTGCCTACCAATGCAGGATACATAAGAGACACTAGTTAGATCCCTGGGTCTGGAAGATCCTCTGGAGGAGGAAATGGCAATGCACTCCAGTATTCTTACCTGGAAAATCCCATGGATAGAAGAGTCTGGCAAGCTACAGTCTACAGGCTCACAAAGAGTCAGAAACAACTGAAGCAACTTAGTACACATGCAGAAGACTAGTTAATTTTAGAACTAAATTTTCACAAGGAAAAAAATGCAAGCCCAGTTATAGCATATAGAATTGAGAATAAAATGAGAATCAAGTTGATAACCCCCAGAATTAGTAAGCATTAGAAAACAGCAAAGCCTTGGAAGATATGTAGTTCCTTTTATGAAGGAACTCCAAACTCTATCAGAAAATTAATAAATTTTAATGTAAAGTTGTTATTTAAGACAATTATTGATGTCAGAACAATAATGAGGATTTATCAACAGTAATCAAGAATTTTATTTAGGAAGAATGCACAGTGGCAGAGAGGGAAATAAGGCAGTAAATTAGAAATAAGAGCAAAATTCAGGTCCCGTTAGCTCTGAAGAAGACACATCTATTTCAAAGATCAGCAAAGGACTGAATGCTAAATGGGAGGAAGAATTGCTGGCAGCTGGATATCACAAGTTAAGAACTATATATTATAAAGAGAAACACTGAAAGAAGTCACTTATTTCAGAAAGAGAAATGGATTTTTTTTTTTTTTTTTACAGTGCTTCAAAGTATTACTATTCAGGACTTCACTGGTAGTCCAGTTGTTGAGAATTGCCTACCAATGCAGGGGACAATGCTTCAATTCCTGCTCTGGGAAGATTTCACATGTTGTGGGGCAACTAAGCCCGTGCTACATAACTGCTGAGTTCACATGTTCTAGAGCTCTGCTTCACAACAAGTTACCACACTGCAACTAGAGAGTAGCCCCCACTCACTGCAATTAGACAAAGCCTGTGTGTAGCAACGAAGACCAAAAATAAATAAATAAATACAGCCAAAAATAAATAAATTAAATGCTAAATTATGATTCAGAAGCAAGCAAGAAAAAAAATAAAAAAGTCAATTAGAGGATTTGAGCCTCAGACACATTTACTGAACTAGACATTCCCGCTATATTCATGGCCCTAAATGCTAATCTTGTGTCTATAGACAAAAACATCATGGCCATGCAATTCCTTCTAAAAGGTGTATTTGGAAAACATTAACAAAAACTTCCCACCTTCAAAAATTGATGGGCCATGGAGATAAGAATAAGGAAAAAAAAAATACTGACTTTTTCATTTTAAATAATTTCCCTAAAGGATAAGATCATTTTGGGAGTTGAGCTGCAGTTGGTTAACCACTCAAGCTGCGAGTTTTAAAGTTGCACACTTTCGAGTTCAGAAATAAGAATCCATTGTAAAGGAGGGAAAGAGGCTGATTTTCTTTTAAGTACATCATCTGGTTTTGAGGATATGATGTTTAAACGGAAAGTCAGTGTCTTCAAAGGAAGATGTGGAAAGATGCATGGTACAGAGAGTATGCCACCCACAAGGAAAACCTGGAGAAGAAAGCATGTGTGGTTGTGTTAAATAAGTCTGGTCTTGTACTAAGGTTTTCCAGCTTATTTGCCAGATTGCTGAAATGGCAATACAAAGACATAATTATTGGTTTGCCCAGTGAGAATTATAGACATCTTGAGATAAAAGGAAAGCATCACAGAGATCACAAGCCTAGATGACTTAGGTCACAAACCAAAGTCCTTGCTGAGGTCAGGGACATGAGTGGATAAAGAGAGCCCAGTGGGGACTGTGGCCATCAGGTATGTGTGTATCTCTTGTGAAACAGCAGGACACCACTTAGTTCTGGCTGCTTCTTCCACGCGCAGACCTAGCCTCTGCATTGCCAGGTCTTCTGATTTCTGAGAAATGGGAAACACAGAGTTACATGTAAAAAAAAAAAAAAAAAAAAAAAAAACAAAAAACCTAGTTCTAATTTCTAAGAAACAGGAAAGACAGAGCCATATGTAAAATAACCTAGTTTGGTTTGGTTTTGTCATTTTATTTATTTATTGCACTCATCTCACACACTAGTAAGTAATGCTCAAAATTCTCCAAGCCAGGCTTCAGCAATACATGAACCGTGAACTTCCAGATGTACAAGCAGGTTTTAGAAAAGGCAGAGGAAACAGAGATCAAATTGCCAACATCTGCTGGATCATCAAAAAAGCAAGAGAGTTCCAGAAAAACATCTATTTCTGTTTTATTGACTATGCCAAAGCCTTTTACTGTGTGGATCACAATAAACTGTGGAAAATTCTGAAAGAGATGGGACTACCAGACCACCTGACCTGCCTCTTGAGAAACCTGTATGCAGGTCAGGAAGCAACAGTTAGAACTGGACATGGAACAACAGACTGGTTCCAAATAGGTAAAGGAGTACGTCAAGGCTGTATATTGTTACTCTGCTTATTTAACTTATATGCAGAGTACATCATGAGAAATGCTAGGCTGGAGGATGCACAATCTGGAATCAAGATTGCTGGGGAAAATATCAATAACCTCAGAAATGCAGATGACACTACCCTTATGGCAGAAAACAAAGAACTAAAGGGCCTTTTGATGAAAGTGAAAGAGGAGAGTGAAAAAGTTGGCTTAAAGCTCAACATTCAGAAAACTAAGGTCATGGCATCTGGTCCCATCACTTCA
This sequence comes from Cervus canadensis, assembly GCF_019320065.1. NCBI lineage: Eukaryota > Metazoa > Chordata > Mammalia > Artiodactyla > Cervidae > Cervus > Cervus canadensis. Next base: position 478,075 of record NC_057392.1, on the reverse strand, counting down.
TGGCAAATAGATGGGGAAACAGTGGCTGACTTTATTTTTTTGGTCTCCAAAATCACTGCAGATGGTGACTACAGGCATGAAATTAAAAGACACTTAATTCTTGGAAGGAAAGTTATGACCAAACTAGACAGCATATTAAAAAGCAAGACATTACTTTGTCAACAAAGGTCCATCTAGTCAAGGCTATGGTTTTTCCAGTGGTCATGTATGGATCTGAATTGCACTATAAAGAAAGCTGAGCACTGCAGAATTGATGCCTTTGAACTGTGGTGTTGGAGAAGACTCTTGAGAGTCCCTTGGACTGCAAGGAGATCCAACCAGTCCATCCTAAAGGAGATCAGTCCTGGGTGTTCATTGGAAGGACTGATGCTGAAGCTGAAACTCCAATATTTTGGCCACCTGATGCGTAGAGTTGACTCATTGGAAAAGACCCTGATGCTGGGAGGGATTGGGGGCAGGAGGAGAAGGGGACGACAGAGGATGAGAAGATTGGATGGCATCACCAACTAAATGGACATGAGTTTGGGTAAACTCCGGGAGTTGGTGATGTACAGGGAGGCCTGGTGTGCTGCAGTCCGTGGGGTCGCAAAGAGTCAGACACAACTGAGTGACTGAACTGAACTGAATGGAATAGACAAATTTTAGGGCAATTTCAGGTTCATGGAAAAACTGAACAGAAGGTGCTGAGATGTCCCATAAACCTTGCCCCTACACATATATAGACTCAAAGGTCTGATTCCTAAGGTCATCTTATAACTAGTGTGTCAAATGGCTTCTCAATTCCAAATGCCCTTCAACAATTTTTTTTTTAAATGCATAAACTTTAGATTTTTTAGGATAATTTTAGATTCACAGTAAAACTGAGCAGAGACTGAGGAAAATAGAGTCTCTGTTTTCATTCTGTCTCCACACACACACATAGCCTCCTCCTGATCAATGTCGCCCACTGGAGTGGTACACCTGTTATCACTGATAAACCTACATCAACGAATCATTATTCTAGAGTTTACACTGATGTTCACTCTTAGTATTGTACATTCTATGTGTTGGGACAGATGTATGACATACCATTTAAGCACAGAGTCTTTTCTTTTATTTTGACACGAGTATTTTCACTTACCTAAAAGTCCTCTGTGCTTCAACTATTCAGCCATCCCTCCCCACAACCCGAGGCAATCACCAATATTTTTACTATCTCCATACATAGTTTTACTTTTCCAGAATGTAATATAGTTAGAAGCATATAGTACATAGCCTTTGCAGATTGACTTCTTTCACTAGTAATATGCATTTAAGTTTCCTCTGTGTCTTTTCATAGTTTGACAGCTCATTTATTCTTTACCATTGAATAACATTCCTTTGTCTGGATGGATCACAGTTTACTTACCAATTCACCCACTAAAAGACATGTTGGTTGCTTCCAAGTTTTGACAATTATGAATAATGCTCCTATAAACATCTATGTGCAGGTTTTTGTATAGACATAAGCTTTCAATTCATTTGAGTAAATACCATAGAATATGATTGCTGGATTATATGGTAAGAGTGTGTTTAGTTTGTAAGAAACCACCAAACTGTTTCCAAAGTGGCTGTCCCATTTTGCATTCCCACCAGCAATGAATTAGTGTCCCTACTGTTCTGGCTCCTCTTGAGCATTTGGGGTTGTCAGTATTCCAGATTTTGGCCATTCTAGTGGCTGTGTAGAGGTATCTTGTTGTTATAAGGAGTTTTAAAATGTCCAAGGCTCTTTGGTTAAAAGATCAAAATGTTTATATTGCTTAAACCTCTGGAATAATTTAATTAAGACAAGAAAGGGAAAAAGAAAGGAAGGAGGGAAGAAAAGAAGGAAGGGAGGGAAAGAGGAAGGAAGGAAAAGAGGGAGGAGAGAAGGGAGGAGGGAAGGGAGGAGGGAAGGGAGGAGGGAAGGGAGGAGGGAGGGGGGAAGAGAGGAGGAGAGGGAGAGAGGGATAGATGTAAGGATAGAGAGAAGATAGGAAGGAGAAGAGGAAAAAGAAAGAAGGAGGGTGAGAGCTTTGTGAATCAAATAAACCACATCTATGGGCTACCAGAGTTCTAATTCTTCTCAACATGTCACAGATAAGACACTTGGCCAGGAAAAGGGAAGAGCCTGGTGAAGATCATGTAGTTAATTTATTGATAGAGCAGTGATCATGTTAGGATGCAGGCTTCCTTTTTCCCACCTCAGTGCTTGCCTGGCTTGTGCAGTCAGATATTTTCAGTAAATCACATTGAAATTCTTACTTTGGCAGCACTCATGCTTTTGTGCTTTGCTCTCCTTAGCAGCTTGGTTGAAAAGTCTCCAGATAAACTCCAGTTCCACAGCCAACATTGCTCTGGTCCATCAAGTAAATCTTCTCTCAATCTGAGAGGCAAGTTGGAAAGAGGGTTAAACACTGATGCTTTATTGAGGTTCCAAGAGTCGGAGTCAATGCAACTGAAATTTTCATTTCATGCTGGGTCTAATGTTTTGGAATCTATGTCTTTTCTTTCTTAATATTTCCAAAGTGTTGGTGCTGAGCTGACTATAAAAGCTGCTCCAGGAATAAGATTTAACAAAGATCTTAGGTTTTTCAAAGTACTCTGACAAATACAGGAAACTTAGAGTCAAATATTCTCTGAAAGAAGCAAAATTCTAAGGAATCAGAGGCATAAAGATGCTGAATCAAATGAAAATTATATAAAAACTTAATCGGGATGGGGAACACATGTAAATCCATGGCTGATTCATGTCAATGTATGGCAAAAACCACTACAATACTGTAAAGTAATTAGCCTCCAACTAATAAAAATAAATGAAAAAAATTTAAAAATTTAAAAAAATAAAATTAAAAAAAATTTTTAAGGGGCAGAAGGGTGATAAAATAAATGAGAGGGAAAAAAGTCATATATCCAGTATAAATAAAAATTTAACACTATTAAAGAGAGATACTATTGCATTAAATTATAAACAGTTCAAATGTTGTTTTTATTTTTAAGGAAAGAGATCCCTCAATACAACTTCAATCATACACAGAAAAAATAATTTTTAAGGCAGTATTTGAAAAGTAATTACACAAAAATAAGTGGGAAAAAGTCTACAATTTGTGGTCTCTTCAAACTATAATCACCCAGTGCCATGTGTCTAATTTTTACTCTATAATTGGCTCCTACTTGGCTCGGTGGATTTCTAAAGATTTTCAAACAATCACGATTATTTTTAAAAATCATGAGTACCATGAATTATAAATACTTATATTATGTCTGCTTTTATTTTATAAAGCTGTTAACTACTTTAATACATGAGAGAGTTGGGGAGGGCTCTGTTTTATAATACTGGAAGAGACTTGGTGACCCATGGAAGCCCTGAGCACTATTTTCCACTTGGGAGCTGATGTGATTTTTGTCATTAGCCATCTCCTTCAAAAACTGGAGATTCTGAAAAGAGCAAATTCAGAGCTTTGCATAAATGAAAATTTCTTTCATGTGTTTTCAACCAACAGAATTTAATTAAACATGGTTCATATGCTTTGTACTTTTTTAAACCAAATCTTCAGCATTGTCTGTTGTAATTGACAGCTTTAGTCAATAAGATCAATGCTTTGGGTTGGGGAAGATATAGGTGTAGCATTTACTATCAAAATTGAGGGAGAGAGAAAGATAAAGATCAAAGTAATTTGAGTTTGAATTATTTTTCAATTAAGTCTGTAATTATAAAAAAATAAGTCTGTGCTTATATGTTTCAGTGTTTAAGTACAGACACAAGTTTCCTATAATCAAATTCATTTTTGAAATGTCATTTCTACAGAAGAGAAAATAAATGAATTTATTTCAGACTTCAGGATACCGGCTTCCCTGATAGCTCAGTTGGTAAAGAATCTGCCTGCAGTGCAGGAGACCCTGGTTCAATTACTGGGTTGGGAAGAGCCCCTGGAGAAGGGAAAGGTTACCTACTCCAGTATTCTGGCCTAGAGAATTCCATGGACTATACAGGACATGGGGTCACAAAGAATCGGACACAACTGAACGACTTGCGCTTTCACATTTCTCTAACAAGGTCTTTTTCTTTTCTTTCTTTTCCTATCAAGGTGTCCCAAGGTCAACCTGTGTGGAACGGATGGAATTTCCTTTTTTTTTTTTTCATTTATTTTTATTAGTTGGAGGCCAATTACTCTACAACACTGTAGTGGGTTTTGTCATATATTGACATGAATCAGCCATGGATTTACATGTATTCCCCATCCCGATCCCCCCTCCCACTTCCCTCTCTACCCGATTCCTCTGGGTCTTCCCAGTGCACCAGGCCCAAGCACTTGTCTCATGCATCCAACCTGGCCTGGTGATCTGTTTTACCCTAGATAATATACATGTTTTGATGCTGTTCTCTCGAAACATCCCACCCTTGCCTTCTCCCACAGAGTCCAAAAGTCTATTCTGTACATCTGTGTCTCTTTTTCTGTTATGCATATAGGGTTATCATTACCATCTTTCTAAATTCCATATATATGTGATAGTATGCTGTAATGTTCTTTATCTTTCTGGCTTACTTCACTCTGTATGATGGGCTCCAGTTTCATCCATCTCATTAGAACTGATTCAAATGAATTCTTTTTAACGGCTGAGTAATATTCCATGGTGTATATGTACCACAGCTTCCATATCCATTCGTCTGCTGATGGGCATCTAGGTTGCTTCCATGTCCTGGCTATTATAAACAGTGCTGCGATGAACATTGGGGTGCACGTGTCTCTTTCAGATCTGGTTTCCTCAGTGTGTATGCCCAGAAGTGGGATTGCTGGGTCATATGGCAGTTCTATTCCAGTTTTTTAAGGAATCTCCACACTGTTCTCCATAGTGGCTATACTAGTTTGCATTCCCACCAACAGTGTAAGAGGGTTCCCTTGTCTCCACACCCTTTCCAGCATTTATTGCTTGTAGACTTTTGGATAGCAGCCATCCTGACTGGCATGTAATGGTACCTCATTGTGGTTTTGATTTGCATTTCTCTGATAATGAACGACGTGGAGCATCTTTTCATGTGTTTGTTAGCCATCTGTATATCTTCTTTGGAGAAATGTCTGTTTAGTTCTTTGGCCAATTTTTTGATTGGGTCATTTATTTTTCTGGAATTGAGCTGCAGGAGTTGCTTGTCTATTTTTGAGATTAATCCTTTGTCTGTTGCTTCATTTGCTATTATTTTCTCCCAATCTGAGGGCTATCTTTTCACCTTGCTTATAGTTTCCTTTGTTGTGCAAAAGCTTTTAAGTTTCATTAGGTCCCATTTGTTTATTAAGATAATTTCCAATGATGAAACTTCAATGGTCCATCATTGAAAAATTTGCCTCTTGACCATGCCGCAATTTATTAGCTTCTGTCATTAGCTCTGAACCCATGGAGACTGATTTATTGTATGTTCTAATCTTTCCTGGTGGTTGGGTGGTGGTGAGGCATGTCTCATCTAACCCCCAGGGTGGTTGTTGTTGTTTAGTCACTCAGTCACGTCCGACTCTTTGTGACCCCATAGACTGCAACACACCAGGATTCGGTGTTCTTCAGCATCTACCAGGGTGGTAACATCACCTTTATACTGAAGATTCCCACATTCACCTTTTTTAGAGAAAGCCCTTCTCTGAAACTTAGGCTTATACATCTAACTGCTTTAAAGACACCTCAAATTCAATATATCCAAATAAGCTCATTGCCTCCCCCTGAATACAAACATGCTTTTGTTTTTTGATAATACTACTGAGAACAACTATCCACTAAATTGCTCAAGACATAAATCTAGTTTCGAGGATGGGCTCCAATCTCTCTTCTTCTCCTTCTATCCTATCAATTATGTATTTATGTTTTATTCATCATCCCTACATGATATAGTTTCTCAAATTTTCTCCATTCTCACATTCAAAGACACCATGATATGCTTCTAGGATCATTGCCAGATCCTCTTACTTGGCTCTGCTACTCCATTTTTTTAAACTCCCCTACAAATAATTCATTTTTGTAAGCAGATTGACCTTTAAATCATGTAATACTGACCATGCTCAGTTGCTAAAACATGTCAGTAGTTCCCCATGTTCTTATGTAAACTCCAAAACCTACATGGCTTACATGGCCAATGTGACTGTCCCTACCATCTATCTCAAGGATACAAGGCCATGGACAAATGTTTGAAGAAAACAATGCAGTAGTTTTTTCACTTAGAATCACTGTCTCAATTACAAATTTATTTCAACTAATAAACCTTGGTGAATTTTGATTAAACTATTATATTGTTTTAATGAGCTTTTACTGTGTACATCTTAGCTATAGTCTGACAGGTCCAGGGATTATTGCAACTGTACATGGCTTCACAAAGACCATGGCACAATTCCTCTTTCAGGAACAGAGGTCCCCAAAGGAGAAAGTGATAGCACATGCTATTATTAAATATGAGAAGTTTAGTATTAAAGTATACTTTAATATACTGTTTCCATTAGTATGCTGCTTTCATTAGTATTTTTCCATTAGATACTTCCATTAGTATCTTTTTTAATTCATTTATGGCTGTGCTGGGTCTTTGCTGTTGCACAGGCTTTTCTCTAGTTGTGTAGAGCAGGGGCTACTCTGTAGATGCAGTGCACAAGCCTCTTTCTCATTGTGGTGGCTTCTATTGTTGCAGAGCACAGGTTCTAGGGTGCACAAACTTAAGCAGTTTTGACTCCCAGGCTCTAGAGCACAGGCTCAATAGTTGTGGTGCACAGACTTAGCTGCACACCGGCATGTGGGATCTTCCCGGATTAGGGATCAAACCCATGTCTTCTGCATTGGCAGGCAGATTCTTATCCACTGAGCCACTAGGGAGGCCCCCATTAGTATTTTTATTCTTTACCTTATCTCATACTCCTCTTCCTTTCTTCAGAAGTTGACAGAAGATAATTAGGACCACTCAATTGCCTTCTACGTAAAAACAAAAAACAAAAAAATCACACACACACACACACACACACACACACACACAAAGTAACCTCCCCCTGTGTCTTAGTCCATTTGGCTGCTATAACAAAACACTATTGACTGAGTGGCTTATAAACAACAAAAAATTTATTTCTCACAGTTCTGGAGGCTGCAAAGTTCAAGATCAGAGTACCAACAGATTTGGCTAGCTTTCTGATGCAAGCACTTTCTAAAACAGCTTGTGTCTCTGATCATAGATGATTAGCTTCTGAAAAATAGTTCCAAATTAAAACTGAGATTTGTTAAAATAGATTTAAAGAGGTTTTGTAGGAAAAATGCCATATTGATTATCCAAAGAAAATACTATCTTTTCTTGTGTACTTTAATCCTGAGAGTCTAAAACTCTATATATTTTGTCCCATAATGCATGGAGACATAACTTTATTGGAATCCAAGAATCTCCATAATCTTTAAAAATTCCTTTTTTTTTCCCCAAAACAAAAATTATTTTTATCCAGTGGCCAGTAGTCTAGGGGTGATGTGGTGATACACCCAGGGAAGTTTGAGAAATTGAATATTTCCATTCTCTAGTGGAATGGAGATATAGTGGATGGAGACGAGAAATTTTCATAGCTTTTGGGCAGTCAAAGTTGACTTCTGCCCATAAATTGACATTCTAAATGACTTGATGAAACAAATAAGGCACCCAGACTTACTATCTAAAAATGAAATTCTTCTGCACAAATATGGAGTGTGTTAGCCTTTTGTACTGCAGCTTTTCATGAGTTTTAACCCTTGCTTTAAAAAACAAAAAAAAAGCAGATGAACTTTGTAAATTGCTTAAATAAAAGTAAACCAGTGTTTACACTTGGAGTGCTTTGTTAGTGTCCATAAAATGTTTTTTCTTTAGAGAGTACAGTTGACCTCTCAACAACACAAGCCAGATGGTGGTCAGATGCCAGATATATCCAGACTTGACCCCAAATATGACTTTGCTGTTTCTGTGGCTAAACTCGAATTACTGCTTTCTATGCTTTATTTAACCTAGGCTTTAAGCTTGCAAGTAATGGTAATCTGTGCTCTCAAACTGCGTGAATGGGAGTCCCCAGGACTGTCTGCGTGGCACGGACTATAAGCACATGGGGCTGATAAGTTCCCAGTGGACAAATAGTGGTGAACTACGGCCTTAATTGGAATTGTATTATAATGTGATAGAACATATAATGATTTATTTCAAAAAATTGATTCTTGATCAAAGTTCAGGACATCTGTGAATGTAAATCCCTCTACTTATGATCTTTTAGGAAATGGCAATCCACTTGAGTATTCTTGTCTGGGGAATTCCATGGACAGGCTACAACCTATGGGGTCGCAAAGAGTTGGATGCAACTGAGCTACTAACACTTTCACTTTAAAAGTCCATATGCAGGTAGATTGACAATTCAATTACCCACTCTAGAATTATTTTTCTTAGTAATGAATTTGAGATCCTAAACTGATTTATAAATCAACATCCAAAAAAAAAAAAAAGGAAAGTTAACATCCATATGTTACCTTCAAGATGTCAAATTCCTCATTGTCTACAGTGATATTGTCTTTCTTTTCTCTTTAAATGAATATAGCTTCTCCTTGAACTTTTTTAGTATAAACTTATTTACAGAAAAATGTAAAACAGAAATAGAAAATTTTGCAAAATAAAATAGAAAATATAAAAATGTAAAATTTTGAATTATGTCCATTTTGACCATTACAGATAGGAAACAATTAGTATTTGTCAAACAAAGACAATGAGGTTACATACATAGAGCTTGTTATTGTATTATATTCCTAAATTCTAAAAATTATTGTTAACTGAGAGAGGCAGGAGATGTAAAAACATCATTGTAATTCAGTAACACTCTTCTAAAGAACTGGGTTTTATCTCAGTACAAGTACACAAATACACAATTATAAGAAATAATACAAGTACACAGCCTGGATTTTCATCCTAATACCAGATTCTAAGAGTATTTTCGAACTACTCTTACACTAATAGGCTACGGTTTGAAAAATGAAGCCATAAAACACTATTACTTGAATGAAATTTCAGAAAAATATCCAAATATACAATACTTTGCTTTACATCTGAGTGTTTCTTTAAAGCTTCATATTTTCCCCTCAAAATCTCTCTCAACCAGATGTCTATTTGTGAACAAGGCTCTCAGCTTAACAGGTGTTTCATTGTTGTTCAGTCGTTAAGTGATTTATTGTTGTTCAGTCGCTAAGTCAAATCGGACTTTTTGCGACCCCATGGACTGCAGAATGCCAGGCTGCCCTGTCCTTCACTCTCTCTCAGAGTATGCTCAAACTCATGTCCACTTAGTTAGTCATGCCATCAAACTATCTCATCCTCTTTTGCTCCCTTCTCCTGCCACACTAAATCTTTCCCAACATCAGAGTCTTTTCCAATAAGTCGGCTCTTCGCATCAGGTGGCCAAAGTATTGGAGCTTCAGTTTCAGCATCAGTCCTTCCAAAGAATATTCAGAGTTCATTTCCTTTAGAATTGACTGGTTTCATCTCCTTGCTGTCCAAAGGACTCTCAAGAATCTCCTCCAGCACCACAATTCAAAAGCATCTCAGCCTTCTTTGTGACCCAACTCTTACATCAGTACATAACTACTGGAAAAACCATAGCTTTGACTAGACAGACCTTTTTCCAGTGATGTCTCTGCTTTTTAATATGCTATCTAGTTTTCTCACAGCTTTTCTTCCAAGGTGCAATTGTCTTTTAATTACATGGCTGCAGTCACAATCTGCAGTGATTGTGGAGCCCAAGAAAATAAAGTCTGTCACTGCTTCCACTTTTCCCCCATCTATTTGCCATGAAGTGATGGGACCAGATGCCATCATCTTAGTTTTTTGAATGCTAAATTTTAAGCCAGCTTTTTCACTCTCCTCTTTCACTTTCATCAAGAGGTTCTTTAGTTCCTCCTAGCTTTCTGCCATTAGAGTGGTATCATCTGCATAGCTGAGGTTGCTGATATTCCTCCGGTAATCTCGATTCTAGCTTGTGAGTCGTCCAGCGTAGCATTTCACATGATGTACTCTACATATCAGTTAAACAAGCAGGGTGACAATATATAGTCTTGACATATTCCTTTCCTAATTTGGAATCAGTCTGTTGTTCCATGTCCAGTTCTTATTGTTGCTTTTTGACCTACATGTAGGTTTCTCAGGAGGTAGGTAAGGTGGTCTGGTATTCCCATCTCTTTAAGAATTTTCCACAGTTTGTTATGATCCATGTAGTCAATGAAGCAGAAGTTTTTCTCAAATTCCCTTGCTTTCTCTATGAGCCAACAAATGTTCATAATATGATCTCTGGTTCCTGTTTTTTGTAAATCCAGCTTGTACATCTGGAAGTTCTCACTTCACATACTGTTGTATACAAGCTTGAAGGATTTTGGGCATTACCTTGCTAGCATGTGAAATCAATGCAATTGTACAGTAGTTTGAATATTCTTTGCCTTGCCCTTCTTTGGGACTGAAATGAAAAGTGACTATTTTCCATCCTGCGGCCACTGCTGAGTTTTTCAAATTTGCTGACATAGTGAGTGCAGCACTTCAACAGCATCATCTTTTAGGATTTTAGATAATCAGCTTGAGTTTCATTACCTTCACTACCTTCGTTCGCAGTAATGCTTCGTTAAGGCCCACGTGACTTCACACTCCAATATCTCTAGCTCTAGGTGAGTGATCACACCACCGTGGTTATCCAGGTCATTAAGACCTTTTTTGTAGCGTTCTTCTGTGTAATCTTGCCACCTCTTCTTGTTATCCAGGCAAGAACTCCCCAGGCAATAATACTGGAGTGGGTTGCCGTTCCCTTCTCCAAGGGATCTTTCTGACTCAGGGATTGAACCTGGGTCTCCCTCATTGCAGAAAATTTCTTTACAGTCTGAACCACCAGGGAAGCCCATAACAGGTGATTAAAAGGGGTAATAAAGGCTTTGCTAAAGTTTAAAACACTCTTATTCATTTTAAAGATTCCAGAGAAGAGTTTTCTAGAATGCGCTTACAATATATAGTTCTGCACTTGTTTATATTTAAGAGACCCTTAGCAAAGAAAGGGCTTCCCTGGTGGCTCAGCTGGTAAAGAATCCAGCTACAATGTGGGAGACCTGGGTTTGATGCCTGGGTATTCTGTATTCTGGCCTAGAGAATTCCATGGACTGTACAGTCCATGGAGTCACAAAGAGTCAGGCATGACTGAATGACTTTCACTTCACTTCACTTCACTTCACTTAGCAAAGAAAACAGCTCACAAAGGAGTACCTAAATCTATTCCTTTATCTCTTGGGAGTTCAAAATGTACATTAACCTCTCAGAGGCTTCAAGAAGTCCTGCCATGGGGAAACTGGTTTGGCTTTAACATGGGAGTCTCATATTTTCAAACACCAATACTTATTAATGTGGCACTGTATATTGGGGGAATTGCCAGGAACAATAAAGTTGAAGGGTTTTTAAACTTCAAAACTTTAAAAATTGTTTTTAAACTATGTAGCAATGTTCAAAGCTCATTATATCACCATGATTACAATCATAAAGTACTTTCCAGTTTACAGAGCACTTTCATAAGCACCATCTCACTTTATTCCTAAAAAATATCTTAGGAACTAGAAAAGGCAATTATTATTAACACTCACTTTGAAGATGAAACAACTAAAGTTTACAAAACTTAAGTGAGGGTTCAAGTTCCTGTGAAGATGAATAAGCAGTTCCACTCTGCCTCTCCAGCTGAACACTACAAAAAGCCCTTGGCAGAATGTGTGGAGTGACCACACAAGAACTCTAAGTAAATTGTAGCAGGTGGCTTGGGAAGAAAAGCAGAACACAAAGTACAAGCAATCAGTGGAAAGTTTCCTTGCTCTATTCTTTTTTTCTTGCGTATTTCCTTGTATTTGAGTCAGTAGGAGTCCCAGTGTACCAGGTATGGAGAAAGAGCATTTCAAGAGAAATTAATCTTCTTTTGTTTTTAGGGTTGGGAAGTGTAGCCTCTAGAAGACAGAAAAAGTGGGGGAAATTCCCTAAAGTTTCCTTCTTTCTCTCTCAGCTTTGCTGGAAGCTTCCAGCAAGCCCCACTCCTGAAGATTCAACCCTGTGGTAGTGATGGCAGTGGAAGCTAGGTGGGTACCTGAAGAAAGGAGAATCCTGCTCTCCAACCAGAGAACCCATGTGGTCCAAAGATCATGAAGGAAAATCTCCATTTATTGTCTCTGTTCTCCCACCACTTGCATCTAGAAGCAGAAGCAAGCTCAGGACCCACATGCAGGTCAAAAAGACCAATAGAGGACCAAAAAGGGGAGATTTTGGGAGGGAGACTGTCTGGGGAATCACTATAGAGAAGATAGAGCTCAATAAAAGGACCTCAAAATATTTTATTTGAATCCTTTGACTTATCCCTGAACGGAGCAGTATATAGGACCCTAAACAGTAAACCAGTAGCTTTGAGAATGGAAATATGAGGTAGACTACCCTCAGACTTCAGATTGGCCCCCAGGAGGCACACATGCAATAGAGAACTGAATAACATTGCAAGATTTTGAGACGTATACTGACATTTGAATCACGGTCCACATAATGCATATTAGAAACTGCAGCCAGCACCTAACTAAGCTAATTGCTTGCTAAAACAAAACAGTGACAACAACAAAAAAGCATTCTCTGTAGGATCTAATCAAGACCCAGATGCTTATAGCCTAATATCAAAATATTCAGCATTCAGTCCCAAATTTTTCAATACATAAAAAAATCAGAAATGTCTGACAAATTACCAAGGGAAAGGAAATCAACAGACATTAACCTAATATGAATAAGGTGTTGAATTAGCTGGCAAAGACTTTAGAGAAACTATTATGAAATGCTCAAAGAAGTAACAATAAACATTCTTAAAACAAATGCAAAGACAAATTTCATCAGAGAAATAGAAGCTATAAAAAAGAGCCAAATGGAAATTTTCAAACTGAAAAATACAATCACCAAATAAAAGAAAATTTACTAGCTGAGCTCAAAAGTAGAATGAAGACAAGAGAAGGAGTTAATGAACTTGGATGTAGATCAGTAAAAATTATTTAATTTGATAGTTGGAGAATTGAAAGGAATTGAAATAAAACATGAACAGAGTATGAAGAACATGAAGAAAATATCAGAAAGCCTAACACGTGTGTTTTGGGGGTTTCAGAAAGAAAAGAGAAAAAATTATTGCACAGAAAACATATATATTTTAAGAAATAATGCCTAAAAACTTTTCAACTTTGCTAAAGGTATAAACTTGCAGATTCAAGAAGTTCAGCAAATCCCTAATGCATAAACTCAAAGAATTCTATGTTGATACATATCACAATCAAAGTGATGAAATCAGAGATAAGGAAAATAAAGCTTCACATATAGGAGAATAACTATTCAAATGACTAGATTTATCATCAAAAAGAAGGCAGGGGAACAACAAGTATAGTGCTTACAGTGCTACTGCACTATAAGAAAATAACTTTCAACCTATAATTCAGTAAAAATGACTTAAATTCACAATTTAAAAGGAAATAAGTATATTCTCAAATGAATAAAAACTAAGAGAATTTATCACCAGAAAGCCTGCTATACAAGCATTGTAAAAGAGTATTACAAGTATCGTAAAACTTTTCAGGTGAAAGGGAAAAGATACTAGAGAGAAATATGGACTTTGGGGAATAAAAGAAGAGCAACACAAATAGTAAACATTGATAAATAAACAGAGTATTTTTCCTTGAAGTTATTTAAAATGGTTCTTTAAGTTTTTAAATGGTTGAAAGTAATTATTCAGTGAACATAGACTTAATAAATATCACAACTAAATCATAAAGGAAGATACAGTGGTAAGGTTTCTACAGTTGAGTAGAAATGGTAAAATATTCATTCTAAGTAGACTATGAAAACTTAAGTATGTGTATTTACTACTTAGAGTAACCATTAGAAAAATATACAAAAAGACATATTTAAATCAATTTATAAAATTAAAGGTAATAGTTACAATATTCAAATAACCCCAAAGAAGGCACAGGCAGTGGAATGAAAAATAGAGGAGACAAAAGAAAACAAAAAATAGAATGGTAGACCTCTCTAAACATATCAATATTTAATTTAAAGACAAATGATTTACACTCACTAGTTAAAAGACAGATCTGTTAGACTGGGAAGAGGGTAACAAATATATATGGTCTATAAGAATTCCACTTTAAATATAATGATATTGGTAGATTAGAAAGGAAAAGGATGGTAGTAATATAATCACTAGTCAGACGAAAACTAGAATATAGTATTATCAGACAAAATAAACCTCAGAGCCAAGAAACTTAGCAGAAATATAGAGGGGTATTGCTAATGATAAAAGAGTCAATATGTTAATAAGACATAACAATGCTAAATATATAACTAACAACAGAGTTTCAAAATACTTAAAGCAAAAATGGGTAGACATGACAAGAAAAACATACCAATTCTTATTAGATTTCAGCACTCCTTTCTCAGGAATCCTAAGGATACAGAAGAACAGAACAACCCATCAGACAAATGGACAAATTGACATTTATGGAACAGGTCACTCAACAACAGCAGAATACTCATTCTTTTCATGTGCACATAGAACATTCACCTTGATAGACCACATCATGTATCATAGTAGAAACATTAACTAGTTTAAAGGAATGGTAATTATACAATCATGTTCTCTGATCATAAATTTATCATATGATTCAGAAATCACACTCAGCTATTTATTCTAAAGAGATATAAACTTATGGTTATACAAAATATGTACATGAATGCTTATAGACATTTTATTCATAATCATCTAACACTAAAACTAACTTAAACGTCCTTCAATAAGCCAATGGATTTAAAAGTAACCATTCTTCTATTAATGGGTTACTATTGCAAATATTATTAACTACTATTAGTATACTACTGCATACAATAAAAAGGAACATGCGACATTACCGATGAATCTCAGAGACATTATGCTGAGTGAAAGAAGTCAATGGCCAAAGGTTACGTGTTATATGAGTCCAGAAATATGAAAACCTAAAAGAAAGCAAATGTATTTGGAAGAAGAATAGATTAGTTGATGCCAGCAATCCGGAATAAGGGGAGGTTTTAACTATTATATACTGAAAATCAAGATCAAGTGAGCTTTTGTCCTTCTGCTCCACGGGAGGTTTCTGTCCTCCCTGAGCTCACCTTAGGAAACCTGCGTTACCTTTGACAGGTGTACCACCCCAGTCAAATTCCCCACCTGGCACTGTCCCCACAGTGTGTTGCTCCATAAGCAAGACACTCAGGGCTCAACACCCGCCTCACAGGGTCAGTGAAAAAATGATCTTAGACAGATGGGAATATCAGACCATCTTACCTGCCTCCTGATAAACCTGTATGCAGGTCAAGAATCAACAGTTAAAACTGGACAAGGAACAATGGGCTGGTTCCAAACTGGGAAAGGCGTACGTCAAGACTGTATATTGTCACCATGCTTATTTAGCTTATATGCATGAGAAATGCCATCCTGGGTGAAGCACAAGCTAAAATCAAGATTGCTGGGAGAAATATCAATAATCTCAGAGATGGAGATGACACCACCCTTATGGCAGAAAGTGAAGAGAAACTAAAGCACCACTTGATGAAAGTGAAAGAGGAGAATGCAAAAGCTGGCTTAAAACTCAACATTCAGAAAACTAAGATCATGGCATCCAGTCCCATCAATTCATGGCAAATAGATAGGGAAACAATGGAAACAGTGACAGTCTTTATTTTCTTGAGCTCCTAAATCACTGAAGATAGTGACTGCAGCCATGAAATTAAAAGACGCTTACTCCTTGGAAGAAAAGCTATGACCAACCTAGACAGCATATTAAAAAGCAGAGGCATTACTTTGCCGACAAAGTTTGTCTAATCAAAGCTATGGTTTTTCCAGTAGTCATGTATGAATGTGAGAGTTGGACCATAAAGAAAGCTGAGTGTCAAAGAATTGAATTGTGGTGTTGGAGAAGACTCTTGAGAGGCCCTTGGATTGCAAGGAGATCCAACCAGTCAATCCTACAGGAAATCAGCCTTGAATATTCATTGGAAGGACTGATGCTAAAACTGAGGCTCCAAAATTTTGGTCACCTGATGTGAAGAGCTGACTCGCTGGAAAAGACCCTGATGCTGGGAAAGATTAAAGGCAGGAGGAGTAGGGGATAAAGAGAATGAGCTGGTTGGATGGCATTACCAACTCAATGGACATGAGTTTGAGCAAGCTCTAGAAGTTGGTAATGGACAGGGAAGCCTGGCATTCTGCAGTTCATGGGGTCACAAAGAGTCGGACATGACTGAGTGACTGAACTGATCTGAACTGAAAAATTACAAAGGTTTTAACTATTACAAAAGAGTTCAACTAATACAAACGAGTAAAAGAAAAACATTGTTTGATGTAATGCTCTATTCCATATCCTGATTATGGTGATTGTTACAAGAATTTATACCATTGTTAAATCTTACAGAACTGAACATCAAGAAAAAGGAAAGTTTAAAAATAACCTTAAGTGACTTGCTGGAGATTATGTGGCAGTTATGTGATGAATCAGAAGAAAAGGCAGATTAGGTACGTTTGCCCTGGGCCTTCAAATACTTATTGAAAGAAATGAATTGATAAGTGAAACAACAACTACTTGCATAGGTCACAATAGTTATTTGGTAATACAGTTGACACTTGAACAACACTGGTGTGAACTCCATGGGTTCACTTATTCATGGATATTTTTTCAACAGGTACTAGAGTAGAACTCAATTGGTGGTTGGTTGAACCTGTGGATGTAGAATAGATGATAAACAGTGAGGCCTAGTAGTCTCACCCAGCATATTTTCCCAGTGGCAAAGTTGGAAGGGAAAGTGGAAACATAAAAGGACTCTTGGAACTGGCACTTCACCACTTCCATATTATTCTTTTGCTAAAGAAAGTCATATTGCTTTACCTAAACTGAAGGATAAAGAAATATACTTGGAACCTTTAGGAAGAGAAATATGGCAGAGAGTGTAGAAGCAGGAAGGATAGTTGAAAGGAATGAAGTGTTATCTAAAACACTAAAAATTATTATCACAATTTTAAAAATTAATGTATAGTTGACCCCTTGAACAAAGCAGGAATTAGGGGCACCAGCCTCATGAGGTCAAAAATGCTAGTAAGACTTTTTTTTTTCCTTCATTTATTTTTATTAGTTGGAGTCTAATTACTTTACAATATTGTAGTGGTTTTTGCCATTATTGACATGAATCAGCCATGGATTTACATGTGTTCCGCATCCCGATCCCCCCTCCCACCAACCTCCCCATCCCATCCCTCTGGGTCTTCCCAGTGCACCAGCCCTGAGCACTTGTCTCATGCATCCAACCTGGGCTGGTGGTCTGTTTCACCCTTGATAGTATACATGTTTCAATGCTATTCTCTCAGAACATCCCACCCTCGCCTTCTCCCACAGAGTTCAAAAGTCTGTTCTATACATCTGTGTCTCTTTTTCTGTTTTGCATATAGGGGTATCGTTACCATCTTTTTAAATTCCATATATATGTGTTAATATACTGTATTGGTCTTTATCTTTCTGGCTTACTTCACTCTGTATAATGGGCTCCAGTTTCATCCATCTCATTAGAACTGATTCAAATGAATTCTCTTTAACGGCTGAGTAATATTCCATTATGTATATGCACCATAGCTTCCTTATCCATTCATCTGCTGATGGGCATCTAGGTTGCTTCTATGTCCTGGCAATTATAAACAGTGCTGCAATGAACACTGGGGTGCACGTGTCTCTTTCAGATCTGGTTTCCTCAGTGTGTATGCCCAGGAGTGGGATTGCTAGGTCATATGGCAGTTCTATTTCCAGTTTTTTTAAGAAATCTCCACACTGTTTTCCATAGTGGCTGTACTAGTTTGCATTCCCACCAACAGTGTAAGAGGGTTCCCTTTTCTCCACACCCTCTCCAGCATTTATTGCTTGTAGACTTTTGGATAGCAGCCATCCTGACTGGCATGTAATGGTACCTCATTGTGGTTTTGATTTGCATTTCTCTGATAATGAGTGATGTTGAGCATCTTTTCATGTGTTTGTTAGCCATCTGTATGTCTTCTTTGGAGAAATGTCTGTTTATATCTTTGGCCCATTTTTTGATTGGGTCATTTATTTTTCTGGAATTGATCTGCAGGAGTTGCTTGTATATTTTTGAGATTAATCCTTTGTCTGTTTCTTCATTTGCTATTATTTTCTCCCATTCTGAAGGCTGTCTTTTCACCTTGCTTATAGGTTCCTTTGTTGTGCAAAAGCTTTTAAGTTTAATTAGGTCCCATTTGTTTATTTTTGCTTTTATTTCCAATATTCTGGGAGGTGGGTCATAGAGGATCCTGCTGTGATTTATGTCAGAGAGTGTTTTTCCTATGTTCTCCTCTAGGAGTTTTATAGTTTCTGGTCTTACATTTAGATCTTTAATCCATTTTCAGTTTATTTTTGTGTATGGTGTTAGAAAGTGTTCTAGTTTCATTCTTTTACAAGTGGTTGACCAGTTTTCCCAGCACCACTTGTTAAAGAGGTTGTCTTTTTTCCATCGTATATTCTTGCCTCCTTTGTCGAAGATAAGGTGTCCGTAGGTTCGTGGATTTATCTCTGGGCTTTCTATTCTGTTCCATTGATCTATATTTCTGTCTTTGTGCCAGTACCATACTGTCTTGATGACTGTGGCTTTGTAGTAGAGCCTGAAGTGAGGCAGGTTGATTCCTCCAGTTCCACTCTTCTTTCTCAAGATTGCTTTGGCTATTTGAGGTTTTTTTGTATTTGCATACAAATTGTGAAATTATTTGTTCTAGTTCTGTGAAAAATACTGTTGGTAGCTTGATAGAGATTGCATTGAATCTATAGATTGCCTTGGGTAGTATAGCCATTTTGACAATATTGATTCTTCCAATCCATGAACACGGTATATTTCTCCATCTTTGATTTTTGTGTCCACTTTTTTGTGTGTGACATCTTTGTGTCCTGTTTGATTTCTTTCATCAGTGTTTTATAGTTTTCTATATATAGGTCTTTCATTTCTTTAGGTAGATATATTCCTAAGTATTTATTCTTTTTGTTGCAATGGTGAATGGTATTGTTTCCTTAATTTCTCTTTCTGTTTTCTCATTGTTAGTGTATAGGAATGCAATGGATTTCTGTGTTAATTTTATATCCTGCAGCCAACCTGAATCCTAACCTGTATGCCAGGCAGGAGAGGAAGATTTGATCCCTAGGTTGGGAAGATCCCCTTGAGAAGGAAATATCAACCCATTCCAGTATTTTTGCCTGGGAAAAATCCCATGTGCAGAGGAGCCTGGAGGGTTATAGTCCATGGGGTCACAAAGAGTCAGACATGACTGAACAGAAGGCATAGCATGGAAAGCAAACCCGTGGCTGATTCATTTCAATGTATGGCAAAAACCACCACAATACTGTAAAGTAATTAGCCTCTGATTATAATAAATTAATTAAAAGAAAAAACTGACTCTCTACGTGAAGATCTAATACATACAGAAATAGAAAAGCATTTAAGTACCTGGGGAGTGAAAAATGCCTTTGTAGCAATATAAACAGAACTTGATATCAGTAACCTATTCTTTCTTCTTTTGTCTTAGCTATAAAAATTGCATAGTAAGTTTTATGAGCAATTGCAATCAACTTCTCAGCACTTCCTCTAAATGTTTCCTCACCTCTTATACCTTCATTTTATTGATATTGACATTATTCCTCTGGACTATCCTCAATTCATTTTACGTGGGTGTGAAAGAGATTATGAACATCAGTGCATGATACCTTAGCTTAAGAACTAGTGCCTTCAAAACTGTACATCATGATTACTATCAACAATATATTCAATATTCCAAGAATAATGGGGATGGCTCCTTTTAAATAAAGGGCCAATAACATGGATTTTGCAAAACTGTAATTCACTACATTGCAACACTTGGGCAATCTTAACAACTTTGATTAAAAAAAAAAAAAAATCTTTGCCAAATGACCCAGAGATGCAAATTTAAATAACTGCAGTTGTTCCTCTTAACTCTTACTCAACACTGATTAATTTCAGATGTGTCAGACTCAAAGGTTTCTACAGCCAAACTTTCTAAATATTCCTTTTAACAGCTGAAAGATATCAAAAGTTAAAGGAATTAAAAAGAAGTTTAATTTGGACATGCCTTAAAACCGAGCTAACTAGCATAGGATTAATGCTTGAAAACATTCTTGTATCTCTTGATTACTGGCCTATGTCATTTGCCAAGAATGATCATACAAGTTTATTCATAGTATGGTGGTAGGAAGTTTCTACATAATGTAATTTTGTACAGCACATACATGATGATGTTATGTATATACCCAACAATATAAGAAGTATTAAACTGAATTTAATCTTTATACTTTTTAAAATTCCTTTTTAAACTTTTCTAAACATTTTATGAACAGTTTAATAATTTTAATGTTCAAGATTTGTGGAAGATTGTTGAAGACTGACCTCACAAAATTGTACTTGGAAATTCTAGGACTCCTATATTAAAGATGATTAGACTGATACAGAGCCAAAGTTTTGCATCCAAATAAAAAACTACATTTACATACAGGTTGAGAGAATCTTCATTTAAGATTAAAACTCATTAGTATATTTTCAAAATCACTGAAGCACTTAAAAAAAATACCTCTACTTGGACCTTACCCTTAGAGATTCTAGTTTCTTTGGTCTGAGTTAAGATATTAGTATCAGCAGTTTTTAGATGCTGACCCAGGTGATCTTAAAGTGCAGCCTAAGTTGAAAAACACTAATCTTGCGTTTTCTTTTAAATCATTGTGGTATGACCCCCATCAAAGATGATAAAATCTTAACTTTCTATCTAGAAACACAGGGACCAGACCAAAGGGGTGATCAGAATCAGGTCTCCACTGACACATCGTCAAGTGTGGTGCTGACAAAGGGAAGGGAAGGGGGTCATAGATGACGGATGCTGAGACGACTGCGAAAAGCCTGACATGCTTACCGTGGAAAGCATTTAGGAAAAGCACAATCTATTTGCATTGCCAACACATAGAAAGAGCATTCAACTTAGTCTGTGTTCCTTTAGCAAGCAGAACAAGAGTAAATAGGAAGAAGTTATGAGCACAGTTGACAGCACAATAGAAGGAAAAGCATTTTGCCAACAAGATCTTTAGGCTTCCCATATGGCTCAGTGGTAAAGAGTCTGCCTGCCAATGCACGAGATGCAGGTTCTATCCCTCAGTTGGGAAGAGCTCCTGGAGGAGGAAATAGCAACCCACTCTAGTATTCCCACCTGGGAAATCCCATGGACAGAGGGGCCTGGCAGGGTACAGTTCATGGGGTCTCAAAGAGTCGGACACAACTTAGCAACTACACAAGATCTTTTCAACCACGGACGAGCAATCTGCAAACCCTCAAGCAGAGGTCTAGTGATCTATCCTGAACATGGGAAGGAGGCTAGACTATGTGACCTTTTATTTCCCATTGTACAAATAACCTGAGATAACATCTTGAAGCTTCTTGAAGTTTCTCAAACTGAGACTGTGCTTTTGAAAGTGAAGAAACAAAAGACTGAGGGAACTCAGACTACTGTCTGGAATAAAAGCTGTCTATACTCGTGAGATGTCTCTTCTTTATATTGTTGCACCAAATCTAACTTGACCATCTTAGCATTGGTCGACTCTCTGAACCTAGTATGCCCTCAGGAGAAATTGGTAATTTTTGTCTTCCAATACAAAGGATTAGGTAAAAATGCAACATGTTAAGTGTGGAAAAGATAACAGGCGGTGGAAAGGTAAGAGAAAACAGTTGTGATTACTGCTATTAAATATTTGAAAGAGAAGCCAATATTAAAAGGCATTCATTTTTTTCCACATCATTTTCAAATGTGAAAATATACACTTTAAGGAGAAGTTACAAGAGACAGTTCAGCATCATTAAGAAAATTCTTTGCTGTGTCTGTGTCAAGATTCAGTAACTTGGCCATCAGTGGATCCCAATGCAAGTATGGTAAATCATATCTATAAGTCTAAATCAAATCTGTAATATCAGATACAATGATATTATATTGTATCAGGTACAGGCATATAAGAGACATCTAAGAAACATTCACTAAATGAAGCTTTCAAGTACATTCTGGATGATCATCAACCAGGGAAACTTGAAAGGGATTTGCTTAGGGTGATAACAGGAAAGAGACTGGACTACCTAGCTTTTAAGACCACTCCAATCTGGAGATTCTATTGTTTGTTGTTAAGAGTCCATCATAGACACCAAGTCATGTCCAACTCTTCAATGCCAGGGACTGCAGCATACCAGGCTTCCCTGTTCCTCACCATCTCTGAGTGGCCATGATCATATTCTATTGCTAGATGATACAAATTAAATCCCTAAACCCTAAAATAACTCTAGGTTTTAATTATTTTAAAATCAATACATAACTAAATCTATCTTCTTCAAATATGTATGCTTTCCTTAAACATATGATTGGTATATTAGGTAAAAATAAGCCATCTTGCAAGCCTTGAAAACTAAGTGGGGTTTTTTTTTTTTTTAATTGAAGTATAGTTGATTTAAATTCCTGTTATACAGCAAAGTGACTTGGTTATACATAAATGTATTTACACACATTTTTTAAAAATATTCTTTTCTATTATGGTTTATTGTAGGATTTTTTTTTTTAAATTGCTTTACAGTGCGGTTTGAGATGTAAACCTTATTTCTTTCTCATACCTCTCTGTTGTGGACCTGACTGACACTTCTTAATGGAGACTCACTTCCAAATAGTGACTTGGGATCCAGACACCTTAGTATATATGCTTCAAGAGTCGCTATGATGGGCTCTTAAAGATTTGGGCCTTGGAAGTGATCCACATCACTTCTGCTCGTAGGCCAGTAGCCAAAAACAGTCATAAGACCCCACCTAACCATGAGTGGGTGGAAAATCTGGGAAGCACATGGATATTCAGGGAAAAGTAGGAGTAACCATCACAAATGTAAACCATCACTGAGGATTCATATTCTGAGCTAAGCATCTGAGCTCTCCAATTAATCATGTCACACAGACAAGCTCTCATTCTGCACTTCTTGTTCTGTCCTCATTTTAGACCTTAAAAAAAATAATGAAACACTGGAATAAATATTTGCAAGCAAGTCTGCTAAAGGATGAAACTGTTTGAAAAACAGTACATACAATCTGCTTCCCCCCAAAATATAATCTGAAATTTAAGACCAAAACAAATGTCCCAAATTAGAAGTTATAACCTTTGTAGTCAACAAAATTAAATGGGGCTTAATGTCCATTTCTCATATCCTCCTTTTGAACTATAATTAGTCATTATAACTCCTAGATCTCATTGTTCTCTCCCACAGCTTTATCAGTTTACACACTTGATTTCACTGTTTGTTGCCCTTTAAACATCTCAGATCTGCCAGATCCTTCCCCAGTTTTAAACAGTTCAAAATATATACTCCATATTTGTATAAAAATACGTTTCCATGAGTCTGTTTTATTCAAACTATTACTGATATGCTGTCAAGAAGTTTACAAATTCTGTTTTTTTTTTTTCTTTCTGACATTATCCACATTACAGCTCTTCCAAACAATTCAGTTTTTGAATAAATATATGCAGGTCCATACTTTTGAAATTATGAAGTTTTAATTAATTCCATTATTGCTCACATTTCTAGCACAATACTGAATAGATGTTAAAATGGTGTTAAAATCAACAAGCCACACACAGTGAGCTGTGCCATCTGTAACTATGGAAACAACATTAGTTTCAGTGAAAATACACCTCAGGACACACTCTCCTTTGGAAATCCACTGTTTTCACATATTTCTACTTTAGAACAATTTCTTGAAGTGTAATGATAAAATAGAGAGTTTTTAGTCACTATATCCTGGAGTAGGAAATGGCAACCCACTCGAGCATTTTTGCCTGGAAAATTCCAAGGACAGAGGAGACTGGTGGGCTATAGTCCAGGAGGTTGCAAAAGAGTTGGAAACAACTGAGTGATTAAACACAAGCTTGAGTCAGTATATAGATATAATGCTTTTGCATTTTACTAAAAACAGTTTTAAGATATATAAAACCAAATTCATTCAATTCAAAATACTTACTGAAAGGCTAATACAACATATGGCTAACCACCAAGCAGGTTACTCATAAACTGACCACTCCCTGTCTCCATCCTTTCGCCGGGATGTTGAGGATAGCAGTGGTATGGGTTTCTTTTTACAACATCTTAGTACTTTGTATATTACTCTATCCAACTTGGGGCCACCTACATATTCTTTTATTCAGGAACAGACTGTACAGTCTTTCTCAAGTCTTTACCTCCTATATCATATCCAAAGAACACACAGATTTATTTTTTAATTTGGGTCTGTTAAACTGAAAACTCTTATTTCCTTCAGGGATCATTTTGATTCAAATACAAAATCTCAGGCATAAAACCAACTCCCAATACTCATTCACACATACAAGTACCTACTGTATGCCAGGCTACAAGCTAAGTTCTAAAACTGAAGAGACTGGATAAGGGCCAGTCCCTTCTGTCAGAAGCTTATGACTGGGCTTTCCTGGTGGCTCAGTAGTAAAGAATCTGCCTGTCAAGGTAGGAAACACAGGTTCGATTCCTGGTCCAGGAAGATCCCACATGCCATGGAGCAGCTAAGCCCATGCACCACAATTGTTGAGCCTGTGCTCTACAGCCCAGGAGCTGAAACTGCTGAAGCCTGCATGCCCTACAGTCAGTACTTAACAAAAAGAAAAGCCACCAAAATGAGAAGCCCACTCATTGCAACTAGAGAGCAGCCCCTGCTTGCTGCAACTAGAGAAAAGCCCATGCAGCAAAGAAGACCTAGCATAGCCAAAAATAAATAAAATTATATAAAAAAAACCAAAAGCTTATGGCCTTATTGAGTAAAATGAAATAAGTAATTCAGTTATGTTAAGCACTCAGGAAAGCAGTTCCAATTAGAGAGGAAGTATAAGCGATTATCCCTGTTCAGTATCAATTGCTGCGTAGTAAACTACGCAGAACCTAGTGACTCAGAACAATGTTATCTTTGTCTCTTGTGGCTCTGAAGGTTAACTGGGTTCAGCTGGGTGGTTCTTGCTTGGGGACTCACATGTGGTTGCAGGCACAAGTCAACTATGAGGACAACAGTCATCTGAAGGTTCAATTGAGCTTGAGGTCCAAATAATTCACTCAGTGCCAAATGATGTAGGAATTGAGTTTTCACTGTTGGAGTGCTTGTTGTGGCATGGACTTTCCACAGAATGGCACCTGGATTCCAAATGGAGAGCCTAGGAATGAATGTTCCAAGAAATCAAAGCCATGGGGTCCTGCATGACTCAGCTTGGAAGTTATGCAGAGTAAGTTCAACTGCACTCCATTGGTTGCAGACGGCCCACCCAGGTTCAAGGTGAAAAGGAACCATGCAGAGGTTGAATCTTGGGATGAGTCACTGAGGACCGTCTTTGGAGACTTGATATCACAGACACCTAAATCATTTAGGTTTCAAAAATACTTTTTAATTTCCTCTCCTCTTGGCTCACAGAAGACCAAAAGGAAAGCCCTCTTAGGACAATATGAAAGTCAATGAAGTCACTCTCGAGTTATATGAGCAGCACCTGACTTTAGCCAAGCATCCAGGGTGCAAGGCATATCAAAGGAGGGAAGGATGATCAAGAAAGGTGTGGGGGCAACATCTGAATAAGTGAGACCTTAAGCAAATTAGAACTACTCTACTACACTTCCCTTCAACAACTTCAGCAGGAACAAATTTCCTTAATCCCCCAAAACCCAAAACAGAGATGATTTTCAGTTTGTCTGAATCACCCAATCTTTGTGTCACAGAAAACCTGTCTTCAGTGCTGTACTTTACTAGCCCTGTGCTGGGTATGAGAGGGAAAAAATGTGACTTATCCTTTCCTGCCACAAAGGAACTTTTAAAATGCATTTGGTTTTTATAATCAAACTCCTCAATTTTCTAATGTCATGGAAGTTATTTTGTCTACTCAAAACCAATTATTGTTTCAGTTGTAATTGAGTCTGATTATTTCTATATGGATGTTGTCAATGGTCCATATTACCCAGTGAACACAGATTAACAGTTTCTAAGGTAGATACAATATAGAAAACAATCCACTTCATCAGTGCTAACTGGGAATATGCTAGCTATCCCTTATTTCAGAATAAGGTGTCTCAATTCCTCCTTTTAAAATATTGTATCTTCAAACTAAAAAAGGAATTCCTGAAAGAAATCATACAATTTGTATCATTTTTATTTATATTAGCCTTCATGAAAAAATTTGAAAGCATGTTCAGTTCATTTCAGCCGCTCAGTCATGTCTGACTCTTTGCAACCCCATGAATCACAGCACGCCAGGCTTCTCTGTCCATCACCAGCTCCTGGAGTCCACACAAACCCATGTCCATTGTGTCGGTGATGCCATCCTACCATCTCATCCTCTGTCATCCCCTTCTCCTCCTGCCCCCAACCCCTCCCAGTATCAGAGTCTTTTCCAATGAGTCAACTCTTCGCATGAGGTGGCCAAAGTATTGGAGTTTTAGCTTCAACATCTGTCCTTCCAATGAACACCCAGGACTGATCTCCTTTAGGATGGACTGGTTGGATCTCCCTGCAGTCCAAGGGACTCTCAAGAGCCTTCTACAACATCACAGTTCAAAAGCATCAATTCTTCGGTGCTCAGCTTTCCAACTCTCACATCCATACATGACCACTGGAAAAACCACAGCCTTGATAGATGGAACTTTGTTGACAAAGTAATATCGCTGTTTTTTAATACGCTGTCTAGGTTGGTCATAACTTCCCTTCCAAGGAGTAAGCGTCTTTTAATTTCATGGCTGCAGTCACAATCTGCAGTGATTTTGGAGCCCAGAAAAATAAAGTCAGCCACTGTTTCCACTGTTTCCCCATCTATTTGCCATAAAGTGATGGGACCGGATGCCATGATCTTACTTTTATGAATGTTGAGCTTTAAGCCAACGTTTTCACTCTCCTCTTTCACTTTCATCAAGAGGCTCTTTAGTTCCTCTTCACTTTCTGCCATAAGAGTGGTATCATCTGCATATCTGAGGTTATTAATATTTCTCCTGGCAATCTTGATTCCAGCTTGTGCTTCCTCCAGCCCAGCGTTTCTCATGATGTACTCCATATATAAGTTAATAATTCTGAAAGAGATGGGAATACCAGACCACCTGACCTGCCTCTTGAGAAACCTGTATGCAGATCAGGAAGCAACAGTTAAAACTGGACATGGAACAACAGACTGGTTCCAAATAGGAAAAGCAGTACGTCAAGGCTGTATATTGTCACCCTGCTTATTTAACTTATATGCAGAGTACATCATGAAAGCATGAACTTGAAAAAAAATGTAAAGCTTTTGCTTTTGGCTTAAAGCTCAGACTCTATTAGTTTTCTATATTGGCCACAAGGTGGGGCTCTGATGTCATAATTTAGCATGATTTGTAAAATGCATATCTATATAAACACAACTGAAAATAATACAACAAAATTTAATAATCTCATTTTTAAAATATGCATTTTCAATTATCTAATCATTTATGGTCAGTAGAAGAAAGTTATGCTTTAATTTGTCCATTTCTCACCTGGAAGTTGTGCTGTGTGCTTAGCCACTCAGTCATGTCCAACTCTGCCACCCCATGGACTGTAGCTTGCCAGGCTCCTTTGTCCATGGTATTCTCCAGGCAAGAATACTGGAGTGGGTTGCCATGCCCTCCTCCAGGGGATCTCCCCAACCTAGGGATCGAACCCAGATCTTCCGCATTGAAGGTGGATTCTTTACTGTCTGAGCCTCCAGGGAAGCTCTGTCAAATATAAAATTCTCCTGAGTAGATGCAGAATTTTATATCATGATGCGATTTCCTTAAGGACTCTTTCTATCATTGCAGACTACGTTCCTAAAGGAAAAGTTACTCAACTTAAACCAGTGTTAAGAAAAATGTCTTTTAGAGCTATTTTTAAAAATTATGCCTCCCTCCCATCCCCCTCAGCACATCCCTATAGGTTATCACAGAGCACCCAGCTGAGCTCCTTTCAATAAATAAATAAAATTACTTTACAATTGTAAAGCACAGAGAAGTTCACTACTTATTAAAATCTACATTTTTTTTTCTCCTCTACATCCCTTAATTCTCTTTTGCAATCTAATATTTACTTTGGGATGAAGATAATTTGAAAGGAACAACATTTTCCTTAAATTACTGATAGCATGCACCATGTTTTCCATTTATTTTGTTAAAACTGTTCTTTAAGTTGTTAACTTGTTTTGTATTGTTAAATAGATAGAAATTCTTTTCTAATTTTCAAAATAGTTTAATTAATCAGATTTTTAAAACATTTTCAGTAAAGATAGAATAGCATGGTAAAAATAATCATTGTTGCTTGATTTACCAAAAAAATAAATACCACCTCAAAAACCAGCAAAAAACTTACTTTTCCAGATGAATATTTTCTAATTTATTTTATTCTATTAAGAATAAAACAAAAATATTAAAAACAATCTTTAAAATTAAAAAGAAAACTGCAGGACGATTTAAAATTTATGAAGTCCACATATCTCTAGTATACACATCCATCTTTCCAATTTTCTGATTCTTTGTACTAGAATAACTTAGCCATATAGTACTTTGCATTTTTAAAGCATGTTTATGTGTACTGTTTTCTACTCTTTCATTACTTATTTCTTAGTGTATTTCTCCTTAAATGTAATCCAAAATTCATTGCTTTCATTGAAGAGCTTTATGTATTTCCCGCTGTTTCTCTCCAACGGCTTTTTATACAAAGACTCATACTAAAAGAAATCTGGAGCTTGCTATTCTGAAACATCACAGATAAACAATGTTGCTTAACAAAGTCTGCTTTCATGAAGTCTTAAAGACTTCAATTTTCCAAAACACCCAGTTTCTAGGTATTTACTGAAACTGACTCTTAACTGATAATTTTGTTTGACTTTCCTACAACTTGAAGGGATTTGTTGTATGGACACTCTATTCCAATGAATGGCAGGCCCCAAAAATGTCATACAAGATAGGCTTTAGGGTTTAGCAAGCAATGGAATTAAGAAAGATATTTGACAGACAGGAAAACAGGAATGAAGGAATATGCAAAGAGATTCTGTCATTAGCACGAATCACTCAATTTATATGTTAATTGTTTTCCATGTTTATTCTCTAGAAAGGTGCTTGATCTGTTAGGTAAGTTACCAATAAAGGTAAAGTGCTAGTATTTTTCAAAAATAAAGCAAAGGGAAGAAAATTAACATATTGGACTATTACTAAAGTATCCATACTCAGGGAAAATATTCATATTGATTCCCATGCACATTAAGAATTAGATAACATTAGCATTTAAAGCCCTTCAGTAATATATGTATACACACAAACACACACACACACTCATATACATGTACCCACAGTCACCAATTCTTACTATTGTCATTAATACACTTCCTTTACTCAAATTAAATTACAAATAGGATTGCTTCTTTCTACTATTTTTATCTTTCTTTAAATTAAAAATTAGTACACAAATATATTTTCATAGTAAAAGATTTTAGTTCCTCAAAAAATTAAGAATTGCAATGATATGATCTTCCACTTCTGAGAATATATCCAAAGGAAACAAAATCATTACCCCCAAAAGTTGTTTGCACTCCCACGTTCACTGAAGCATTACTTACAACAGCCAAGACATAGAAACAACCTAAAGTGTCTATTAATCGATGAATGGTTAAAGAAAATGGAAAATATGATGTGTATATACACACACACGTGCACACATTTGCAAAAGGAGGAATATAATTCAACCATGAAAAAGAAATATTGCCATTTGTGACCACATGGATGAGGCTCAAGAGCATTGTAGTCAGTGAAGTAAATCAGACAAAGACATATAAGTGTGTTCTCACTTGAATATGGAATTAAACAAAAAAAACAAAACTGAACTCACAGAAACAGAGAACAGATTATTGGCTGCCAAAGCTGAACATGTGTCAGCTTACAGCTTCCTCTATCCATCTAATCCTGCCTGTTTTCCATCTTCCAAATTTTTGATCTACTTATGGGCATTTGTCACACTTTCACTAATCATGACTTGTTCTTTTTAAGAGTACACTTCATATCATTTCAAGAAGTCTGGGATGAGGGGGAACATAGAAAATATGCTCAACTGGTTGCCTTCATCCAATTTCTGGAAACATGGCATGAGATTAAAATAGTTACTATAAATCACCACCCACAACTGTAAAGAATTAGGATCTACTTATGTCTTTCATGTCAAATGTACCAGAAAGGACATTAAACTGGCTTACACTAGTAGAACTATTTTTTATAACCAAAGTCTGTTCTGAATGGTTGGTATCCATGACATAGCAGTACATATTTAGAAGAGCATCCTTGAAGTACAATAGTATAATTCACAAATAGTTAATAAAGTGTCTTCTACCAAACTGATGGATAGTAGAAATTATTGGATATGAAGTGCCACCAAAGAGCAGAAACAAGGTAGAATTACAACTCTTTATCTTCTAAATCCATCTCTCAGTAATTATAACATCTTGTTCACCACATTTTTAGTGACTGGGCCAGTGCCTGGACCATAGTAGGGACTTGAAAAACACCACTGAATAAATACATATATAATAAACAAATGTTTTGTCTATTTTCTCACTTGTGAAATAAATCAGATGAACTCCCTAGTCAGTCTGAAATGGAAGATACTATAATTTAATTGGAAATTTAATAAATAGTGTTCATTTAGTTTGGATATCAGTAAACATACCAAGCAAAATAAAATCACAGCTTATTCTATCTAGATATTCTTTCAGTCCCCCCCACCATCATTCTCTTCTAAACATAAATGACCAATAATAAAGAGAACAGAAACATTTTAAATTATTTTATTTTTCATAATTTTCTAACACACAGTGTTAGAAAAATGAAATTTGGCACCATGACTTAAAACTTTTTTTTCAAGTTTAACCTTTAAATTAAAAACAGTAGCTACAATGAGAATATTTAAACCTCACTCAGAATAATGGTGAAAAAATCAAGTCACAAAATTGTTTGTGTTGGGAAATTTTTTGAAAGTGGGATAAAAGAAAAGTAATAAAAACAGTAAGAAGGATAAAATGGAGACTATGCTGTGAAGACAAAGAAGTGAATCACCCTCCTGAAAGAAAGAATTAGGAGGAAGACAGAAGGTAAAAGGGAAGAACAAAGGCTCACCAACTTTATTTTCCTGATACAAAATTCAAGTACTTAGTGTTTTATTAAAAAAAACTCATGTGTTATTACTAAATCTCAATGAAATTTTCCTTTTCCTCATTTTCTAGAATTAAAAATGACCCTGCCTTGACTTAAGGGCACTTGATGATCTTAAGTTGATGCTTGATGTACTTTTGAAGAAATCAAAAGACTTGAAAGCTTTCCTAAATCTAACATCTACTTAATCTAATCCACCTTGGAAAATTTATCTGAAGGACCATAAGGCTTGATTTCTAAGGCAAATGTAAAAAACAATCTAACAATCTAAACAAAAATGTTTTCCACTGGATATGTACCTCAGTTGTATTTTCTGCTAAGTTTCTTGAGGAAAAACATTGCATTATATATTTTTCCTCATATTCCTTCAATAACCACCAAAAAACATCCCAGAATAGGTGGTCAAAGAAAGTACTTATGCAATTAGTCGCATACAAATCCAGTTAGAACTCCAGTTTTCCTGCATTTCAAAACTTGAAATTTTCATTTATATCCATTTTGTCTACATGGTGATAAACAAAATTCTTCTCACTCTTTTAATAAGAAAATATTATTAGTCTCATTCGTCACTTGTACATCTGTACCTGAATCAACTAAAACACAAATTCGGAAAACTGTCATTATTCTCAGAGACAATAAGGCATAGAAATAAATAATTGCTTTTACATTTTTTTTCCTTTCTCTTCTTCAATCTGTGTTTTAAGGCTCAGAGCAGACATTTAGAAATATCAAACAATTTTTTTAGGAAAAGTTTTTCAAATGTTTGGCCTAAAGTGAAGTTGTTTTGTGGAAGTTATTTAAATATTCCTCTCATCTTCTCAAGGACAACTGCAAAGGCATGTTCATACCAGTCATCCATTCCAAAGAAAACTCAATTCAATGAAAAGAAAATAACTTAGGGATCTATAAAGGACACAGCGATGTATCTTGTTCCATTTTTAACAGGAAGTCCTTCATGCAGATGGGTGAGTCTCCCTGGATGCATGAAACTCCAGCCTTTCCTTGGTGACTCAATAGAGCAATTGTACCTTAGAAATTTGCATCCACCTCCCTAAAAGGATAGAGAAATAAATGTATCAACTTATTATATTTCAATTTTAATGAGTGATAAAATTCAAATGATGCTAAGCAGAATCTAAAAAAAAAAAAAAGATAAGGCAAAGGCCATTTCATAATGACATATTTGTTTTGAAAAAATATAAAATAGAAAAACCATAATAACCTGAAAATCTTCTCCCACATTATTGAGTGCAATGTTGATGGTAAATGTAGAAGCATCATGATGAGGGCGAAGGGAGCGCTGTCTTTCAGGGGAGTATTTTACTACAAAATTCAAGAGTGCAAATCCCTAAAAAAAGCAAAGTAAGCTAATGGATTCGCTTATCAATAAAAACATAAAATAGCACATTTGTGTAAAAACTGGTAGGAGTAGGTAGCAGTAGTGGGAGGATAACTACCTTAGTATAATAGCCTGCAAAGACTTTCAGTGTGACAGGCGCAATAAACTCCCGGATAAAATGAAGCCATACATTTTCCAGACCAATTTGCTTCATGTGGATATCATCGGTTGGGACATTTTCATAGCCACCAGATATACGGCTATCCTGGAAAGAGCATTCATGACATTATAAAGTGTGGTCCATGTGCAATTCACACTGACTTTGTCTTGGAATTTTTTTCAACCACAAGATCATAATAGACAATAAAAATAACAGTTCAATTATGGTGTACCATCTGCTTTATTGCACAACTATCAAAATAACTTAGATAACATGGCTTTGCAAATGTATCAGTGATGAAGCAAAGTATTATAGAGTAAGTAGACTGCTTTCCTATTTATTTAACAGATATTTGAGGTCTAATGAGAAAATAAATACAATTGATCACCAAAGCCTTTTCATGTCCCTTTAAAAATGAGTTTTTTGACCCTTCAGGAAGTCTTAGCTGCTTGATGGGCATAGATTTTGTTTGTCTGCACCTTGGACTGCACCTTGCACCTGTCACTGAAAATAAACTTTTCCTGCCAATCTTCTCACTTCTATCTTGTGGCCCCCAAATTCCTTCCATGATTGCTTTTCATTTTCCTACAACCTGCCAACTTCAAGTTCTTCCTCATACTTCAAACTTCTGCCTTTCTGATCAGCTGACTAGGTGGGTATATATTTGAGCAGAGGCATTAATACTCCAGAGTATTCCACTAAAATTCCTTGGTACTATAAAGGACCTAGTATCTGTGGGTTCTCAGAGGAAAAGAAATACATTGAACCACCAACAGTAATGCCTCCTGTCAAGTCTTTGAATGTAAATGCAATACTGTATTACACCAAAGGCATTCAAACAGATTCCTCCTTCCTATGTTTACACACAAAAAAATAGCTTTGGCAGTCAACCAGATAGACTTTGTTTTGGTATTTTCACTATAGCTCACTGTGAAAACACAGAGTTAAAAAAAAAAAAAAAATGGCCTTGGAGAAGAGCAATATCACACAATAGGCCTATATGACCTTACCATCCCCAGCCAGGGGACACAGACCCCGAAGGATCACCCAGTGTAATTGGAGATAAAATTGAGGCCCAGATAGATTAAATGTTAAAAAAAGATTGGCAGAATTAGATGAAAATCATAGTTCTCTTGACAGCCTTGGGTAGCCCCTTCATTGAGGTCTAGGACTCAGGGATGTAAGACAAAAAGTACAAACCTCCTTCACTTTCTCTAAATACCTATACTCCTCCTTGCCCTACATACACATTTTAGTTCTTAATGTAAAATAATAACTTACATGATGCTTCCCTCCAGACCACTGGCCATAATGCTCCATTTCTTCCACCAATTCATCACAGGCTTTTTCAGAAAATATAGGAAACCAAAAAACATCTGGACAAGGCTACATATAAAACATGACACCACCATTAAGAGAGTAACATTTTGTGTCTTTTTACTAACAAATGGCATTTCAAAAGTAATATTCAGTATTTATCTCACTTAGATGTCTTTTTAAGAAGTTTGCCCAACAATACTGACACTACTGTTACAAACAATAGATTTTTAAAAAACAATTTCTAAGACTTTTTTTTTTTTTGCATTTTAACCTTTATGAAGTCAAGACCTGTTCTTAGACTCATGGTTGGCTAGGCAGCCACTGTGATATAGTTGCTGATGATACAGGGAATGTACACCTGGTCAGATGCTGATTTTGTTCTCAACATGTGTACATGTGTGCAAATGCATGTGTGCACATGCATACATACATCTAGTTGGTGCTACATTTGTTGACCTGCTCTTTGACACATCTTTTTAAATGATACATTATGATTTGTCATTGAAATGAAATGTTATTATGTATACAGTGCCCTATGACACACAACACCTTTGCCTCAGTAAGTCTAACATAGCTCTTTCAATGTGCGTCGTAGTTTAATTGGCAGTATTTTTTTTTCCTTTCTCACAGTGAACAAAATAACAGCATCTCAGAAAGACCCTTTACATTCTCTGAAATAAGGTATTAGCAATAATTTGGAACATTCATCTAAAGCAGAGTTCATTTTGAAAGAAACCTCTTTGAGAAGTGATGTTTGGAGTCCAATTTCTTCAAAGATGAACTTTCACTGAAAGAGGCTTACACCAGAGATCTGTCAAAAATTTATTTCTGAAATGGTTATGACATTGGGAGTATGCTAAAAAAAATAGCATGACCTTAATATTATTGTTAATTTTCATTTTTCTACATGTTAAACTATCTGACCTTCAAGGCTGTAAAATTGGTAATTAAGTCACATGAACTTTACCTAAAGGACAGTTTCTCTACTTTCACAACACCCTCTGCTAGAGAGTATTACATTAATAATATTCCCTACTAGAAAGTATAACAAAAATGCTCTATATATCATAGTAATTTCTAATACAAACCTGTTCAACTATATTTTCAGTGAAAATCTTTGAGTAATCTCGGTTTATATACTTTTCCTTCCAGTCCTACAGGGGGGGAAAAAAAAATCAATTGCTCAGATTAAAGCAAAAACCTTTCCACGAATACTTTAAAGGAAAATATAAAGTATATGCACTTTAGAAACTGCTCAAGCAATTTATAAATGACTATGTGTAGTAGACAAAATAGAAACTTTCAGAAACCAGAGTTTATGCTTTCTAAACTTTGCCTGATTTTTTTGTATGTTGAAAACATTCTGTGAAAGTCTTTATTTATGCAGTTTTATAACTCTATTTTAAATTCTGAGTAATCTTATAGTCTCTACATCTGTATGCTATATTCTGTGGATATACATGAGTTGTGTGTATTTAGTCCCTCAGTCATGTCCAACCGTAGCCCATCAGGCTCCTCTGTCCATGGGGACTCTCCAGGTAAGAATAACGGAGTGGGCTGCCATACCCTCCTCCAGGACAGTTATACATAGCTGTAGGCAAATATGCGTGTTTTAAAAGTGAAAGATAGGGAACATAACTCTAGCAACAAACATTAGTAAAAATTAGCAAATTAATCAACTTGGCCTTGCTTATATACTTTTATAGTGAATTACTCTAAAATAATTTTGATTTTTTAAGATATATTCAAAATGTGTATTTTCACTTCAGCTTTAGATTAGTATCAAAGAATGTTCAACGGGGTTACTAACATTATCATAACTTTCAGTTAACAGAAATTAAGGTTTAAGACCATGTGTTGAAAAATAGATCTTCTTCATACTAACTCATGCACCTGAATCTTCTCTTAGCCTAATCACTGACACACCAACCTCACACTAAGATACAATAATTTTTGTCAATATCAACTAAGGAATCTTTTTCCTGGGTTAAGTGTTTTACTTAAAAACCCAATATTTAAAGGGTATATCTTAAAATAAGATTCAATATCCACAATGATCTTTTCTTAAATATATTTAGACTAACAAAATTCTTAGTGTTCTCTTTGCAAAGTACAAATAGTAAGCAAGTAGGGAAAAACTGAGGTAAGGACTCAAAATAATTTCAATCAAAATATGTTTCAAAAAATATTTGTCTGAAATATATCTTTTGAGGCCACATTTAAAAAAGGTCCTGATAATTTATTTGCCATTCTTAGTTTTACATTTCTCTGCTTATATGTAGCTCAGATATTTTTAGATCTGGAAGAACCAAAACTATCTTCAAATTCTTTAACAAAATTAATTTATACATAGTGTGTAAAGTATGTATAGTATGTATAAGGATCAAATTACTCATTATCTCCTTTAATATTTATTGGTTCTCTGATTCTAAAATATGGGGGGGGGGAATTAAAAGTAAATAATCATACATAACATTTCAGAATCTTTAAAGATTTTTAAGTATTCGTTTTTGGCATCATTGTAGATTTTTTGAAGTTAAAGAAATAAGACCCTAAGATTTTACATTAAAGCATTAATATTAACTTTTTATTTTAGACTGGTTTCAAATATCATTGAACAAATTGACTTTATTAATTTCTTAGTAGTTCTGATAATGGGGTAATATTAAATACTTTGCTATGGGATATCCTTCATGAGACATATCAGTCAAGCTAATTTACCAAAACTAGAACAAAGCCATGGAAAGAAAACCATTTCCAATTTCTGATATATTCATTGCATACTCTCCAAAGATTTTAAATCTCACACAAATATCTACACTTCAGGCTATAACTTGGGATTTTTTTTTCAGGAAGCTAGTATTAGCCAAGAAATCAATAGTTGTATCTCTCAAAATACCAAGTGTTCTAGTGCCAAAGTAAAATAGGTAATTCCATCCTCATCATTTTAAAAAAGAGCCTGTTTTCAATTCTACTCCTGTGAAAGATGGAGATACGCCGCTAAAGTGAAACAGTACTTTTAAGACACACAAAAAAGTCAAAAGATATTCTTTTTCCAACAACAGAGTTTTAGAGACCATTAAATCTACTATTCCCCAAAGTCAACACTTCTACAAAGTAAAAGACAATTCTCAACAGGTGGATTGAGTCTTCGTAATTTAAAACTTGACTAATAGCAAGGAAAAAAACCATAAATAGATTTTAGTGAGTATTTTCCCTTGAATAAATGTGCCATCTTGCCTAAAGAAAACCGATTAAGACAAAAATGAATTAATTCCTGCATGATTCAAAAATTATAGAAAAGAAATAATTTTGGACATAGTTTCATCAACTTAAGACTTTCTCTATATGCTGATTCCACTTTGCAGTTTTCTCTAGCTATCTTTAGAGTACATTCCCAGAATTTTTATTTAAAAACTATTTTAAAATGCATTTTCTCAAACTAACTTCTTGCATTTTCTTTCTGAAAGTCAAAATGTAATATTGTCATACATGAGCTATTCATAAACATTTTCTTCTGAAATTCAGATTGAAAATTTATTGCTGTTTTGAAATACATATGACAGAAATATTAGGAGAAATCAAAGAAACTGATAATTCCGTTATCCAAACTTAATATATCTTTAAAAAGAAAGTTCTTAGACAAGAAATACAATAAATTAGGCCTGTGATTACATAATTAAAAATACTTCTTTAAAGTCTCTTGCTGTATTTCTGTATTATTAACCTAATTGATTTATATCCATTTAGAGTTACAAAAAATAAGTAATAAATGAAGCTGAGCATGAAATACATACCACAGGATTTTCAAAAATCTGCCAGAGGTCATTGTTAAAATGGGAAATATTGTAATTGGCAGTTGATAATAGTCTTCCAAATTCATGTCTATTAGAAATGTACATAAAAACACCCTATATACCAAAAAAAAAAATAGTATTAATAATATTGGAGGAAAATATAAGAAAATAAGTTTAACCACATGAAAAATTTTACAAAAGATATTAATTTCAACTTTTATCTTTTATTCAGGAACATGCATTTTTATTTTTCATATAAAACATGCATAATTTAAAATAAAAGTAGAATTTGATTAATTATGAATTCAGACACCACACAAAACTAATTGATAGCACTGACACTCAACTGAAAAAAAGAGGAGGAAGAAGGACTGTTTTTGTCCCTTTCTCATTGGTCCTAGATGTAGACATCAGGGAAAAGAATTCCTGTTTGAAAGCAGAAATATTTTTGAGACGCCAAAGTGCAATTAATTGTACCTCTTTTGGCTTCTTTTCCTTTCAAAGAAGATATCACATTTTTAAACAAAAATTCAAATGTCAATATTTTATCAGTCTATTTCATACTTTTACATTCTGATGTTTAAAGATTGAACACAGAATTTACTCCTGCATGAAGAGGCAACTAAAGAAAATCAGTTTCTTGTCCTTGCCCCAAACCTAATAACTATGGCAAACACCATTAAGGTAAGGTTGTTTCTTTTTGTACCTGTTTTAATGGTAAAAAGAGTTGGTTATTAATAAAAAGAATATTAGTGAAGAGTAATCAAATCTCATTTTAATCAGGATGTACTTTATACATACTCCTACCTCTTCTCGCCTTAAAAAAAAACAAAAACAAAAACTGGAGAAACTAGTGAAAGTGATTTGTATTTAACTTTTCCATCTGTCACCCATAAAATGCAAATCAGTCTGAAGAACTAACAGCTGAATACACATGCCTATCCCCAACACACAAAACACATGCTCACATGTACAAATTCAGAACCAGTGAATACCAACAGTTCACACCAAGCTAAATGAAAAGAAGACTCTTAAAGAAACTTTACTTTTAGGCAATATACATTATCTAGTATTTTAAATAAATAAACAAAAATAAAAGTAAATAAAATAACACCTTTGGGGGGCTGAGCATTTGGAATGTTTCCGGAGTAGGGGAGTCTTTTTCCCTTTGTAAAGTCTAAAATGAAGAGAAGGATTGGGTAAGTTGACCTGCACATCCACTCTCTCAGGTATTCTTAGGTAAATAAAAATAGCAGCCCTTGAGAAAAAGCTGACATTCTGAAATGTCCTTCACATACAGCATGC
Source organism: Cervus canadensis (assembly GCF_019320065.1). NCBI lineage: Eukaryota > Metazoa > Chordata > Mammalia > Artiodactyla > Cervidae > Cervus > Cervus canadensis. Next base: position 438,812 of record NC_057392.1, on the reverse strand, counting down.
AGAACAAGCAAAGCTTACAGTGCACATAAAGAAACAACTCCAGCCCTTTTTTTATTTTTCTGTTGGTCAAACATAAATCCAAGCTCATTCCTTAGTAAGAGTTCTCATTAGATACAAAATTAAGAAAAAGGAAAAAAAAAAAAAAGTGTAAGAGAGGCCATTCCAGGGTGCGCTGTTGAGTCAAATAGCCAAACATGAGCACAAATTACAATCACAAGTACTGAGTACATTCAGTGTAACAATGGACAAAAGTTTGTAGGAAAAACAAACATATTTCAAGTAACACATGCCTTATTAAACTAGAAAAAAGTACTTGCCAACTTTCCTGATTTTTCCATAAACACATTTGCTTATACAAATTTGAATAAAATAACCCAATCACTTCTAAAACATAAAACCATATAAGTATGTTTTAAGACACACTTATACACTTTGAAAACAATTTTCTACAATCACTTCAAGTTTTATAATGAAAATATATTATAGACTAGCAATGTATGATTAATTTTTCACATAAACAGACTACATATTTTAATTCTTCTCCCAGTTTAGTGGTAAGGGACCTATTTTTTGAAAGCATGGGATGAATAATGACAGAGGAATACTGGATACTGACTTTAGGACAAAAGTGTGTTTTTCTTAAATATGTAAATCGTTATTTCACCCATGCTTCATCTATTAAGTTTAATTAGGTCAGATTTTTCAGTATAGAATTTCAAATTAGAGACAAATTATTAAAAATGCAAAGTTGATTTGTAACCAGTCTATGCTTACAATTGAATATCTTATTGTTGCCTGTGAGTTAGCCTAAGCCAAACTTTTTTCCAATTGTTTCTGCAGGTGTTGCACAGGCAAGTTATTCTCCATAATTGCTCCTGATATTTCAATATAGAACCAAAAAATTGGCTAGTACTTACAAATTAGAAAGAAAAGGTTATCAAAACAAATGACACATCAACCGGTAAAGCAAGCCATCTTATAGAGACATTCAAGCAAGCCATCATCATATTCCCTACCATTTCTCTAGCATTTCGGCAAAGAGCCATATCAGGATCCAGTTTATCACGAACAAAATAGTTCCTTTCATTCATCTCTGATCGGAGGGTCTTTCCTTTAATTAAGTACACATTAGCCATGTATGGGACATTCCATATCCCTCTGAAAGTAAAGATAAGACATTCCAAAATACCACAAATACAAAATATTTAAAGTTTTATTGTTATGGTTTTAAAACAAATGCCTTGTATGTTTAAAATTTTGCATATATAAACTATGGAGCCAGTTACACACAGATACAAACACATTTCATGATATCTGGCATATATACACAAACATATACATTAGATTATTTGGTAGACACTATATGAGTGAGTGAGTGAAAGTTGCTCAGTCATGTCCAACTCTTTGTGACCCCATGGACAGTATAGTCCATGAAATTCTCCAGGCCAGAATACTGGAGTGGGTAGCCTTTCCCTTCTCCAGAGGATCTTCCCAACCCAGGGATCAAGCCCGGGCCTCCTGCATTATAGGCAGATTCTTTACCAGCTGAGCCACAAGGGAAGTCCAAGAATACTGGAGTGGGTAGCCTATCCCTTCTCCAGAGGATTTTTCCCGATCCATATTATGAGCTAAATTAGTATCTCCCTACATAAACTTCATTTTAAAGTTGATGTGTTTGGCATTTTAGCTGTCATCCCTCACTTTGTTGACCAGTTAGAGTACAATATCCTGATGGGCATTTATGATTAAGCACTTCGATAGCAAAAACATCACATCCAGCTCACAGTGGCTTCCCAGAGCACTGAGCTTCCCTTTCCAAGTCTACACTCAGTGACCACATTGGAAGCTTGAAATCAGCCATAGTAGATGTATTCAGAAGACAAAGATGGGCAAAACTACAAACCAGGGCATCTTCGAACCTCAAGAATCAGTTATTAGACATTTACCAGCACACCACTGAACACAGCCTAAAATTCTCTTAAAATACAGTTTTTCGAAAGTCATTAAACTATCTCAATTGTCTGTAGAAAAAGGAAGAATATAAACATAGCTTGAAGTACACAAGTGATGGAAGACACTGTTTATTTCATCCTTCTTTCTTTCCCACACTTGTCTGCTTACTCTGAACATGACTCATTTCCTAAAAACAATAAAACAGAAGTTTCACTTGAAGGGATATGTTTTGCTTTCACAGAACAGAAAGGGAAGATCCTGACCAAGGAAATGTAGTCAGAGACGGAAAGCAATATACATAGTATCATTTTGTCTTACTAGATGAGCTTCAAAGGAAATGTTCAATCAAAAATATATAGTGTGCCCACTTAATTCAGAAACTAATCCCTGGTATGGTAAAGAGTACACTGTTTCATACACACACACACACGTTGTAAGATGTCATTCTTTCATGCATCTCTTATATATAAGGTACATTCTTCTATTAACTAAATCAAAAGCCTCTACCTTATTCTTTTCCTTTAGACAACAATGACAGGAAGTTGAACTAAAACAGCTTAAATGAAATATGAGTTCTCTATTTCCACTTCTGTGAAGCCTTATTTGTGCCACACCCATGGACATCAGGCGTATAGTCTATACAAATCATCCCAGAAACTATTAAAGTATTTTGAAACAACAGAATATGATTGTAATAATATTTTCTCAGTTATCATGCTTCTTAACTGTAGCTAACAAAAGACTTTATGACATTTATATCATTCAAATTAACTATTACATGCCTATTATAATTTTCACAAGAAAAACATCTTCACAACTCAACTGTTCAAAAACACTGTATGATTTTTTTTTCTAAACATTAACCCTCTTTAATTGAGCTGATGTATCTGAGAAATTAGGCAAAGCACTTAATGTCTCAGTCACTCTGGTTCAAGTCAGCTGTTTGAAAAAAAAGGATGACATTCTTCTCTATTTTAACCTTAGCAAAAAGCTAATTCAACTGTGATCATCCTTTAGTTTAAAAAATTTCAACTTCTGTGTCTGAAATAAGCATAAATAAGGCACATACTTTGTAGCAAGTATACTCTTTTCAAACTCTAGAAAATGGAAATTATACGGTGAAGAAACTTCTCTTTAAAGCAGAATACCAGCTATATCACACAGAAAATTCTTCAAAAGGAAATGATGGAAGGTTTAGTTATTGGTGTTTTTGTTGACTCATTTATAAAGTTTATAAGCTATCAAACAACATTTATTCTGGCCACTAAATAAATTAGCTAAATGAAGTTCCCTTTCCAAACTTTAAAAAATATCCCTCTTCTAACAACCATAAGATATCTACCCATGGTAATCATACACTACCTTTTAGCATTTACCACAACTGAGAGTGTGTGCCTTTGAAGATTTATGACATTAAGAACAATTTTTAAAATATTAGTTTTATACTAGTATTGCAGGATCACAAGTGGTCTCCAAGGTCTTCAAATTTCCATTTAACATAAAGGAAAGAGATTAAAAAATATTTGAAAACTCAATATAATATTACAAGACCATATCTTTACATAAAGATATTTCACATGAAAAGATCAAATCAAGTAACTTACACTCTATTCCCTTGAACAATATCCACATAATCTTCAGACCGAGCGTAGTATCCATCAGGACTCAAGGCCCCCCAGAAGTTGGACCACAGTTTTCCATGACGAGTTACAAGAGGAGCAATGATCTTCCTAAGGAGAGAGACACAAATTCAGATAATTATCCATTTTTTAACTGCCACAAAATTATGTGTTTGGGGCTTAACATGACACAGAAAACAATAAACCTTATTTAATACATATGCAGTTAGTCCAAAAAACTAAATAAAATAGAAAGGAATTTCCTCCCTTCACTTATCCTTAAACAAGTACATTGCTGATTTTCAATCATGCTTGGTAAAAAGACTAATAAAAAAGAAAAAGTAATTGAAAATGTGAATGAAAGTATAAAAAAAAAACTTTTAAAAGGACCATACTTGCATCCAATAAAAGTGAAACTACCTTAATCATTTATTTTAAATATTTCAAAAATTATATCCAATGAAATCAAATACTTTCCTTGTTATTAGGTAGACATCACAGTCCCTAGTGCATTAAGGTATCTCATAAATATTTGTTGAATAAAAAAATTTATGAAGATGGGCTGAGATATCTGTAAATAGGCCAGTTTTCCTAAAGTTAAGTCCTGAATTACTTTAAAGTATGTTGCAATTTTTTTTTAACTTTTATAATGGGTTGTGCTAGCCCTGGCAACACTGAACATTTTTCTGGTTTTTGACTATTTTAGAAAACAAAATAGAATAGTGCTGTCTCACTATTTACCAGGAAAGGAGTCCCTTTGAGACAAGTACATGTTACAAATTCAAAACATGTCAGATTTCTTCTTAAGGAAATCTAATTTATAATGCATCAACATTTTTCAAATGAAGTAACAAATTCTGAAATTTCACTAGAGTTAACTTAAAAATTATCTAAATTATAGTAGTGTGACACAATTCTGAAGAAAATCTCACACAACTCCTTCAAGAGGGAGGTAATAGACCAACTATCTCCACAAAAAAACCATTTCACAACACTCCAATCTTGTGAAGACCACATGTGCCTTTCCATTACCTATGGAAAAGTAACACATAGTCTACAAATACACTTCATAAAACAGTTTGTAGTTTATTTTTCCTGGTTCCTATTAGAATAAAATGTTAGCCAGATACATCTATAATCTGCTTTGTTAGAATACCCACAGCATCGGAAATAAAAACATAAATTAGAATCTACATATTATGTTAATTTAAGGAATGATAATTCAAGACAACTAACAAGATCAAACACTTAATAGAAAGAAATCTTTTCATTATAATCTTAGTTGCCTGAAAGAGCTGGGCAAAGAGACAATGAAAGTGAAAATCCATCTGCTGTGTGCCTCAATGTTTTTGAGTATGGAATTCTAAGATTAATACTGAGCAGCCGTAGATTTTGAATTCTCAAATTGACAAATTATACATAGGATGGGTTAATAGAGGGCAGCAGACATCTTACATATTTTAATCATCAAATTCAAAACAGCAATTTTAACATTTCATTGCTAACCATTCTATTTGTTAAGAGAAATAATTGTGTTAATATTTGTGAACATACATAGATTAATACCTGGCACTTAATAAGCACTCATTAAAGGCAGGTTATTAGTGGAAATATTAATACTAGTAAGATTCTCTGGAGAAGAGAATAGCTACCCACCCCAGTATTCTTAGTTGGAGTATCCCATAGACAGAGGAGCCTGGCAGGCTATACATGGTCCATGGGGCTGTGAAGAATCAGACATGACTGAGCAACTAGCGCCTTCGCTTTTTTTCACTTTCAATACTAGTGTTAGCAGTAAATTACTAAAATAAAGATTAAATCACTATAAGATGGTATAGACTGCGCCATTTTCTCACTTCAGTTTGGCTAAATAAAAACAGGTACTGCCTAGCGATAATTAGTTCAGTACTAAATAAAATCACAGATCAGTCTGTGGAGTAATGTGCACCTCTGAAATTTCTTTCAAATTCTAAGAACTTCCAACTCTGCTTGTAGTAAATTTTTAGGTCAGGAGTTTTATGAAATTCTACTTTAAAAATATCTTTAGAAAATAGAGCAATTCCAAATGTTACAGATAGATCACAATTTCATCTAGTTTAAAAAAATAGGCCAAATATAATTAATAAACATTACATTCGTGATTGTAACATACTGAATACATCTAAATTTTCATCAGGTTATTTCCTACTTGACTTCTCTAAAAAATACAAACTCTTAGAATTGAAAGCTGTAGAAAATAATCTCTTGTGAGTTTCCTCAATTTGCTAAACACAGATAAGTAATTATGGCATGTCCACATAAATGCAGAAAATAATTATAATTTTAAAATAAATTGACATTGAATCATATACAGTACCTGTTTTGTTCAATCAAAATTTTCAAAGTCCTTAGATTTGTCAAAACAACATCTGCATCCACACTAAAGTAATATTCACAGTTTTCATCCTGACGGCAAAAATCCCTGTTGTTGAAAAAGAAATAAAATAAGCATTAAGTAAACCAAATATTTGAAAATATTGGTTGAAAAATGTTAACATAAATCTCACGTAAAATAAGGTTTTTCTAAAGTACTTTTCTAATCAAAATAGTAAGACAATATCCAAAAGGGTAAATATTACTTTAAATTTCAAAATGGTCAGTTGATCAACACAGATGTTCATGGACAGAGTAATACTAAAAAGTTTAGGGCAAGTGAAATATATTTTCAAGTCATGAAATACTTTAAACCATAAAGCATCAGGTCAAATGCACAATTTATGATTCAGCATTTAGTCCTCTCTAAAAGGGAAACATACTTTATACTAATGTTTTTGTCAACAGAATTTTTTCACAAATCAAAATATTTTCTACACACACCCACACACACACACACACACCCACAAAGCAAAATTCTGTACATCTACAATTTAGTTTAAGTGAAATCTTGGAGCTACAGGTGTATAACTCTTTAGGTATCAGTACTTTTTAAACTTGATTTACATGGAATTCTTTCTAACATAGTCACTGTCCTGCTTTTTATATGGGGACATGGATTATGATATATGCTTTTCCTGGTACAGTCTGGAGCATTATCATCAGGAACACAAAGGAATGAACTACTTGTGATACATGACAAGCTTCCAAGTATTGTGGTTTCTGCATTTGGGGTTCTTTCTGAGCTCTCCTCCATCACTGCTGATCCAAATTATCACTTTCTGCTATTGAAAATATTTATCTCCATAACACATTTGTTTCTAAGCAACTGTCAAACAGGATAGGACAGGAAGATAGTTCAAATTGTGCAAAAAAGAAAAATTAGAGGAAATTGTTTTATAATACTCTATGTATGGTGACAGATGATAACTAGAGATTGTGGTGATTATTTCACAACATATGCAAATATTAAAGCATTATGTTGCACACCTGAGACAAATATTATATGTGAATTATACCTCAATATAAAATAATAAACTAAAAATTTTTTTAAAAAGCAGCCCAGATTATCTTGGATAAAAATTGAAACATTTATACTACATGATTTCAAGATGAATATAAATTCTTGGTAATAAAGTGTGGCATTCATCTTAGAGCAACAAGATAGAATAGAGAGTTCCCAATCACGCACAAATACTCAGTCACCTAATTTAGGACCAAGGCCAACTCAATTAAATCGGAAAAGAAAAGCCTTAAATTAAAAAGGAGTGGGGCTCTGTAACAACCTAGTGAGGTGAGATGGGGAGAGAGATGGGAGGAAGGTTCAGAGGGAGGGCACTTATGTATATCTATGGCTGACTCATGTTGATATTTGGCAGAAAACAACAAAATTCTGTAAAGCAACTATCCTTCAATTAAAAAATAAATAATTTTAAAAAGAGAAATAAAAGGAGTGTTGAAACAACTGGAATTTCATTTGCAAAGAATGAAATTTGACCCCCTACTTCACTCAAAACACAAAAATGTATTCAAGATGAATTGCGGATTGAAACATCTTAGACATAAATGATAGAATGATAAAGCTTATGAAAGAAAAATTTCAAACAATGGATTCATGACATTAGAATAAGATTTCTGAAATAGAAAATAAATACCAAAGCATAAAAAATGAAACAATTTTATTAAGATTAAAATTTCTTCTCATTAAAAGGCAATACTTAAAAAGCCAGAGTAAGATATCTTTCCATACCCAGTAGGGTGGCTAAAACAAAAAGATGGGCAATAAATGTTGACAAACATGTGGAGCAGCTGGAGCTATACCACCGTGCTGTTAAAAGTGTAAAATGTCCATCTATTTTGGACTATTCGGCAGTTTCTTAAAAAGTTAAACATAATCTGTCCTAACCCTGTGCCCTAGTTAGTCCATTCCTTGGTATTTTCCAAATATATTCTAAAGGATATATGTACACACATGCACACACACACACACATGCACACACACACAGTGCATTGTATTCACACTTCTAATAAAGAATCTTCTTTAGCAGTCTTATTCACAATGGCCTAAAACTCTACATAACCCAATGCCTATCAACTGTAGAGAATATAAAGCACTTGTAATACATTCATATGGAAAAATACTAGTCAGCAATGAAAAGGAATGAACTGCTGATAATTGTAATGACATAAGCAAATTAGAGAATACTGTGCTGAGGCAAAGTCAGACACAACAGAGCACGTACAGAAGCTTTTAAATAAGAGAAAACAGGTTCTAAATGTGGACCCACGGTACTCTCCAATGCTTAAGTTACAGAACCCTTAGTACTAACACCAGTTTGATTTTTCCAAGGTCTGTTTTCCTGCCAGTCCTTATACGCCCACAATAGGCACTGTCGATCACTCGGAGCAGAGCGTCCATAGCACGATACAAGAATATCTCCTGCTAAGAAGGGACCATCTCTTACCTTTTAATTAGTAGCTGTCTAACCACTGATGGACATATTCAACAATCACTGAATAAATGATTGTCTTTACTGCAACCAAAATTTTATAAATAATCTGTCTGAAGTTATTAAAGGGGCTAGGCAAAGGACCTAAAGTATTTACTTTATTTGGTTATAGTACTATTTAGATCATGCATGCTAAGTCGCTTCAGTCATGTCCAACTCTTTGCAACCCCATGAACTACAGCCCACCAGGCTTCTCTGTCCATGGGATTCTCCAGGCAAGAATACTGGAGTGGGCTGCCATTTCTTCCACCAGAAGATCTTCCCAACCCAGGGATCAAACCCGCATCTCCTGTGGCTCCTGCATTGTAGGCAGATTCTTTACCACTGAGCCACTGGGGAAGCCCAGGAGGTAACTAAAATATCTGAAACATACATTTCTGTCCCACAAAACCTTCAGCTAATACATATTTAAATCACTGTTACATCAGTCACATGACTCATTTGTCTGAGGATTTAAATCCTGAAGTTAATAGTTTCATTAAATATATTGACTCTCAGCCATTAAAAGAAAATTGTAAATAATTTTCATTGCCCTTTAGACATAAATACACTCAAACATAGATATAGTTCTAAAGCAGAGGCTTGTTCATGTATGGATACACACATGTACACACACACATGCACACATACACACACATGTGAACACACAGTTGAGACATCCAAGTTTAGAATATTAATTTTGAAGAAAAGTTTCTTTAGTAGATACTGGTTGAATTTATATTTGCTAAAACATACATTCCCATGTTTCTGGCTTCAGCTTGACTTAGGTTTTCTTCTGGTCCTACTATTTTTAGAGTAGTGATTTCATGTTTAGCTTTATCAAAAAATACTTTGATGTCCTTTTCATGATAAACTTCCTGTAACATATTTTAAAAATTGAAAATTAGTTTCAAAAAAAAGAAGTGAGAGAAAAGACAACTGAAGTTTTCATATGGAAGGATGACTTCACATTCAAAATTGTGAACTCCACAATTCACATATTCACTCAATTACAGACAAAATGATAACTGTATTAAACACATTATATATTTAAATGCCATCTAAATATCACAGGAAGAACCTAAAATAAGATATTTAGGAATTTTTTAAAAGATACTTTAAAATTATTTTAATATTTACTTCTCGACAGATCCTTGCATTAATACTTAAACCTTAAGTGCTATAAAACATTTCTAACTTGAGAGGGAAAAAAGGCTTGTGGTAGAGAATCTTAGATATGTGTTATAAAATATCCATAAAAATATCTATTAAACCTAACTGATTAATCTGTTATGTTTTTTATAAAATAAATATTACAATGTTATTTTAATCAGAGAGAAAAATTTATGGTCATATAAAGAGTCATTTTTTTACAAAAAGAAGGGAAAATTGATAAGATTTTATTGATAAAGAAATATTATGAGAAAATAATCAACATCAAAAATCATCAAACTAGTGTGATTTGACTGCTAAAATTTAGATAAGATTATCTCCATCATTAGAGAACTTCAGAGCTTTTTATTTATCAAATCTCACAAGTATTTTTGAAAGTTTTTCACAGCTCGTTAAAATGACATCATACAAAAGCTGCAGAGAGGTAATATTTTAAATAAAAGAAGATAAAAACTCCTGTTATCAAGGGGTTTTAGGTCCTATGAAAGGAGGAAAAGTTTAAGACACATTCCATAAAAAGAAAATACTTTAATATAAGTAATATATTACAATGCATTTTATAAAAAGCAAATGCTCAATGCATTCACCCTTTAAAACTTATTTGTGCTAGTTTTTTGCAGATATACTAAATAAAATAGTCTCTGGAAAAGGCGAATGACTAGCTGATATGTATACCAGAAAGAAAGAACAATGTCAAACTAAACGTATTAAGACAAAAGAGAGAAAAAAAATATATAGTTCATGGCTACTGAGTTTCTCCAGATGATAATAAATGTCAACAGTTTCAACATGAAAGAGATAAGTAAATGGAAAAACATTGAGGAAAAATGTCTTTAAGTTTAGACTATATGTGGGAGGTATTTGGGAGGATCTGAATATTTTTTGAAGGAAATGAAAGTATCAAAAGCCTTTGGGAAAGAGTATGCCATTGTGTGATTAATCAAAACAATACTGTATCTGGAAGACATTTCAAGTTCTGATGTTAAGTATTATCACTGAGTGCATGCTGAGTTGCTTCAGTCATCCGACTCTGCGATCCCCTGGTCTGTAGCCTGCCAGGCTCCTCTATCCATGGGATTCTCTAGACAAAAATACTGGAGTGGGTTGCCATCCCCTTCTCCAGGAGATCTTCCTGACCCAAGGACTGAACCCGCATCTCTTGCAATACAGGCAGATTCTTCACCATCTGAGCCACCAGGGAAACCCAGATATTATCATTAGCTATGATTTTATGACCAGTTCTATAAAAGTAAGTACCAGAACGAACCCAAAGGCAAAGGACTATAGACTCTTTGACATCTCTTTACTATATATTAGGTTAAATTTATTAAAATGGCTGATAGTCAACCATTTTTGATCCACAAAAAAACTGACAGCTTCATGTGGCTCATCTCAATACTATGATACTAGTTACTGTATTTGAAAATACTTAGGTGCTAAAGAGGCAAGTAAGTGAGTAAGTGAGTGTCGCTCAGTCCTGCCCAACTCTTAGCGACCCCATGGACTGCAGCCCACCAGGCTCCTCTGTCCATGAGATTTTCCAGGCAAGCAGACTGGAGTGGGTCACCATTTCCTTCTCCAGGGGATCTCCCCAACTCAGGGATTGGACCCGAGTCTCCTGCACTGCAGGCAGATTCTTTACTGATTGAGCTACAAGGGAAGCCCCCTAAAGAGGCAAAGCAGTAATGATTTCAAAACCCCCACATAATTTAACCCAAATTTTAAAATTTTTTAGACATGAACAAATAATAACAAATAGTTTCAACTAAGATCAAAGTTTTCATATAAAATAATTCATTTATCAAATACTTACTTTGTTATGAATAAAGAATTTAAGTGCTTCTTTTGGGTAATCCAGAGTCAACAATGTGTTCAGAAATCGAGGTAGGAAAGGGGTTGGTTGCTCAATAAAAACACCTATTGTTACATTTGGATAGACCTTTGTTTTATGTCAAACATAAAAACAAATTATCATTAGCATGGGTTTACTTTAAATTCTATTCAAGTATTAATCAATACAGCACAAAACATACTATAATATCAGTACAACATAACGTTGATTGCCCAGTGGCAATTCTCTAATACATTTTTGTGGACCCCATCAATGATTTTTACTGAATAACATCTTGACATTATGATTCAAGTTGAAGAGGAACCTCACTACTATATTTACTACAGGGACACTATAATTAAAGTTATTGCTTCCTCTACTATTTAATGTTCCCTTTAAAGTAGTCCTAAAAGAAACTTTCTTTATATATGAATCTATTTTGACAGCTTCATCTCAGAAATCAAAATGCTAACTGTGCTTCCTTGTTTGTTTCTATGGCTTGGAAACTGAATGGTTAATCTGTGCCTCAAATAAAGTAATCATAGAGATTATTATGAGAAACCTCATTAAGTCTCATTACTAAAATCATGAGACTTTATGTATGAATCATTAATATCATTTTACTGATAGTTCTTTATTTTGCTTCATTATTATGTTATATATAAGGAAAGCTATTTTGCATCCTAATATATCTTATCTTGTATTGATTTTTGTATATTTTCTCAATTTCTGTTTGGGTAAGTGTTAGAAGATGGCTTATCTGTCACTCATTTCATGAAAAATTCTGAAATATCTATTATTAGTCAATCCTCGTGATCAGAAACATTTAGAAAATGGAGGGAAAGTTCCTGGCTTGCAAACTTACAAATGGTTGAGGAAGGCAGAAACATAAGTAAATAACCATGCAATAGTATGGTATTTTTATTGGAACTATATGAAAGATTTCTTTATAATACCTTTTTAAATCTATGTCTTGAAGCTTAACTTTAGATTTTTTTTTTAACTTTAGATTTTTAAATTACAAATTATATACAGATGGGTGAAGGAGATCAAAAGGTAAAAAGAAAAGACAAATAAGAACATCACACTATTGACCAAGAAAAAATTTTAAATAACAAAAAACTTCTAAAAATAAAGATTACAGATTTTTTAAAGTGCCATATATATTCAGCGCCAAATTAGGTACCTCTCCCCCATCTTTTCACACATAATATGTCATGTATTCCTCTGTCATCTGGATGATAACCTAATATTTGTGTGGATTGAAGTACAACTCAAACACGGTTGTATATATCAATTCATTGTATGTATTCATTCAGTTACCCAAATATTTATTACTCAGTCAATAAACAAAGACAAACCACTAAAGAAAAAAAAATCTACCTTCCAGGAGTTCTCAATTTAATAGGGGAAATGAGTAAAAACTGGATGACAACTCTCCCTTATCAAATGAAGTGATGCTTGTCATTTAAATTTCATAATAACCTTAGAAGTCATTTATTATCCCAAATTTACAACATGAGGAAAAGGAGATTTAGAGCAACTCAGAACACATGAATTAGTAGGTAAAGAGTTAAGCTTCAACATGCTACATCTCCACTATCAATCTAAGCTCATTTTATACACTAATGATAACAACACTGCACCAATGATGATAACAGTTAAGTATTATTCAAAGCTTAGCATTTCATATATATAATTTATCATATAAAATATCACTGCATACATAAACATATATGTGTAATTTCTTTAAGCCTCCTACCAATCCTCTGAGACAACCATTATCATTTTTACATATAAAGAAACTTGCCTATGGCCCACATCTTAGAATATGGTAGCCCTAGACCTTAACTACTCATATAATTTTAATATTTATAGGCATAATTACTAAATAAATAAAATACATGAGAAATTTATTTTTATAATAAAATGGCTTTCCTTTCTAGCAGTCTGTAAGACAAAAACGGCTTGAGAATCAAGTTATTCCTATGTGCAAAAAAAAAAAGATAAAAAATTATAATATAAATATTTTTCTGTCTTGGCACTAGAAAGTTTATGTTAACAGGAAACCAAACAGATAAAAAATTTTAACTCTCCCTCCAGAAGACAGCACTCTTCTGAAAAAAAGATCAGGATGAATTTTTAAACATCTTCATGATGCAGCTTCATTCAGAAATTTTCTGGCTTTCTTTCCAGATAGGAAATATTCAGCTTGTTATTTCAGAGACTGGCCAAAAAAATCTTAGTTTCAGGTAAAAGAGGGCTCTATTCAGACTCACCCAAATATGAACAAATTACTCTTTATCCTCCCTTTCAGACAGTGATAAAAACAGAAACTACTTAATTCAGGACATTTAGTACTTTACAGTGAGATTATTTTGAATTTGCATGGGTCCAGAAGTCACCAGAACTATATTAAGGGGAATTTTATTTGTGTCTACACTTATCTGGCATGCTGTAGATATTCAACAAAATTATGGTAAGTAAAGGAAACAATCAGTCTTAATGACAAAATTATCCTTAGAACCCATTGTTCATACACGTAATAGACTTCCAAATTATAAGAGCCATTTTTTGGAAGAAAAATATTACTACAGGATATCCTAAAACTGCTCTGGTTGATGACAGAAGGATGCATAAAACATTTTATACATAAATAATAATTACTTCCAATGGCATGTTTATCTTCAAAGTATAAATGGCAAACCATAGCTATAATTCTGTATGAAATCTGTGTATAAAGTAGCACTATGCCTGGCATATAATATATATGTGACATCTAGGCAAAATTGCACAGTGGTCAAAATTACAGGGTATAGAACCAGATTGCCTAAATTCAAATCACACTTCCAATATTAAAAAAAAAAAAAAAAAAATTGCATGCCTTAGGTAAGTTACTTAATGTGGAAGTACCTCAGTTTTCTCATCTGTAAACCTCAGTCAAACCTATGGGATTTGTAAAATTAATATGAGTTACTATATATAAAATACTAAAACAGTCCTTAGTTATTTATTATTTTTAAATCATCAGATTTGAAAATCAAGCACAGATAAAATTAGTCAATAAAAATACTGAAACATTATAACCATTATTTTCCTCAAATTTGACCAAGTTAAAGGCTAAAAACAAGAATTCCCACTCATAGCAGGCTAGTAAATATTAACAACTAAGCCCCTTTTACTAGGGTCAATTGGGGTCAATTATTATCTGGTTTTTCTAGAAATATACATATCCAGCAATTTTCTGTCATCCTGCTTTAGATTTATAAATCTATCATCTATCAAATTATCAATACTATAAAATAATGTGTTGTTTTTATTTTACAAATCATTGCATTTCATGAAAATATACTTTTATTACTACATTTCATCCAGAGTCAATTCCACTCACATCTATTGCAGACAAGTCAATTGTATCCACTTCACAAAGAGTGCAGCCATTATCTTGTGTCCATGCATTAGGTACATAGTTTCCAAAATAATTCAGGAGGATCTGGAAAAGAAGGAAAACTGCACTTAACAAAAGTAAGACTTTCCCATCAATGTACTTTCATTCTACAAACCTCTAACTTCAAAGCATGCTTTCTGCATTAGGTACACCCCCTTAATAATTCTATGAATATCTGTCACCTAGAGATACACAATGAACAAAGTTCTCTACAGACTGTGAATATAAATGAAAGCAAACTTTGTCTAGAAATGCCAAAAAATGCATTATACATCATAAAAGTCACATTTCATTATATCAAAAATAGGAAGAGACACCATTAAAGAAATATGTCAAACAATTTAACACAGTTTTAATTGAGCTAATGAAACTTATTAATCAAAACAAATAAAAGCAGTTATGTGAACAGTAATTTAGTAATAATATAAATATGCTTAAAGGCTCAGTCTAGACATGTACAGGGAATGGGTTAGTGCCAATGTGACCTCTTACCACCATCACCACACAAAACAAATATTGTATATACTTTTATTACCAAAAGGCACTAAAGTCTTCTGAGAAACTATGGTACTCACTATAACCCAGGCTTCTGGGCAGTGATTCTGGAATACTGACTTGAGGAAAAGAAAGCCTGTAGATTAAAAAAGACCTAGAATAAGTTCTAATTAGAGCCACCCCACAAACCCTATCAATAATAAACTAGAGTGGGGAGGGGAGGTAGAACAAGATGGCAGAGTAGGGAGATCTTGGGCTCACCTCCCCCCACACATACACAAAAATTACAACTACATAGAGAGAACCATCTCTGAGAACGACCATAAGACTAACAGAAAATATTTTCCATAACTGGAGATAAAAAGAAAAAGCAACAATGAGACAGGTAGGAAGAGCAGAGATGCAGTTTAGTCAGGACCCATGCCCACAGTGGAGCAATCCACAAGCAGGGGGGGATCACAGTCCTCGGGGTCTTCTCCAAAGGGCCCAAGCCCAACATTGGGCTCCCCATCTTAGAAGACCTGCACCAGGAAGATGAGCCACCATAAAATCTGGCTTTAACACCAGAGGGGCTTACATGTGGCAGAGCCAGAAGCCTGTAGGAAACTGAGACTGCTCTTAAAGGGTGCAGGCACAGATTCACTCTTTCCAAATCCCAGTGCAGAGGCAGCAGTTAGAATAGTGCCTGGGTCATACAAGAAGGAAATTCATTTGTTAATTTTAGGGCATGTGCCTAAGAGGCACGGATCTGTTGAAACTTTCTGAGTATAAAGGAGCGGTCAGATTGTGGCCAGGCCTTACAGGTGGTTGTACTGGGAACCAGCCCCATATACTAGTGCACCCAAAGCAATTGTAACTCAGTGATAACAGGAGTGTGCACACAGCCCACACAGAGGACAGTCCTGGAGCACCTGTCTCTGTTGGCCAGGAGGGGCCACACTACTGGGCCCCACAGGACACCTTCTATACAAAGGCACTCTTTAAAGACCAGGAGAAAATAGGTGATCTACCTAATACACAGAAACAGAAAATTAGTTTATATGAGGAGACAAATATGTTCCAAACAAAAGAACAAGACAAAACCTCAGAAAAAGAATTAAATGAAATGGAGCTAAGTTAGAGACTTGAGGGAATCACAGGCAGATTAGATGATGCAGAGGAAAGGATCAGCAATATGGAAGAGAGGCTAATAGGAAATCACCCAATCAAAACAGCGAAACGAAAAAAGAATTTTAAAAGATGAGGATAGTTTAAGGAGCCTCTGGGGCACAATAAGCATTCTAACATTTGTATTATAGAGTTCCCAGAAGGAAAAGAAAGGGACAGAGATATTTCAAGAGATAATGGATGCAAATTCCCCTAAACTGGTGAAAGAAACACATTCAAGTCTAGGAATCCCAGAGAATTCCAAATAAAGTCAATCCAAAGGGACCTACACAAATACACTACCATCACAATGTCAGAAGTTAAAGATAAAGAGAGTATTATGGTCAGCAAAAAACAAAACAAAACAAAACAAATGTGTCACATACAAAATAAACCCTGTGAGATTATCAGCTGATTTTTCAGCAGAAAATTTGTAGACCAAAAGGAATGGCATGACATATTCAAAGTACTCCAGTACTCTTGCCTGGAAAATCCCATGGACGGAGCAGCCTGGTAGGCTGCAGTCCATGGGGTCACGAAGAGTCAGACATGACTGAGCGACTTCACTTTCACTTTTCACTTTTATGCATTGGAGAAGGAAATGGCAACCCACTCCAGTGTTCTTGCCTGGAGAATCCCGGGGATGGGGTCGCACAGAGTCGGACACAACTGAAGTGACTTAGCAGTAGCAGTAGCATTCAAAGTACTGAAAGGAAAAACACAACCAAGAACCTCTATCTGGTGAAGTTAACATTCAGTATTGAAGAAGAGATAAAGAGTTTACCAGAACAGCAAAAGGTAAATGAGTCCATCACCACTAAGCCAACCTTATAAGAAATGTTAAAGGGTCTTCCTTATAGAAAAGACAAGAACATAACCAGAAATATGAAAATTATAAAAGAGAAAAATACCACCAGTAAAGCCAAATATATAGTAAAGGTAATGGATCAGCCAACTATACAGCTAGTATGAAGGTTAAAATACAAAACTAGTAAAATCAAATATTATCTACAGTAATTATTTAACAATGTACAAAATAAAAAAATGTAAAATAAGACACCAAAAACATAAAATGTGGCAGAGGGGAGTAAAAATGTAGTGTTTTTAGAATACAGCCAAATTTGAGCAATGGTCAACTTAAAATATACTGATATTTACTATATAAGAACTTCATGGTAACCATAAATCAAAAACATAGAATAGATACACAAAAGATAAGGAGGAAGTAACACAAACATAACTTAGTAACCAAATCATAAGGGACTAAGAGAAGAAAGGAACAGAGAAGAATACCAAAAATAACCAGAAAACAACTAACAACATTGTAATAAGTACATGTCTGTCAATAATTACTTTAAATGTAAATGGACTAAATGTTCAAATCCAGAAAATAGAGTGGCTGAATGGATTAAAAGAAAAACAAGCTCCATATACATGCTTCCATCAAAGTACTCCCTTGACATCTAAAATCACACAAAAAGTGAAGGGATAAAACAGGGTATTCTCAAACATATAAAGAAGACTTAATATGTATTCATCTCAAACTATTTCAAAAAACTAAAGGGGAAGGAAGGAACGCTTTCAAACTCATTCTACATGGCCAGCATTACCCTGATATCAAAATCAAAGATACTATGAAAACAGAGAAAATAATAGATAATTATCCCTGATAAACATGAATACAAAAATCTTCAACAGAATATAGATAAGCAAACAAAATTCAGTAACACATTAAAAGGATTATATATCATGATTCAGTAGGATTTATTCTAGGGACACAAGAATAGTTCAATATATTCAAATCACTCAATGTGAAACACCACATTAACAAAATAAAAGATAAAAATCATATAATCAGATGCAGTAAAACTTTTGACAAAATTCAATATCCATTTTACAACAAAAACTCTCAACAAAGTGGTTACAAAGGAAACATACCTCAACCTAAAGGCCATATATGACAAACCCACAGTTCATGTCATATTCAGTGGTGAAAAGGTGAAAGCATTTCCTCTAAACTAGGAAGAAAACAAGGATCCCACTCTTCCCACTTTTATTCAACATAGTTTGGAAGCCCTTGCCAGAACAATTAGGCAAGAAAATGAGATAAAATTCATCTAAATCGAAACTGCCACTGTTTGCAGATGACATGTACCATATATAGAAAATTTTAAATACTCCACACATAAAACTATTAGGTCTACCAAATGAATTCAGTAAAGTTACAAGATACAAACAAGACACAGAAATCTATTGCATTTCTATACACTAATAATAATTGACCAGAAATTTACAATTGCATAGGGAAGAATAAATTTCCTAGGAATAAATTTAATCAAGGAAATGAAAGATTTGTACTCTGGAAACTATAAAACATTGGGGAAAGAAACTGAGGAAGACACAATTAAATGAAGAGATAAACTGTGCTCACAGACTAAAAGAATTAATACTGTGAAAATGTCCATACTACTCAGAGCAACCTCCAGATTCAATGTAATTTCTATTAAAATACCCACAGCATTTTTCACACAACTAGAATAGTCCCAAAATTTATATGAAACAACAAAAGAAGTCAAATAGCCAAAACAATCTTGAGAAAGAAGAACAAAACTGGAAGTATTGTGCTCCCCGATTTCACACTATACTACAAAGGACAGTAATCAAAACAATATAGTATTGACATGAAAACAGACACATAGATAAAAGGAATAGAATAGACAGCCCAGAAATAAACCTACACTTATATGGTTAATGATCTATGACATAGAAGGCAAGGATATACAATGAGAATAGACAGCCTCTTTAATAAATGGTGCTGGGAAAACTGGACAGCTACATTCAAAAGAACCAAAATGGACTACTTTCTCATACCATATATTATACAACAAGAAACTCAAAACAGATGAAGGAATTAAATCTAAGACCTGAAACCATAAAACTTATAGAATAAAACATAGATAGTATGCTTTTTAACATTGGTTGTTAGCAGTGGTTTTTGGTTATGCCTCCTCAGGTAAGGAAAACAAAAGCAAAATAAACAAATGGGACTAAATCAAACTTAAAGTTTTTGCACATATAACAACTTCTGCACATGAAAATACCATCAACAAAACAAAAAGGCCACCCACTGAATGGCAGAAGATATTTGCAAATGCTATGTCCAAAAAAGAGGTTAATATCCAAAATATACAAAGAACTCATACAACTTAATATTAAAAAAAAAAAAAAAGAAACAACAACCCAGTGAAAATACAGGCAGGGGATCTAAATAGATATTTCACCAAAGAAGACATACAAATGGCCATCAGACTGATGAAAAAATGCTCAACAAAATTAATCATCAGGTAAATGCAACCAAAACCACAATGAGATACCTGTTAAAATAGCTACTATCAAAAAATACAAGTAACAAGTGTTGGCAAGGATGTAGAAAAGTGGGAACCCTTATGCAATGCTGATGAGAATGCAAATTGATGCAGCCACTATGGAAAAGAGGATGAAGGTCCCTCAAAAAATGAAATACAGAACTAACATATGATGCACATATTCCATGTCTGGATATTTTTTCCAAGAAAACAAAAACACTAATTCAAAAAGATATATACATACCTATGTTCAGTGAAGCATTATTTACAATAGCTAGGATATGGAAGCAACCCAAGTGTCCATCATTATATGAATGTATAAAGAAATTGTGAAATATATATACATATATATATAATGTAATATTACTCAGCCATAAAAGGAATGAAATTTTGCCATTTGCAACAACATGGATAAACCAAGAGGATTTTATTCCAAGTGAAATAAGTCAGACAATGAAAGGTTAATGCCATATGATTTCACACATATGTGGAATCTAAAAACAAATGAATAAACATAACTAGTCATAAGCAATGATAGACACAAGAACAAACAGGTGGTTACCAGAGGGGATGAGAGTGGTGGGATGAGAAATTTAGATGAGGGAGATAAATAAGTACAAATTTCCAGGTACAAAATAAATGAGACGTGCATGAAATGAACAGTGTGAAGAATGTAGTAAATAATAATGTAATACCTTTTATGGTGATATAATGATAATTAGATTTATTATAGTGATCATTTTGTAAAGTACAGAAACATCAAATCACTATGCTGTACACCAAGAACTAACATAGTATTTTAGGCAATTATAATACTTCAAAAAGAAACAAGCAAGCAAACAATCTCATAGAAAAAGAAATCAGATATATGGTTACCAGAGGCAAGAGGTGGACGAGCTGAACTTGGATGGTGATCAAAAGGTACAAATTTCAGCTATAAGTACTACAGATGTAATAAACATGATAAATACAATTAACACTGCTCTAAGTTATTCATGAAAGTTGTTAAGAAACGAATCCTGAGTTCTCATCACAAGAAACATTTTTTTCTTTTATTTTGTACTTATATGAGATGACAGATATTTACTAAAGTTATACAGTGCTATGTGTCAATTATAAAACAGGAAGGAAAAAAAAAAAAAAGTATGACACTGTTTCCCCACCTACCCCTTTCATATATCTCAGAGCATCTCTTTTGTGACTTATCCCCCCTTCTCCTTAATCATCTGTTGGCATTCATTTTATCTATAAAATCTTTATAGATAATTTATCCATAAAATTTATCTATAAAATCCTTCATTAAGTTTTGGATTTAGGAGAAGGTGGAGGAAGATGGATGGAAGAGAGAGGTAAACACATTGAAAGATGCTCTGAGCCCTCAAAAAACTATCTTGAACGTCCCCAGCATATAAACATTTTAAGAAAAATTCTGCTGACCTTACTTAAAGAAATTACTAAACATTCTAACCTTCAGTTTTAACCCCTAGAATGGTAGAAACAGCTAAAGTTTTTAAATTTTTCCTTATTATTTCTTGTCATAAACTATAATTATCTCACCTCAACACAGTGAAGCTAAAACAAATTAGCTTTGGCTGTAATTTTATATTACTGATAAAAGGAAGCACCTAAAATCCTCATTATGTTTGCATAATCATTAATTTTTCATTGAAAAGATGAGATGAACTAAAAGAAAAAAATGTTCATATGTTAAATATGATAGTCAAAAATGCACAGAAGTACCAACTGAATTTTTCTAGCTTCCTAAGATCATGGCATCCGGTCCCATCACTTCAGGGGAAATAGATGGGGAGACAGTGGAAACAGCGGCTGACTTTATTTTTCTGGGCTCCAAAATCACTGCAGATGGTGACTGCAGCCATGAAATTAAAAGACGCTTACTCCTTGGAAGGAAAGTTATGACCAACCTAGACAGCATATTAAAAAGCAGAGACGTTACTTTGCCAACAAAGGTCCGTCTATCAAGGCTATGGTTTTTCCAGTGGTCATGTATGGATGTGAGTGTTGGACTATAAAGAAAGCTGAGCGCCGAAGAATTGGTGCTTTTGAACTGTGGTGTTGGAGAGGACTCTTGAGAGTCCCTTGGACTGCAAGGAGATCCAACCAGTCCGTCCTAAAGGAGATCAGTCCTGGGTGTCCACTGGAAGGACTGATGTTGAAGCTGGAACTCCAACACTTTGGTCGCCTGATGCGAAGAGCTGACTCATTTGAAAAGACCCTGATGCTGGGAAGGATTGAGGGCAGGAGGAGAAGGGGACAACAGAGGGTGAGATGGTTGGATGGCATCACCAAATCAATGGACATGTGTTTGGGAGACTCTGGGAGTTGGTGATGGACAGGAAGGCCTGGCGTACTGTGGTTCATGGGGTCACAAAGAGTTGGACACGACTCAGTGACTGAACTGAACTGAAGACCTTAAAAGAGATCTTATGGTATAGAATAGATAAAGAAGTTAGTTCAGTACTATTTTATCTGATTCCTTTCAAATATTTGGTATTCCATTCAAATATTTCTATTGTGCTAAAACTGAAGCAAAGGCTATTGAAACAAGTACAGTATAATTACAAAGAGAAAACCTCTGTTTTACATATATTATAGACAGTCACATTATTCTGTATAGCACAATTATAAGACGTGGAAAAGTAACTCATTCACATCCCTCTTGTACTACATGAAAAGTCAGGAAACAAATTATGAGGCAGAAAATATGTAGTTATGATATTCATTAATGACATTTCAAGAATCAGTACAATGATTTGAATATGTTTCTATAATAAAAACAAAAATTTTACTATTGTCAAACTATATGTGCAAATGTTAATTATTCATGTCCTATATGACATTATGATTTTGAATTAAAAATAGAGATTCATGTTTAAATGGGTTCTCTATTAAGCATTATTTCTAAAAGGAATTTTTTAAAAAGCTGGTGAGAAATACACAATTTTGTTTTAAATATCCTGGGAAATAATTTTTTTAGAAGAAAAAAAAAAGTCCCCCCATGGTTGGACATATCTAAAATTCCCACCTATATATAGACTGGCACCTTCCTCATCTCAGAAATCTCATATGAAATTAAATATTTATTTCATGAATTATTGATGATCTGTTAGGACCCCTAGGTGAATATGAAAATCAATATCTTTTTTAAAAGTTTAGAGCATAAAAGACATTACTTTTAGTTTTCAGAATTTAAACTTCATAACTTTTTTACTTTTTACGTCTATTGGATTTTCAGAGATCACTAAGACTGGAAATCTCTCTCTTTTTGGATCTCTCATCACACAGGCAGAGGTTACTCATCACCCTTACCCTTTGTTTACATCTGTTTTCTTCATCAAAAGTCACAGACATTTGTGCTGGCAGCTTTGGAAAGTGCAGAAAGCTGTTTATGTAGTTAGGCTGTTCCAGGAAGTCCCCAGCTACTAGGTGGTAGGGCTTTCTTAATCCTGTTTTCACAATATCGAAACATTTCCAAGGGTGATGTCATGTCACTGGCAGAGAAACTTTTCCAACTGAATCTTTTCTTTTTTCTTTCATTTTTTTTCAAGTCACCCAGGTATTCAAGGTCATAGTGACCCAAGCATTGAGGTTTATATGCACAAAATTAGAGTCCCTATTTTATTGCAGATCATATTCATTTCTGAAATGACTTGTTTTCATGTGCAGATTAGATGATCTGCTTTTCTTATGTCTAACTTCTGTTTGTGTATAAATACTACCAATTTCATAATGATTTACCTTAAGAAGTACATTATCTGATATTTAAAAGAAAAAAGTTAGGAATTAAAATAAGCATCTTACGATGTGTTACTAACAGTAAATAAGTTTCAAGAATAAAAAGCAAAACTTCAAACCAGAAGTCATGGTTTCTATCTAAAAACTGATTTATATTAGATTATACCTGGACAAGTATGAAGACAATTATGTATAATAAATAAAAAACATATTTCAAATAAAATGTTAATTTAAAAGCAACAAAGTGGTTTATACATCATTATGAAAACAAATGAAAAACATGAATGCTCAAAGGTACATATTGCAAGGACATAAAGACTGAAAGCAACCATGAATGAAAACACAATGAGATGTAGTGGGCTTATAAGTGATTTTTTAAATTATTTATAATTTAAAAGTTGTTCTTCCTAATAGCATGAAATTTCAAGAAAGTAACTAAGAAATAAACTCATCTTTACATACTTTGGTCTATAAACACATTATCAACAATTTATCATCTATACATTATGCACATTTTTAAATAAAAATGGCTTAAATATTAACATTCATGAGGTTATGGCTCAAAACCACTGACATTATAATCATTCCTTACTAAATAAAATAATAAATAAAGCTAACATACAAAATATATAAAAATCCTTTCATCTTTATGATGGTTAAATAAAAATGGTGTATCTAAAAAGAGTAATCTGCTTTTTTTTTTTCTTCATTATCCTAGGTAAAATGTGATATTTTTTAACATATTACTAAATAAAGTGTTGGCATTCATTGAATGCTCATTTATATAGTCCTTTCTCAAATTTTATATTATACCAAATATAATTTTACAATAAAAAAATTACTTCATTTTTGCTGCCAAATAGAATTATAAGGTCATGTCACAGAAAATATAATGGGATCATCATACTGCTTGAAATGCCAGAAGCAGAGAGCCCAAACTAAAAATGTTGCTTGGAAGACTTAAAATTTCTTAGTACATACAGAACTTTCTAAATGACTAAGGACTAGAGTTAGTGTTCTTATGAGAAGTCTTTTAATCACTTTGTAAAACTATCAGCATTACCCTGGAAATCTGGAAAAAACTGGTGAATACAATGAAATCACTGAATACCAGGCCTCACTCAAGATAGCTAAATTTTTGGGACCAACCGCCCTCTTAAAGTTTGATTCAAGTATTACATTACCAAGGAGAAGTAGCACACTATTTAGTTATAGATGTCTGGCTGTAGAAGTTCATTTATCTGTCTAGGGACAGTTACAGGGACCCACACATATTGCATGAATATTTTGCCCTGCCAGAAAAAAATCCACTTCACTATTCCCAAGAATAATGCTACGTCATAGGACTATTTATAGACCTTGACATTCAACCACAATTTATTGTAAGACTAATATATGCTGCACATGTGTTGAAGCCTGGCAAAACAAAAAGTGAACAGGATAGATACGATTTCTATAATACCTAGGCTTACAGACCCAGTAAGAGACAAAAACTTAAAACAGGTCAATCCTATCCCTGTGTGGTATCCCTGTGTGTGGTATTATGTTCTGTGATAGACAAAGTTCCAGATATTATAAAAGCATGTAGGAAACTTGAGGAATAAAGACTAAGCTGACACCTAAAAGATGAATGGCTCAGCAGGTAAAGAATCCACCTACAATGCAGGAGACAGGAGACATGGGTTCCATCCCTGGGTCGGGATGATCCCCTGGAAGAAGGCATGGCAACCCACTCCAGTATTCTTGCCTGGAGAGTCCCATGGATAGAGAAGCCCGGCAGGTTTCTGTCCAAAGGGTCACAAAAGAGTCAGACACAACTGAGTGACTAAGCAGACACAAAAGACGAATAGCATTTAATAAATGGGTACAGCAGATAGGAATCAGGGTCAGAGGATTCCAGAACAGTGATGTGCATGTACAGAAGACTTGCAGACAGAGGAAACATGAAACGTTTGCAAAGTTTAAATTAACTCAGTATGGCAGGAGTTGAGGGAGAGAATGAGAATGAGAAATGGTGTATAGATATTATAGTATCAAGAGTAGGAGAGCAGATGGGATGGTAGACTGGGGACACCTAAATCAGAAGCAAACTTCAAAGGGAAAAAAAAGAGCTTTACAAAACAAGTTGAGAATGTGGAACTTCATACCTAAGACTATAAGGGGCAGCACACAGGTTGAGTAATGTGACTGGGTTTTTGCTTCTGCAGAATACTCTAAGTCCAAGTTGCTAGCAGATGACTGTTATCGGTGAGAGGTTGCAGGTGGCCTGAACTAAAAAGTTGCTCTTGACTCTAAGAAAATTAGTCAAACCACCATGCACAGAGTTAGAAGGTATAGCTCTTGGATTGGATGGTCAGTTTAGTCGCTCAGTCGTGTCCAACTCTTGCGACCCCACGGACTGTAGCCCGCCAGGCTCTTCTGTCCATGGGATTTCCCAGGCAAGAATACTGGAGTGGGTTGCCATTTACTTCTCCAGGGGGACTGGAAGACAGAGGCATCTACAGCCAAAACAAACACCAGGTTGTGGCTAATCAACTGGATGGAAGAGGGAAAGAACTGAAGGTCTTGAGCTCCATGTCTTATTTGATACACAGATAAATCTAACAATTGGGCATTCAAACTCAGAGCTCAGGAAAGATAGAAGCTACAGCAAGGATTTGAAAATAATCAGCACTGAGAGATTTGCTGGTTGGGGAATGAAGCAGATTACCTAAGAATGCAGAGAAAAGAATGTCTCCGACAGATACCTATAGAATACTAAAACTAAATAAACTGTTTTAGAATAACTAAAACAGTACAGGAAGAGGACCATCGGACCCCTGAATTTCACTACACAAAGTGTTAAGTTTTAAAAATTTATATTAAGGGACTTTCCCTGGTGGTCCAGTGGTTAAGAATCTTCCTGCCAATGCAGGGGACGCAGGTTCAATCCCTGGTTTGGGAAGATCTCACATGCCACTGAGCAACTAAACCTCTGCACCACAAATACTGACCCTGGGCTCTAGAGCCTGAGAGCCACAACTACTGAGCCTCTGCACTGCAACTACTAAAGCCCATGTGCCCAGAGTCTGTGCTCTGCAACAAGAAAAGCCACCGCAGTGAGAAGCTCTAGCACCACAGCTAGAGAGCAGCCCTCACTAGCCACAACTAGAGAAAGTGCACCCACAGCAAGGAAAACCCAGCACAACCAAAAATAAGAAAATAAATTATATATATATATATAAGAAAAATAGAGAGACTAAAAAAGAATGAGGAATGGCCAGAAAGTTATTAGACAAACCAGCAGAGCATGATGGAAGCAAAGGGAAGTATTTCAAACTGAACCAAATGGGATGAACATCATCAAACGTTATCTTTGGATGAAAGATACATGAGAGCTCCTTAGTGTCTACTCCTCAACAAGGATATCACAACACAACACTTTGGCAGGAGCCATTCCTGGGGGGTGGGAAGAGCAATAGTCTCTAAAGAGTGTGGCTGTGAGGGGAAGGAAAATGTCCTACATTGCTGGGAAGCAATGTAGATTGAGAAGGATGTTACAGTTTGTGTTGGATAGGTTCATAGAATGAGAAAGACTTAACGTCTTTAAAATGCTGATGAGAAGGAGAGATTAGAGCTGGGAAAACTGTTATCAGACAGATAAAGGAGTCCATAGCCAAGGTTCTGTAGGAGGGCTGGAATGTGATGAAAAGCAAGGTGGAAAGTAACTAGAGAAGGGTAATCTATTTTCTCCATTTTTATGGTGGAAAGGCTGCCAATGTGGGCTTTTCCTTGACTGTCTTCCCATGCATATAGCTTTTATTGGAATTCAGGCTTCTCACTCTTCTGAAATAGCAGACTTCATCTCCCATCTCTCTTCCCACAATACAAATTTATCTAATAATCTCTTTTCTATGTACTTATGGGTAAGCCAAGCATCATCTTGGTATCCCAGAACATTGTTTTAAGCACAATATCACTAACCATATATGTGTATGTTTGTGTGTATATGTGTGTGCATATATATATATGTATGTGTATGTATGTGTATATATATGTATATGTATATACAAAACAATTCATGAATAGACATTTTTCCATTATGATTTATCAGAGGGTATTGAATACCCCTGTCTATACAGTAGAACCTTGTTATTTATCAAGCCTCTTAAAGATATTAAAGGAGGAAGAGGGGGAGGAAAAGGTGGGAGAGAAGGAAATGGGGCAGGGAGTGGAAAGGAAGGGAAGGAGGGAGAGGGGGAGAAGGGGGAAAAGGGGAAGGAGGAGAAGAAGTCATTCTATCAATATATACTTCTCTGTAATCTATCCTCAAGAAATAAAGAAACAGAGAAAGGTGTCCACTGTGACTCACCTTGGTGGGCCCATTTCCATTAATCATCACTGGTAATGTTTCATAAAATACATTTTTAGCTCTGGCTTTTCCATTTTCAAATTTCAAAACAACTTCATCTGGATTTTAAAAAAGACAGATTTTAGTCATTTAAAATGTGTATGTATGTGTTCATATACACATATACATGTACCCATCTATCTATACATTTTAGTTTGTTAAAAATTTCTCATGCATACTATTCCATATGCCACACTTTGAGAAACTTTGCCTGCTTCAAGTCAGCAGATATCCAAAATGAAGGACAAGACTGACACAGACGCAGATTCTAAGCACCTAACTTTCTCCAACCTGGTGCTGGCAAACAGCTAAGACACTGAGAGGTCTTGGTTGGAAGAAGGCATCTTCGAAATACCATCTCTATCTTTTGAAAGTGATGTAATCCCAAATGAATTAAATTATTGTCTCAATTTATTCATCTGTAAAATGGGATCCTTGCCTGCTTTTCTAGGTTATTATGAAGATAACAACAATATATATCTAGCAAGTAGAAAACTGCCAGGCAAAAGCTAGGTTTCTACAACTGGCCATCATTGATAGTACTTCCAGTTCTTGAAAATCAGGCCTAATGCTAATTCCAGGAATACATAAGTCAGCACAAGGAGCTGAAAGTAGGAGCATAAACTTTTTTTTTGTTTTTAAGCTCCTTTCCTCATATTTCCAGAGCACTCCGAACTAAATGCCTTCCACTCTAAGAATCTTTTTATTTATGAACTGCCTTAAAGAAGTATATCAAATTGCAATATATTTTTAATTTGTGAGGTATTAATGCATTAATGTATCAGTGTACTTTTTTAATGTATCAATTAATTAAATTTAATGTATTCATGTATTTTTATCTAAATACATGTCTACCAGGAAAACATATACAGGCATGCACACACACATATACCACACTCCACAGTGTACATGTCTCATTACCAGTTACTTTTAACCTAGGTTAAAATAATTTAATACTGCTGAGTAATTCACAATATTAAAAGCTGATACTGAAAACTGTAATAACAAAGTGTAATTAATTTAAAACTATATCTAGAGTCCCCATAAATCAATAAAGTTAAGTTACCTAAGGGCTGAAGTTTATCTTTTTGTACTATTCTTAGGAAATGATTTCAACTGAATGCATTTATATCAAGCTCAGCTTAACTCCAATATTTTGCTTAACAGTTGCAATACCTACATGTCAACCTTAGTCATAGCTCCAAAATGAATATAAAAAATGATAAACAGTTGAAAACACTGGTGTTCATTTGCACACATGAGTAACCCACTATTTAGGAAGCATACCTACAGCTCCATTTAAGGTCTGGAAAATTTTACATTTGTGATCCAATGTGATGTTAATAGCTTCCTAAAAATAAGAATGAAAAAAAAATATTTAAAATGCAAAAGAAACAGCAAACAACACTATCATGTTGATAAAGTTTGCTCTTTGGGGAAATATAAAGATCTGAAACACAAATTATTCCAATAAACTTCTTCAGAAAGACCCATGTTATGTGTTATGTTAAGCTATTGAGGTTGGGTATTATTATTATGCAACCCAACCTCATAATTATTATTATGCAGTATCATCTGTCTGACTGCTAAAACAGGTTTATAAGAAGAGAAGCAAAAGGCAAAGGAGAAAGGGAAAGATATACCCAACTGAATGCAGAGTTCCAGATAATAGCAAGGAGAGATAAGAAAGCCTTCTTAAGTAAACAATGCAAAGAAATAAGAAAACAATACAATAGGAAAGACTAGAGATCTCTTGAAGAAAACTGGAGAAACTAAGGCAACAGTTTATGCAAAGATGGGCACAATAAAGGATAGAAATGTCCAGGACCTAACCAAAGCAGAAGATATTAAGAAGAAGTAGCAAGAATACACAGAAGAACTACACAAAAAAGGTCTTAATGACATGGATAAAAATGATAGTGTGGTCACTCATCTAGAGCCAGACATCCTGGAATGTGAAATCAAGCAGGCCTTAGGAAGCATTACTATAAACAAAGCTAGTGGAAGTGATAGAATCCCAGTTGAGCTACTTAAAATCCTAAAGGATGATTCTGTTAATGTGCTGCACTCAATATGTCTGCATATTTGGAAAACTCAGCAGTGACCACAGGACTAGAAAAGGTCAGTTTTCATTCCAATTCCAAAGACAGTCAATGCCAAAAAATGTTCAAACTACCGGACAGTTGGGCTTATTTCACATGCTAGCAAGGTAATGATCAAAATCCTTTAAGCTAGGATTCAGTTATGTGAACCAAGAACTTCCAGATGTACAAGCTGGATTTAGAAAAGGCAGAGGAACCAGAAATCAAATTGCCAACATCTGTTGGATCAAAGAAAAAGCAAGGAGATTTCAGAAAAACATCTGCTTCATTGACTACACTAAAGCTTTTGACTGTTTGGATCACAACAAACTGTGAAATATTCTTAAAGAGATGGAATACAAGACCACCTTACCTGTCTCCAAAGAAACCTGTATGCAGGTTAAAAAGCAACAGTTAGAACCAGACATGGAACAACAAACTGGTTCCAAATTGGGAAAGGAGGTCATCAAGGCTGTATATTATCACCCTGCTTATTTAACTTATATGTAGAACACATCATGCAAAATGCCAGGCTAGATGAATCACAAGCTGGAATCAAGATTGCTGGGAGAAATATCAACAACCTCAGCCCCGCAGATGATACCAATATAATGACAGAAAGTGAAGAGGAACTAAAGAGCTTCTTAACGAAGGTGAAAGAAGTAAGAGAAAAGGCTGGCTTAAATCTCAACATTTAAAAAACTAAGATCTTGACATTTGGTCCCATCAATTCATGGCAAACAGATAGGGAAAAATTGGAAACAGTGGCAAATTTTATTTTCTTTGGCTCCAAAATCACTGCAGATGGTGACTGCATCCATGAAATTAAGACACTTGTTCCCTGGAAGACAAACTAATCATTAAACATTAATTTACTTTACAACCTTATTCTCAATGGACCAATTTTTCAGCTACATTGCTCTGAAATTATATTTTTAAAATTGTCTTTGTATGCTATTACAGATGCAATGTTTGTGTTCCCTGAAAATTCATATGTTCAAGACCCAAACTTCACTCTCTATCTCTTACCTCTCTCTCCACCATGTGGAAAGAAGCAAGAAGGTGGCTGCCATCTACAAACCAAGAAGAGAGTTCTCCCCAGAATCCAACTATTCTGGCACCCTGATCTCAGACTTCTAGCCTCCAGAACTCTGAGAAAACATTTTCTGTTATTTAAGCCACCCAGTCTATGATATTTTGTTATGGCAAACCAAGCAGACTAAGACACATGCTAACCACATTAAATCTTATGCCTAGAGAAAACATAAATAGGATTTACACAACTAAAAATACTACAGACCCAGCAGTGAGATTTTAGAGGAAGCATCCTAAAGCAAAAGCAATTAAATAACACTCAGAACACTTTCACTGTGGAATTACACTCAGAAAGACAGGCATCAAGCTGCAAGGGCTAGCACGCATGCCAAGAGTAGGTTTCTCCTCTCGAATGAGAGATCAAGGCCTCAGGCTGGTTGTGTCAGGCACATAAGAGACAGTTAAAAAAAAAAAAAAAAAAATTAAGAATAAAGTTTCTTAAGAAGTATCTAATGAAAATATTTAGATAGTATTTATCAAAAATACAAAAGCAGACACAGTGCAAACTCACTCTAAAATATACTTTAGGGGGAGGAGCCAAGATGGCGGAGGAATAGGATGGGGAGACCACTTTCTCCCCTACAAATTCATCGAAAGAACATTTGAACGCTGAGCAAACTTCACAAAACAACTTCTGACTGCTAGCAGAAGACATCAGGCGCCCAGAAAAGCAGCCCATCATCTTCGAAAGGAGGTAGGACAAAATATAAAAGATAAAAGGAGAGACAAAAGAGCTAGGGACAGAGACCCGTCCTGGGAAGGGAGTCATAATAGAGGAAGTTTCCAAACACCAGGAAACCCTCTCACGGGCGGGTCTGGGGGAAGTTTTCGAATCTCGGAGGGCAACCTAACTGGGAGGAAAAATAAACAAAACCCACAGATTACATGCCTAAAAGCAACTCCCAGCATTAAAGTACCCCAGACGCCCGCATCCGCCACCAGCAAGTGGGGGCGGAACGGAGAGGAGCAGGAGGCATTGCTTAGGGTAAGGACTGAGCCTGAATGCCCTGAGGGCAATTGGAGGGAGCTAACTTGAGATAGCAACTTAAACTGTGGGATAGCAAGAGAGAGAGAAAGAAAATTAACCGGCCCGACCACACTGCCAGCGGTTCACAGAACAAAGAGACTGAACAATTCCAGAGAAGAGCTAGCCAGCTGCAGACCGGCCCATCCCTGCCGGAGGCAGGAGGCAGGGAGGAGGGGAAAGGGGCAAACTCGGCCCCAGATGGCACCCCCTACCAAACTGCAAATAGGCCTCCAGTTTCTAACCAAAGATTTCCTGAGATTCTGGATGGTCGACATCCGCCTGGAGGGTCACGGCTAGAGGCCAGCTCCCAAGAATAGATACAAGGCGCACGCACCTGACTGTCACGCTCGGAAACTGAGGCTGGAACCGCGGAGGGGAGAAGGCGCACCACACCCGGGGAGAGTGCGCCCATCAAGCTCCTGGCGGCCTGAGCTGCTAGGGCTGGGGAAGGCACAAAACGCAGGCCCAATCGAGTCCACGCTTTTGTGGAATACCCGAAAACTGGAACCGCACGCAACACAGGGCCCGCTCCATATAGAGCAGCCAGGAGCCTGAGCAGTGTAGACGGGGAGAACACACATCCGTGAGCGGGGGCAAACCCAGTGTGGCCAGAACACTGTGAGTGCTCCCCACACAGGCCAGCGATATCTGTCTGCAGCGCCCCTCCCTCCCCGCAGCGCGACTGAACAAGCGAACCTAAACAAGAGACCACCTCCGCCCGCTTGTGTTGGGGCTGAAATTAGACACTGAAGAGACTGGCAAACAGAAGCCAAATAAACAAAGCGAACTGCTTCAGAAGGGACCAGTGCAACAGATTAAAATCCCTATAGATAACACCGACTACACCGGAAGGGGCCTACAGATATCAAGAAGCGTAAGCTGGAAGGAGGAGCTATCTGAAACTGAACCAAACCCACACTGACCACAACAGCTCCAGAGAAATTCCTAGATATATTTTTACTTTTTTTCTTTTTAATTAAAATTTTTTTTCTATTCTTTTCTTTTATTATTTTTTCTCTTTTATTTTCTTTTAAAATTCCCTATTACTCCTCCATTACTCCTTAACTTTCATTTTCATTTTCATATATATTTAGTATTTTTTTAATTAGGAAAAAATTTTTTTTCTAGTTTTATTTTTTTTCTCTTATTTTCTTTTAAAGTCCTCTATTACTCCAATATTACTCCTTAATTTTTTTTCATTTCACTATAACCTTGCAAAAAAAAAAAAAAAGGAGAACCCATATTTTTAAACCGAACTTCTTATATATATCTCTAAAATTTTTTGTGTTTTTGTTTTTGTTTTTAATATTGTATTTTTAAGAGTCTAACCTCTACCCTAGATTTTTAATCTTTGTTTTTCAGTATTTGATATCAATTTTGGACATTTAAGAATCCAATATTCAGTACCCATTTTTACTCAGGAGTGTGTTGATTACTCTCTCCCACTTTTGACTCGCCTTTTTCCCCCCCAGATCACCTCTATTTCGTCCCTCCCCCTTCTCTTCCCAGTCCAATTCTGTGAATCTCTGTGGGTGTCTGGGCTATGGAGAACACTTAGGGAACAGAGTACTGTGTAGATCTGTCTCTGTCCTCTTGAGTCCCCCTTTTTCTCCTCCTGCTCATCTCTATCTCCCTCCTCCCTCTCCTCTTCTTTATGTAACTCTGTGAACCTCTCTGGGTGTCCCTCACTGTGGAAAATCTTTTCACCATTAACCTAGAAGTTTTATTATCAGTGTTGTATAGTTGGAGAAGTCTTGAGACTACTGGAAGAATAAAACTGAAATCCAGAGGCAGGAGACTTAAGCCCCAAACCTGAGAACACCAGAAAACTCCTGACTACATGGAACTTTAAGTAATAAAAGACCATCCAAAAGCCTCCATACCTACACGGAAACCAACCACCACCCAAGAGCCAATAAATTCCAGAACAAGATATACCATGCAAATTCTCCAGCAACACAAAAACATAGCCCTGAGCATCAACCTACAGGCTGCCCAAAGTCACACCTAACACATAGACCCATCTCAAAACTCATTACTGAGCACTCCATTGCACACCAGAGAAGAGAAATCCAGTTCCATGCACCAGAACACCGATGCAAGCTTCCCTAACCAGGAAACCTTGACAAGCCAATCGTCCAACCCCACCCACTGGGAGAAACCTCCACATTAAAAAGGAACCACACACTACCAGAATACAGAAAGGCCACCCCAAACACAGCAATCTAAACAAGATGAAAAGGCAGAGAAATACCCAACAGGTAAAGGAACATGAAAAATGCCCACCAAGTCAAACAAAAGAGGAGGAGATAGGGAATCTACCTGAAAAAGAATTTAGATTAATGATAATAAAAATGATCCCAAATCTTGAAAACAAAATGGAGTTGCAGATAAATAGCCTGGAGACAAGGATTGAGAAGATGCAAGAAATGTTTAATAAGGACCTAGAAGAAATAAAAAAGAGTCAATTAAAAATGAATAACACAATAAATGAGATCAAAAACACTCTGGAGGGAACCAACAGGAGAACAACAGAGGCAGAAGACAGGATAAGTGAGGTAGAAGATAAAATGGTGGAAATAAATGAAGCAGAGAGGAAAAAAGAAAAAAGAATCAAAAGAAATGAGGACAACCTCAGGGACCTCTGGGACAATATGAAACGCCCCCACATTCGAATCATAGAGTCCCAGAAGAAGAAGACAAAAAGAAAGTCCATGAGAAAATACTCGAGGAGATAATAGCTGAAAACTTCGCTAAAAAGGGGAAGGAAATAGTTACACAGGTCCAAGAAACCCAGAGAGTCCCAAACAGCATAAACCCAAGGTGAAACACCCCAAGACACATATTAATCAAATTAACAAAGATCAAACACAAGGAACAAATATTAAAAGCATCAAGGGAAAAACAACAAATAACACACAAAGGGATCCCCATAAGAATAACAGCTGATCTATCAATAGAAACCCTTCAGGCCAGAAGGGAAAGGCAAGACATTCTTCAAGTAATGAAAGAGAATAAAGTACAACCTAGATTACTGTACCCATCAAGGATCTCATTCAGATATGAAGGAGAATTCAAAAGCTTTACAGACAAGCAAAACCTGAGAGAATTCAGCACCACCTAACCGGCTCTTCAACAAATGCTAAAGGATCTTCTCTAGACAGGAAACACAGAAAAGTTGTATAAACGTGAACCCAAAACAACAAAGTAAATGGCAACAGGACCATACCTATCAATAATTACCTTAAATGTAAATGGGTTGAATGCCCCAACCAAAAGACAAAGACTGGATGAATGGATACAAAAACAAGACTCCTATATATGCTATCTACAAGAGACCCACCTCAAAACAAGAGACACATACAGACTAAAAGTGAAGGGCTGGAAAAAAATATTTCATGCAGAGACCAAAAGAAAGCAGGAGTCGCAATACTCATATCAGATAAAATAGACTTTCAAATAAAGGCCGTGAAAAGAGACAAAGAAGGACACTACATAATGATCAAAGGATCAATCCAAGAAGAAGATATAATAATTACAAATATATATGCACCCAACATAGGAGCACCACAATATGTAAGGCAAACGCTAATGAGTATGAAAGAGGAAATTGATAGTAACACAATAATAGTGGGAGACTTTAATACCCCACTCACAACTATGGATAGATCAACTAAACAGAAAATTAACAGGAACACAATAAACTTTAAATGACACAATGGACCCAGCTAGACCTAATTGATATCTATAGGACATTTCACCCCAAAACAATCAACTTCACCTTTTTCTCAAGTGCACATGGAACCTTCTCCAGAATAGATCACATCCTGGGCCATAAATCTAGCCTTGGTAGATTCAAAAAAACTGAAATCATTCCAGTCATCTTTTCTGACTGCAATGCAGTAAGATTAGATCTCAATTGCAGGAAAAAAAAATATTAAAAATACCAACATATGGAGGCTAAATAACACGCTTCTAAATAACCAACAAATCATAGAAGAAATCAAAAAAGAAATCAAAATATGCATAGAAATGAATGAAAATGAAAACACAACAACCCAAAACCTATGGGACACTGTAAAAGCAGTGCTAAGGGGAAGGTTCATAGCAATACAGGCTTACCTCAAGAAACAAGAAAAAAAGCCAAATAAATAACCTAACTCTACACCTAAAGCAATTAGAGAAGGAAGAAATGAAGAACCCCAGGGTTAGTAGAAGGAAAGAAATCTTAGAAATTAGGGTAGAAATAAATGCAAAAGAAACTAAAGCGACCATAGCAAAATCAACAAAGCTAAAAGCTGGTTTTTGAAAAAATATAAAAAATTGACAAACTCATTAGCAAAGACTCATTAAGAAACAAATGGGAGAAGAACCAAATCAACAAAATTAGAAATGAAAATGGAGAGATCACAACAGACAACACTGAAATACAAAGGATCATAAGAGACTACTACCAGCAGCTCTATACCAATAAAATGGACAACTTGGAAGAAATGGACAAATTCTTAGAAACGTATAACTTTCCAAAACTGAACCAGAAAGAAATAGAAGATCTTAACAGACCCATCACAAGCAAGGAAATCGAAACTGTAATCAGAAATCTTCCAGGAAACAAAAGTCCAGGACCAGATGGCTTCATAGCTGAATTCTACCAAAAATTTAGAGAAGAGCTAACACCTATCTTACTCAAATTCTTCCAGAAAATTGCTGAAGAAGGTAAACTTCCAAACTCATTCTATGAGGCCACCATCACCCTAATTCCAAAACCAGACAAAGATGCCACAAAAAAAGAAAAGTACAGGCCAATATCACTGATGTACATAGATGCAAAAATCCTTAACAAAACTCTAGCAAACAGAATCCAACAACATATTAAAAAAATCATACACCATGACCAAGTGGGCTTTATCCCAGGAATGCAAGGATTCTTCAATATCCGCAAATCTATCAATGTAATACATCACATTAACAAATTGAAAGATAAAAACCATATGATTTCTCAATAGATGCAGAAAAAGCCTTTGACAAAATTCAACACCCATTTACGATTAAAACTCTCCAGAAAGCAGGAATAGAAGGAACATACCTCAGCATAATAAAAGCTATATATGACAAACCCACAGGAAGCATTACCCTCAATGGTGAAAAATTGAAAGCATTTCCCCTGAAATTAGGAACAAGACAAGGGTGCCCACTCTCACCACTACTATTCAACATAGTTTTAGAACTTTTGGCCACAGCAATCAGAGCAGAAAAAGAAGTAAAAGGAATCCAGATAGGAAAAGAAGAAGTGAAATTCTTGCTGTTTGCAGATGACATGATCCTCTACATAGAAAAACCTAAAGACACTACCAGAAAACTACTAGAGCTAATTGATGAATATAGTAAAATTGCAGAATATAAAATTAACAAACAGAAATCCCTTGCATTCCTATACACTAACAATGAGAAAACAGAAAGAGAAATTAAGGAAACAATACCATCCACTATTGCAACAAAAAGAATAAAATACTTAGGAATATATCTACCTAAAGAAATGAAAGACCTATATATAGAAAACTATAAAACACTGATGAAATTAAAGAGGACACAAACAGATGGAGAAATATACCGTGTTCATGGATTGGAAGAATCAAGAAATATACCGTGTTCATGGATCAGAAGAATCAATATAGTAAAAATGAGTATACTACCCAAAGGAATCTATGGATTCAATGCAATCCGTATCAAGGTACCAATGGTATTTTTCACAGAACTAGAACAAATAATTTCACAATTTGTATGGAAATAAAAAAAAACCTCGAATAGCCAAAGCAATCTTGAGAAAGAAGAATGGAACTGGAGGAATCAACCTGCCTGACTTCAGACTCTACTACAAAGCCACAGTCATCAAGATAGTATGGTACTGGCACAAAGACAGAAATATAGATCAATGGAACAGAATAGAAAGCCCAGAGATAAATCCACGAACCTATGGACACCTTATCTTTGACAAAGGAGGCAAGAATATAAATGGAAAAAAGACACCTCTTTAACAAGTGGTGCTGGGAAAACTGGTCAACCACTTGTAAAAGAATGAAACTAGAACACTTTCTAACACCATACACAAAAATGAACTCAAAATGTATTCAAGATCTAAATGTAAGACCAGAACTATAAAACTCCTAGAGGAGAACATAGGCAAAACACTCTCCGACATAAATCACAGCAAGATCCTCTATGACCCACCTCCCAGAATATTGGAAATAAAAGCAAAAATAAACAAATGGGACCTAATGAAACTTAAAAGCTTTTGCACAACAAAGGGAACTATAAGCAAGGTGAAAAGACAGCCTTCAGAATGGGAGAAAATAATAGCAAATGAAGAAACAGACAAAGGATTAATCTCAAAAATATACAAGCAACTCCTGAAGCTCAATTCCAGAAAAATAAATGACCCAATCAAAAGATGGGCCAAAGAACTAAACAGACATTTCTCCAAAGAAGACATACAGATGGCTAACAAACACATGAAAAGATGCTCAACATCACTCATTATCAGAGAAATGCAAATCAAAACCACAATGAGGTACCATTTCACGCCAGTCAGGATGGCTGCTATTCAAAAGTCTACAAGCAATAAATGCTGGAGAGGGTGTGGAGAAAAGGGAACCCTCTTACACTGTTGGTGGGAATGCAAACTAGTACAGCCGCTATGGAGAACAGTGTGGAGATTCCTTAAAAAAACTGGAATTAGAACTGCCATATGACCCAACAATCCCACTCCTGGGCATACACACTGAGGAAACCACATCTAAAAGAGACACGTGCACCCCAATGTTCATCGCAGCACTGTTTATACTAGCCAGGACGTGGAAGCAACCTAGATGCCCATCAGCAGACGAATGGATAAGGAAGCTGTTGTACATATACACCATTGAATATTACTCAGCCATTAAAAAAATGCATTTGAACCAGTTCTAATGAAATGGATGAAACTGGAGCCCATTATACAGAGTGAAGTAAGCCGGAAAGATAAAGAACATTACAGCATACTAACGCATATATATGGAATTTAGAAAGATGGTAATGATAACTCTATATGCAAAACAGAAAAAGAGACACAGATGTACAGAACAGACTTTTGGACTCTGGGAGAAGGTAAGGGTGGGATGTTTCGAGAGAACAGCATCAAACCATGTATATTATCTAGGCTGAAACAGATCACCAGCCCAGGCTGGATGCATGAGACAAGTGCTCAGGCCTGGTGCACTGGGAAGACCCAGAGGAATCGGATGGAGAGGGAGGTGGGAGGGGGGATCAGGATGGGGAATACATGTAAATCCATGGCTGATTCATGTCAATGTATGAGAAAAACCACTACAATACTGTAAAGTAATTAGCCTCCAACTAATAAAAATAAATGGAAAAATATATATATACTTAAAAAAAAAAAAAACAAAACTTGTTTCCTAATGACAGTACCCTGAAACACACAATTGAATAAATTTTAGAACTGTATTGATTATACAAAATAAACTTATGGAACATTAACTTATAGGTAATTATACTGAAAATAGTATCAAATTAAAGAACTTTGTTTTTACTTTTCTCCAAAGTTCCATTTAAATCAATCTCAGGAATATTGTCCTTAGGGTTTAAGGCAAGGTGCTCTTGTTCCCAAAATTCTTCCCCTTAATAAGAGAATTCAGATTTTTAGTAGAACACATGTGCTTGAAATAAAGAAAAAAACTCCTCTGCATTTTGTGACATGGTGTGGTGTGTGGTTTAGTCGCTAAGTCATGTCCGACACTGGCGACCCCATGGACTATAGCCCACGAGGCTCCTCTGTCCATGGGATTTCCCAGGCAAGAATAGTGGAGTGGGTTGCCATTTCTTTCTCCAGGGATCTTCCTGACTCAGGGATCTAACCTCAGTTTTCCTGCACTGCAGGCAGATTCTTTACTGACTGAACCACCAGGGAAACCCTTTCCATATTATGGGTAGCCAAACAAATATGTTCTAATCAAAGAAAAATATAAGAAAGTATTTTGTGAGACTTCCTGATAGGCTCCTTAGAATTGACACAATTGAGATGGCCCCTTATTAATTATTCTGCCTGTAAAATTGCCCAGAATATGGATGCAACGACTGGAGTGCCAGTAGCCACTTGAACCCAGATATTACGTTGAAAGTGAGAGCTATTACCTACCCTCTTCAGTGGATCAATGTAAATTTTAGTGTAAAATAACTGATCATCATCATCATCCTGGAGATTCCACTGTTGAACTATACGGTTGATATAAGGAGCATAGCCAATAAATCCTGCAATAGAAAAGAGAATGAATAGAGGATTTAGAATTCAAAGACCAAAACTCATGTCTGTGTTAATTTCATAGACCAGTTGCATAGATTTGTAAAGCTATTAGTCCTAATCCACAGTTTAGAATTTCACAGCTCACCATGAGAGAAATATGAGTTATTGAGTGTCCTTTGTTTCATATATAAATTCAAACAGAAAAAGCTTTTACTACCAAGTGCAAATAAAAGACTCTCTTTGAATAAACACATTCCCCAAATTAATTTTTTAATTTATTTATTTTTAATTAAAGGACAACTGCTTTACAATATTGCATTGGTTTCTGCCATACATCAACATGAATCAGCCATAGGTACACATATGTCCCCTCCCTCTTGAACTTCCCTCCCACCTCCCGCTCCATCCAACCCCTCTAGGTTGTCACAGAGCCACAGTTTGAGTTCCCTGAGTGATACAGCAAATTCTCACTAGCTATCTATTTTACATACGGCAGTGTATATGTTTCCATGCTACTACAACCCATCCATTCAACCCATCTCCCCAAACTAATTGATACAAGAGAGGGAACTAATATTTTCAAACACATGTCAGGGAAAAAAAAAGTTACTAGGAAAAAGTCAGAATCAGAAGAATTTTCTTTCTTCTGAAATGCTGTTCTTAGATCCTGTGTAAAAGATTCACTGTTTCTGGGGAAAAAAAAAAAATCTCTACTACAGTGGTTTTGATGTCAGTGCCAGAGATGTTAACGCAATCAAAAGAATGTTGGATTTGTCACTGACTGCAAACATCCCAAAGAAATTTTATATCTAGGACATTTTGGGAATTTTTCCTTCACTGAGCTAGTCATTACTATGTCTGCTAAACCATTTTCTGGCTAGGTTTTGTCATGGTCTGGAAAAAGGAAGTCTAAAATTGGATTTTTTACCTTGGCCTTAGAGCACAAGCATTAAATATGCCAACAACAGTTGTCTATAAAAGACACAGACAGCAGGATCATTTTTCCCGTGTTTGAGTCTCCCTCTGAATCTCAGAAATGCAGCCAAGCTGCTATGTTTCACTGATATACAATACTTTTTAACAAGGAGCAATTTCACTCCTGAGAACTGAAAAGAAATCTAACTTATTATCCTCAAAATTAAAATGTTCTCATAGTAATAAAAGAATTAAAAGAAATAGGCAGGAATATTAACTAGAGAAAACAAGACAAAATGAAAACATGACTAAATCAATCACTCGTGGCTCATTTTTTCCAAATTAGAAAAATCCTAAAACACTGAAAAATATATATTTTTTAACTCTTAAAACAAATCTGTGATTAAAAAAACATGTCTAAGCAGCAACATATGACATTTTCCAATGGTTTATATTACTGTTTTTCAAAAATTATGTTTCCTTATCCTTTTTATAAATTACAAATGTCCTTAAAAATGAGAAGGAACTACTTTTATTTTCATAGCATGTGATATGTAGTTTATGGTTTACATTTTTCTATTAAACTGCCATATTATTTCAGAAGAGTAAAGTTTCTAATATTCCACCATTTTCCTCATAAGGAAACATGTTTACTCTCCATGATGATTTTTTTAACTAAATGAGGTACACACAAACAAAATTCATATCTCTAAAATAACTCTATATATCATTCATAAATTTACATAAACTTTATTGAACATACTTAGATTTTCTAGCATTTCTTTAATTATTCTGACTACAGAAAGAATAAGGATGATGTTCTGATATCCCTGTCTGATCACTTTTGGGCTTCCCTGGTAGCTCAGATGGTAAAGAATTTGCCTGCAAGGCAGGATCCCTGAGTCAGGAAGATCCCCTGGAGCGGGTAATGGAAACACACTCCAGTATTCTTGCCTGGGGAATCCCATGGTCAGAGGGGCCTGTGGGCCGCTGTCCATGGGGGTCACACAGAGTCGGACATGACTGAAGCGACTTGGCATGCATGCATGCATTGGAGAAGGAAATGGCAACCCACTCCGGTATCCTTGCCTGGAGAATCCCACGGACAGGGGAGCCTGGTGGGCTGCCGTCTATAAGGTCGTACGGAGTCTGGCACGACCAAAGCGGCTTAGCAGCAGCAGCAGCAGAACATGATCACTTTCTCACTTATAAACACATTCTCCTTAATTAAACTTGCTCTCAAAGGCACTCGCTAATTTTGCTGTTTCCAAAGTACTGAGCCTCTGTTTGAAATTTAGATTTTCGAGTAAATATTTCACTATCTAGATTTTACATATATTATGTTTCACTAAGCATGTCATTTTTAGAAAAACTAATAAATACAAAGTAAAACTCATCCCAGAATTCCATAGCTAGGTGGCTTTTAATCTATCTAGGACTTAGGGTAAAAGATAAGCCATGTGTCACTGAGGGTCTGACAGTTGGGAGCAAATGGAGCTCTCATTCTCATTTAAAATTGCCCAGACAGAGAAGTCAAAAGCAGGCAGCCATCTGTACTGTAAATTTAAGAGGACAGTGTGAACAATATGAGAAACCCTAGGTTCTGACTTGAATGTTGAAGTAAAACCCAAAGATGGTAGATAAGTTAGGAGAAAAAGAAAATGGTTAGGAGATCCCCAAAACCTTGAACAAAAAATGTACTGAAGAGAAAAAAAGTGAGCTGAAACTTGGCAGTACACACTAAGATTTAAGGTTTCAGAAGAGCAAATTTATATGGGCTGACGGAGTTCCAAAGAATCACCATGGAAATGGGTTTCTAAAAGAAAATGCAGGTGAGTAGAACTGTAACTAAGTTACTTGTCAAAAGTTTCATATACAAAAGTAACTGAGTGAAGTCTAGAACCCAGATCTACTATCTCAAACAGCACTTATTTGAACTGGCCTGAATACAATCGGTTATTTTATGTAATTTACAATTAAATCTGTTTTCCCAGTGTGGCTTGCAATTTCCACCCAACATTGTTTCTCTGACAAGTTACCTGTCCTATATCCATGTTTTCTGGCCATATTTTTATATTAATCTCAGTCTAAAGAAATAAAATAATGTCTAAAGTCAAACTTCATTTTATTTTTTGATTGGGAGGGGGAAACTTGATCATTTATTTCTTAATTCATAGTGGTATAGCTAAGGCAGG
This sequence comes from Cervus canadensis, assembly GCF_019320065.1. Taxonomy (NCBI): domain Eukaryota; kingdom Metazoa; phylum Chordata; class Mammalia; order Artiodactyla; family Cervidae; genus Cervus; species Cervus canadensis. The sequence goes on along the minus strand of NC_057392.1, from coordinate 395,126 downwards.
ACTTTAAGTTCACCTAGGCACTCAATGTTGAATCTTTTTGACTAGGGATTTCAAGACAAATCATTTGCTCTGATATATTTAAAATAAGAAAATAAAAGTGAAAGAAAGCCAAAATGTTAGTCGCTCAGTTGTGTCTGACTCTTTGCAACCCATGAACTATAGCCCACCAGGCTCTTCTGTCCATGGGATTCTCCAGGCAAGAATACTGGAGTGGGTTGCCATGCCCTTCTCCAGGGGATCTTCCTGACCCAGGGATCAAACCTGGATCTCCTGCATTGGCAGGCAGATTCTCTACCATCTGAGTCACCAGGCCATTTGTTTAAAATATAGATAAAGTTAATGCCTATTTGTTAAAGCTACTCAAGTGTAGCTTGCACTCTTTCCTAAGTAAGGGAATTTACTAAGCCTGTTAACCTAGAGCCAGAAAATTCTTAATGAAATTACAGTCAGAAGACCAGAATCCCTGTAGTTTTTCCTTTAATAAGTGAATGCCTATTGGAGAAGTCACTTAAATTAGGGAAACATGGTTTTCTCACTTATAATGTAGAAATAATAACATTTACACATAAATAACATTTACACTAGTAATAACCCATTACTAGTATTTTTAGGAGCATCATATAATACATGAGAAAATGCTTTGTCAACTATAAAATGCACTGTGAATTTAAACAGATATAATTTTTCCATAGTAATAAGAAGATAATGGTTATTTAAAACATATCTATAGTTATATTTTTTTTAAAAGGTGGTCTCATCAATATTTTAATCTATGACTCGCATTATACTTTTCTTCCAGTATCTTACTCACCTCCTGAATTCAGGTAGCGTTTCCCAATGTGCACAATGGGATACTTGTCTGCTAGTCTTTTATCTGGCCACAGAATTCCATCAGCTGCAAAGACCACTTTGTGGTTTGACTTTTGAAACTTTTTTAGAACTTCTTCTGGACCACCAGCAAATATAACATTAAAGCTGTTCGATGAGAGGGGAAAAAAAGAAATTTTAAAATACAGTTGTCGAAATTTAGAGATATAAACCAAGAGATTATTATTCTCTAATAAAAATGAGAATTTAGAATCCAACATCAAATTAATTCCAACTATTTGCAGAGTAAACCAAACAAGTTTCCCTCAACTGAAATTATATGGAATGTATTATTAGTGTTTAAGTTACATTGGCAATGAAGTCCAAATAAAAGACAGCTTTTTTAGTATTAGTCTTAATTTTTTCAATAATCATTTACTCTCCAAAATCAAAATTCCAAAAGTGTTGAAAAGTTTAAAATCAATAACTTGTTGTATGACATAGTAGATGTGCTATTACTGACAGAGGCTGCCATTGTAACTGCCTAATATTTCTTTTTAATTTGTACTCATCTATATAATAATTTTTGCAGATTTCATTACCTTTGACAAAATGTTTCTACCTACCAAGTGTCATCAGTATAAATTTAAATTTGAATAACTATTTAGCCTGAAGTCCTAAAATAAATGCATACAGACATGTATCTTTTTAAAGCCCAATATATTTTAAAATGTTAAAAATTAAATTTATAGTTTCATTGATTCTTCTGAAGACTGTATTACCCACAGTTCATCCATAGAATCACAATGACTTATAATATGAAACGCAACACACACTACCTGTTTCCTCTCTGCAATAAGTTCTCTATTTTTGCTACAACCACAAATTCTTCTGCATCTTTTTTAACATTAGAGTACCTCAAAACCAAAGATGATAATTTCATGACCTGACATCCCAGGTGGCAAGCAAGAAGAGTAAACAAATGCTCTTTAATTCAGCACCAGGCCTTCCTAATAGCCAGTAGTTCAAATGCACTTCTGTGATACCTGAAGTGGTGCAGAGGCAGGAAGGGGATACCAGCAAGGAAGGATTGGGGAAGTTGTTGGGTTTTTTTTTTTTTTTTTTTTTGGCTACACCATGCTGCATGCAGGATCTTAGTTCCCCCACCAGGGACCAAACCCATGCCCACTGCAGTGGAAGTGCACAGTCTTAACCACTGGACCACTAAGGAAGCCCCTGCTATGATATTTGAATTGGGGAGTAAGGAGGCTGTTCCTCACACTTTGCCAGACTTGCTCTTGAGGAGTCTGTTAATATGCTAAGATAGTAGTATGTATCAGGCAACATTTATTAACTTTCTGTACATGAATTTGGGCTTCCCCCCCATGGCTCAGCTGGTAAAGAATCTGTCTGCCAATGCAGGTGATGCAGGAAACATGGGTTCAATCTCTGGGTCAGGAAGATTCCCTGAAGAAGGAAATGGCAATCCACTCATGTTCTTGCCTGGAAAATTCCATGGACAGAAGAGCCTAGCTGGCTACAGTCCATGAGGTGGCAAAGAGTTGGACATGACTGAGCATACATGCCTATACATGATTTATTTCATCAAAATAAAACACCTCATATGAGATATGCTTCTCATATCTATAGAAGCAAAAATCCAATGAAACTTTATAAAATTACTTTAGCAAGAACACATATGTGGAAGAGACGCTGACTCCCATCTACACTCCTGTGCGTTTATTTTAATAATGGAATCCCCATATGTTAATTGGGCACATGGCTAAAGACTACTCTGAAGCCTGACCATTACACATGACCAAGTCTGTCCAGTGGAATGTGAGTGGAACTGGTGTGTTCATACAACCTCCAAGTCCTGGGCTTTAAAAAGGAAGCTGCCTACCCTCTGTTCCTCTTTCCCTTTCATGGTGAACCAGGCTTTACAAATAAAAATTACTTGACATATTCGCTCCCACCAGATAGTCCACTTCTGAATCTTTTTTTTTTTTTAAAAGAAGATTGAAATGTTGCTAATGTGAAACTAAATTTAGCAATTATGCCTAGGCAATTTTTAAAACTTAGTACAAGTAAAGTTGAATTCAGAGAGCTACACCATTTTTTTTTCATTCTAAATTGTCCTAGAGAATTTAAATTTTATCATTGCTTTTTATGTTACAAAAAAACTTCAAAATTAAAACATATCTATCTATATATATACACATATGTGTGTGTATACACATATGTGTGTGTATCTATATATATACACATATGTGTGTGTATATATATACACATATGTGTGTGTGTATATATATACACACACACACAAACATATTTGACATAATTTTTTCTTTCTTTTAGAATCAATGGGTAGAAAATTTTTAATACTGTTAATAACATAATCATAAAGTGATTCAGTTCACACAATCTGAAGTCTAACAGATGGGTTTCTAATTCTAATTCCAGCTCTATCACTTGCTATCTGAGTAACCATAGGAAAGTTAGTAACAAACTCTTTATGCTTCTGTTGCTTGAAGCATAAAGTAATGGGGAAAGTAGTGCTTATATCTCATCAAGCTATTGTTACAAAAATTAAAAATTAACACCACAATAATCTTTAAAAAAAGTTAACAAAATTAACATTTTTGTTACTATAGGAAAGGAACCTGAAGAAATGAGAGGTAGGACAAAAACTTACTTTTAAATTTACACAAGCCTGTACTTTTAAATAATTTTATTTTCAGCCAAATACACATTTTAAGATAAATTTTAAATCAGAATAAATTTGTTCTGACTAAAACCTCAAGCCAACTCCCCTCCATGTTTATTTGAAAAACTAAATTAATCTGACTTCACAAAATATTTATATAAATATTTCTCTTTTTCTTATAAATAAGTACAACTGATTTCATAAGTATGACCACTTTAGATTTCTGCCTTGTAGTATAACCCTATCTTTTCTAACAGGGTATTTTCCTCCAGACTACTAGTTGCTGATATAATTTTCTTTTTTAAATACTGAAGATTAGGAAATAAAACTAGCTTTATAAGACCAGTTACCAGGGTAACTAAGCCCTGAGAGGTAAGGCAAATAAAACAAACCCTCTGAGGTACAGGACCCCATAAACTGTCTGGAGAGATGGATAAAAAGAGCTCTTTATGTCAGAGAATCATATGATTGGAGACTTGGACCAAACTGATTCAGATATTTTGCAGGTAGCATCATGTATTCAAACTTTCCCGGTGGCTCAAAGGTAAAGAATCTGCCTGTCAATGCAGGGAACACAGGTTTTATCCCTGGGTTGGCAAGATCCCCTGGAGGAGGCCACAGCAACCCACTTCAATATTCTTGCCTGGGAAATTCCATGGATGGAGGAGCCTGGCAGGCTACAGTCCATGGAGTCGCAAAAGAGTCAGACACAACTTAGAAACTAAACAACAACAAATAACATGTATTCGAAGTTATAAAGGTACAGTTGGCAAATGATTGTTTTGTCTTTGTAACACCAGCGAAGGACTTAATATCTCCACAGTATATCTCAAACTATTAGCAAAAGTCAACAGCTTGAAAAGGAGGAGTTGTGGGCAACTTGTACTCTGATAATTTCACAATTTTATAAGTAGGTATTACCTTTATAACAAAAAGCAATTCCTATAGATCAAAATGTAAGCAAAAATTCTCTTCACATGATTCAAGTAAGGATTTGACTTTGAATAAAAATTTAAGGTTGTTGAAACTTTCTCACTTCATTCTAGTAGCACTGCTATTTCTGTGTTGAAGTACTTCAAAAAAGTTTTTTTGAACGGATTTAAAACTTTTCAAAGGGCAAGAAAGTTTTTCTACTTAAAATGACGTTGGTCACATCAACTCAAAAGGTCAAACTTTTTTAAAAATGCCCAAAACGGTCATAAAAATAATGCTCATAGGAACTTGATACATTTAAATGTGAAGAATAAGATAAAACTTTCCACAGTTCACTGTGGTAAATATTCCTGGGTCCTGCAAAAACCATAAAGTTGTCACCTTATGTGGTCATTCTGAGTCCTCTACCAGGCACGTCAGTGTTCTATCTCAGACAGGTCACTGAAACTTTTACAAGCATTTGTCCTTCTGCATTCCCTATTTCTGTGGCAGGAGCAACCATACAGTCACTCAAGTTGAAAATCCTTTATTCAGCGCTGCCTCTTCCCTTTCCATGGCCTCTCTCATCAAATCTTTCTCCATAACCCATTGATTCCATCTACTTAATCTATTTAGAATTTAAAGCCGCTCCACTGCCACTAGAAGACACTGGACTAGACTAATTCAAAAATCTTATAAGCCTCCCCATCACCCATCCCCTCCAATAAGGACCATCTGACAAACTCTCCTGAAAGCCTTTCTGTGCCAGTCCCTTGACTGGATCAGTCCCTTGACTGGATCAGAACTATGGTCTAAAGCGGGACTTAGCAAATATTTACTATCTAGCCTTTTAGAGAAAATTCCTTAGGCTTTGAGGGCAATATGGTCTCTGCTGGATGACTCAACTCTGCCATTGTGGTACAACACAGCCATAGGCAATATGTAAATAACTGAGCACACTTGTGCTACAACAAAAGTATTTACAGAAAAGAGCCTGGGCCAGATCACAGCCTAACAAACCCTGGCCTGTAAAATAAAATCTAAATGAATCAGACTCACATTAACTTTCCATTAAATAATCTGTTCCGAAGTCACACTGAATTATTTAATCTGTCTTCCATGTCTTTAATCATAATGTTTCATCAGCTTAGCACATCTTTTCCCAATCAGATTCAAACCACTCACCCTCATCCAAATCTCACCTCCTCTACAAACCTCTACGTGAGCAGCATAAATGGAAAAGATCATTTCCATCCTCTTAATCCCCACAACTCTTTTCCTCTCTTTTTCCACAGAATGTGTCATTTTCTATTTGTCATGGACAGGGAAGACTGGCATGCTGCATGCAGTCCATGGGGTCGCAAAGAGTTGGACACGACCGAGTGACTGAACTGAGCTGAACTGAACTTCATGCTGGCAGTGACTATTTATACTAGACTACATTGTCTTCCTTCACATGCCAAATACATGACTTTATTCATCTGTGTATTATTCACCTAAGTCAGAGAGGAAAACAGCAGAAGTGTTTCCTAATCTTATTTATTTGTTCCTCCCCAACCCACACTTTATTCATCAGTACTGATATGAATTTAAGCCAAAAGTTATGATTACCTAAACTATTAGCAGCTGGTTTTTAAAAGCTTAAAGTCTAATGAAGCATGCAAGAAGCAATACACCTGATAATTCTCTCTTTAATCATGTCTTCATCTTAAATACATATCTATATTTTTCAGAGATAATTGATGCTAAAAACAATACTATAGAACCACTCCCCCCTCATTTTCATAAAGCAGTTGAAAATGTCTACTCAGTTGAACTTGCTGAATAAATTACAAAATAATCACAAGAGAAATGATTAAATTTATCGCAGGGATTTCGAAGGAAGGGGAAAGAATAAACTTGGACAAAGTAGGGACTATTTTAAAAACAACTACTGGGAGGATTTTTTTTAATGGTACCGTAATTTCATTTTCTGAATATAATACTCCTACCGAGGCTGGGCTGAGGTAGGGGTCAAATGAGGACACTGCCCAGGTGGAGAGTCATTTTCTCCAGACAGTTTCCTGAGAGTAGCCAAGTCCTGCGGTAACTCCCAGCAGGCAGGGCAGCCAAGGAGACACCGTGGCAAGACCTCAAGCTGTTCACGCTGCTAGCGATCGGTGTGACCACGGGCCGTCATCACTCGGTGCCTCTGCATCAGCCTCTTTACTTGTGAAATAAATGGTTAAATGAAAATCTCCCTCTAATTTTAAATGATAGTTAAACTTATCTCTGCAACACTAGAACTTTCCAATCTGATGCATACTTAGTGCCCAGTAAGTATGGTAAAGAACCTGCCTACCAACGCAGGAGACGTGAGACTCGGGTTTGATCCCGAGGTCAGGAAGATCCTCTTGAGGAAGGCATGGCAATCTCCTCCAGCATTCTTGCCTGGAGAATCCCATGAACAGAGTAGCCTGGCAGGCTACAGTCCATAGGGTCACACAGAATCAGACACAACTGAAGTGACAGCACACACACACGTGCACACACAACTAAGTGTTCGTTGAATCAGTGAAGAAAGCAAGAAGCTTTTTTTCAATCCCCAGCATTTATTATTATGTAGCTATAATAATATTATTATTATGTAGTATTATAATATTACTACATATTATATGCAATATACTATATACAATAATATATACATATTATTATGTAATGTTACATTATTATTATGTAATATTAGTATTATTATGTAGCTACGCCAGAAAACACATACAAAGCTGTGGATAGAAAAGCCTATCCAGAGGGCAAGATTTCTGTCCCAGTCAACCCCTGCCCCACCACCAATATAGCCATAGCAGCTAGCACCATATTTTACACAATCACAGATGCTTAATAATACATATTTACTCAAAAAAAAAAAAAAAGATTCAAGGAGTAGGTAATCTGGTTTGTAGATAATCTAGTTTGGGGAAAATCTGGTTTATGTCTACACACAAAAAGTAGACAAATTAGTACCATTTATCTAGCAATATATAAACAACCAATCCTTCTTTTGTATACAGTCTGGTTCTTCCTTATTCCAACATACCCACTAATATAGTCAGTAAACACTAATAAGAACATTTGAACAATTTTTTTAAAAAGTCATTCATTTCCCATGTAATTCCTAATCATACTTCACATCATGGATGAGCCTGAAGGCAATGCAGTATGTTTAAGTGACAGCTAAAGGTTTTAACCTTTGCTTCAAAAACAAGGGAAAACATTAAAAAGCCATGTAGAAACTGAAAACTCTGATGTGTTTTGGCTTTCCTTCATACTAATATAATGAAATATTGTCCATTGCTAATGACTAGGTTCTTTGTGTCTGCACACCTCATTGACAAGAAGTCTATCAAATAAATCTGCCATAATTAGTTAAAATTACAGCCATCAATCTTAAAAAGCTTTGCTTTCAGAAAAATCTTACTCTGTCTTCTGTATAAACTATGTGTGTTAGTTAGCTGCTCAGTCGTGTCCAACTCTTTGCGACCCCATGGACAGCAGCCCACCAGGCTCCTCTGTCCATGGGGTTCTCCAGGCAAGAATACTGGAGTGGGTTGTCATTTCCCACTAAACTATTCCCAATAAACTATTTCCCAATAAACTATCAAAGGCAATATAAAATGTAGGCATATTGGGAATGTAGCTCAAATTATGAAAGATACAACATGGTTATTTCATAGAATAAAATAAGATAGGATCTGGTCACCTATAGAATTTTAATAAATACAAATTATATTTCTTATAACAATGACAAAATCATAAAAACTATGTTCACAAACGATTAGCAAAATGATCCAATAAAACACTCTTCCCCAATTTTCTAAAAGTAAATGATTCTGAAGAGATTACGCCAATGTTTGACCATGAAAATAAATTTTTCGTCTAAATTAGGTCAGTTCAGTTTTGTCTGCAGAACTAGTACAATATGAGATTCCTTCACAGTGGGATCTTTGTGGATCTCTTTTTCTATAGTGTTAAGTTCAGTACCTGGGTCAAAGTTTTTGCTCAAGACATGTATTCTGAATACCAAGTGAAAAATCTGCTCACTGATGTCACTTTTTCTAATATTTAATTAGAAGCTAAAAGAAACAAACATTGGTCAACACAGGAAAGATCAAAAGCAGCAGCAGCATTTACATAGTTTCTAACCAACAATCAATTTTTAAAATAATTTCTATCTTTGAGATTTAGAGAGTTTGGATGCTTTGCTGCCTTTATAAGTCATTTCATTTCTCCAAATGAATGAAAAAAAAAAATCTTTACAAATAGTTTTAAAGCATCCATCATACTTCTGCCTCTTGAAAAATGCTTCTCCGTCTTTTAATGCCATTCTCTCTTAGCTAGTATTTATTGATTCCTTGCTAAATATCCTGACAATATGCAAATCAGGTATAACCCTCAGTTTTACTATCTGAAGCATAAAAACAATTACAATTCAATATGATAAGTGAACAGAAGTTAGTAATGTATTATCAAAGTGAGAGAATAGTATATATGCTATATATGCTAACAGCAAAGATTTCTGTGACTAAGCTCATCCCTATATTTTCAGTGAGTGTTTACTGAGTCCCATAACAGAGTCATTTAGAAAACTACTATCAGGTTGGTGCAAATGTAACTGCAGTTTTTGCATTGTTGAATTTGCTGTTTGATGGTGGAATACATTCTAAATAAATGTGGCTATGTTATACATCATTTGAATGCACATTTCTAGCTTTAATTGTTTTTTTTCAAGACTTATTACTTGCTATTTATTTTATATTTACTTTAGACTAGGGAAATGATGTTAGATGAAAAGCAAATTCAAGCAATTTTCTTATTTGAGTTTAAAATGGGTCATAAAGCATGGAGACAATTCACAACATAAACAATGCATTTAGCCCAGGAACTGCTAATGAGTGTACAGTGCAGTGGTGGTTCAAGAAGTTTTGCAAAGGAGATGAGAGCTTCGAAGACAAGGAGCTCAGTGGCCGGCCATTGGAAGATGACAACGATCAATTGAGAGAATCATTGAAGCTGATCCTCTTAAATGACACAGGAAGTTGCTGAAGAACTCAGCATAGACCATTCTACAGTCGTTCAGCATTCGAAGCAAACTGTAAAGGTGAAAAGCTCAATAAGCAATTAAGTGAGTGCCTCATAAGCTGACTAAAAATAAAAAATAAAAAAAATCAATGTTCTGAAGTGTTGCTTTCTCTTATTCCACAAAACAACAACAAACCATTTCTTGATCAGATTGTGATGTGGGCTGAAATTTATATTTTGTGGTGGCACTAAATGTAAATGTCATTAATCAGATGTGCTTTTTACAGAAAGAATCCTTTATGAAATATTTGAAATATATGAAATACTTGAAAGGCATATTTGGTGGTGGTTACTGGACTCACCAAAATGATTATTTCCTCCCTGAAAATATTTACCCCAAGATTTTGGTATATAGCAACTCCTTGGTTCATAGAAGTATTTGCTTAAAGATGGTTAACTTTATGACTTTGAGGTAAGATAAAGGAATTGACTTTGCAATTTATAAGCTCTTGATAAATAATGGTAGGAGTAAGGTAGACTGAATTTTTAAAAAACCAGAATGGTAGTCACATGTTACAATATGTGTCCCCAAAATCTCTATGAGCCTACTTCAAAAGAGCTCATCATACTTTGTCCAGTCTGTTAAAGTCATCAGATCCATTATGTATACTGGTAGTTGTTCGAATCAAGAGGAGACTGTCAATTTCACAAAGCATCTTAACTGCAATAAAACACACACACAAGGCAGGTGAAGTCACTTGAAAAAAAAGTTCGTGGCACTTTCTCATATGAAGAGTTTCAGTGTTCATTTTAAGAATAATCCAAACCCCTGTTAAATATTTATTTACTTATCTAAATTAAATATGGTAAATCTTAACTTCGTATATTTATGAACACTGTCTCTAACTTTAAATGTTCATCCAAAAGTCAGTTTAGAATACGTATTCCCATGGAAGTGATGTTATAAGATTGCTTTCAAATTAATTCACAAAAGTCTGTTGCAATGAACACTAGGGATCATTTTAAGATATGGGAAATGTTCCAGAATTGAGCAGTGACAACAATTCCACGACTCTGTAAATTTAATAAAAATTTTGAGTTTTTCACTTAAAGTGAGCATATGTCAAGGTATATAAATCATATCTCAACAAAGCTATTTTCTTAAGGACTATTTAAACAATTAAGTACATAAATCTTGGTTTTTTTTTTATATAATAGTGACCTATACTTCCATAAATAGCAAATTCCATCACTTCATGGCAAATAGATGGGGAAACAGTGGAAACAGTGGCAGACTTTATTTTTCTGGGCTCCAAAATCACTGCAGATGGTGATTGCAGCCATGAAATTAAAAGACGCTTACTCCTTGGAAGGAAAGTTATGACCAAACTAGACAGCATATTAAAAAGCAAAGACATTACTTTGCCAACAAAGGTCCATCTAGTCAAGGCTATGGTTTTTCCAGTGGTCATGTATGGATGTGAGAGTTGGACTGTAAAGAAAGCTGAGTGCTGAAGAATTGATACTTTTGAACCATGGTATTGGAGAAGACTCTTGAGAGTCCCTTGGACTGCAAGGAGATCCAACCAGTCCGTCCTAAAGCAGATCAGTCCTGGGTGTTCAATGGAAGGACTGATGTTGAAGCTGAAACTCCAATACTTTGGCCACCTCATGCAAAGAGTTGACTATTGGAAAAGACCCTGATGCTGGGAAAGATTGAGGGCAGGAGGAGAAGGGGATGACAGAGGATGAGATGGTTGGATGGCATCACCGACTCAATAGACATAGGTTTGGGTGGACTCCGGGAATTGGTGATGGACAGGGAGGCTTGGAGTGCTGCGGTTCATGGGGTCACAAAGAGTTGGACATGACTGAGCGACTGAACTGAACACTTCCATAAAACTAATTAGTACAGTTAAATTGTCCCTAAAATCTCACATAACAAATAGTAATTGGTTTGATTTACTAAAATGAATATATTCTGAACTGTAGCCTTAACTGGAGGTAAGATTAATTAGGAGAGTAACAATTCTATTGCAAAATGGCTTTCCTATTTCAAATAATTTAGAGTCAAATTCATTTTTCCCTGATTTTGGATTACCCACAATTTCAACTGTACTGATCACTTGTCCACAATATTTTTTAAAGGGTATTGTCTTTTAGGAAAAATAAAATAAAAGAGCTCTAAAGTGGTACCAATTGTCCATCCTTCTTATCTTGGTTACTGTCTCATCATCCCTAGGTTTCTCCAGGAAGACAGATATGGTGAGTCATGAAAGAGAAAATGTTACCGCTGCTTCTTAGACTAGAGCTTGGGGAGATGGGCCTGTGTGATTTCAGTTAGCTGGCTCTTTTCACAGAGGCAGTTGTCAAGAAATTTTATTCTCAGTTCACTGATATATCCCAAACACAGTGCCTGGTACACACTAGACCTTCCATTAAAATTCTATTGTTATCTTTTGGTCACACTGGGTCTTAAAGTATCAACTAAATAAATAAACGCAACCTCCAGTTGTCTTCAGATATCTCACAGTGACCCTTTTCTTATCAGAAACCAATTGGCCCCTTACTAAACCAGTTTCTTCCAAACCTAAATCTTAAATGGGGGGGCTCCCTTAAATGGGAGGCGTAGTCTGATAAACGAGCAAAGGGTGAGGAAAAGTAATTCTTCCTAAAATGCAGAAAGAGATTCAGGAACCCAAAACAACTGCTGGCTCATATTTGGTAACTTTTACAAGGAGAATTTGCCTCCAAGTCAAAATCAAGAGACACATGTGGCAAGTTCAAGCTGACCAAAATGGCTGGTAATTTTAAACCAAACATACTCAATGTTTAATACAAACAGTTAATATGAACATCCTGTTCTATTTTCCTAAGGGTTTTATATACATATATATATATATGTATATAAAATAGATTATATATATATATATAATAGAGTCTGTAGAAAATGTCTTGGTACACAAGCTAAACATCAATCTCATGTTGCAAGAATAAGTAACTATAAGCAGAGCTTTATTTTTCCCTGGGAGACAACAGGGAAATTCTAAAGATGCAAATATATGAACCTTTCAAAATTTGTAAGTATTGATGGCACCAGAACTCCAGTATGTCTATTTTCAATTCAAAATTTCTGCCTTTATTTAACAAATACATATAAAGCACTGTTCTTATTTTCATCCATAATAATTTGTGGTTTTGGACTTCAAATTGAGGGAGAGATATAAAAACTTCCCTAACTTAAAGAGGAAAATGCAAGGAGATTTAAAATGATAACCAATGACTAAAAAATAAAAAAGAATGTAGGGAAAATGGTAGAACAAAAGGTGTCTACCAATACTGCTTCATGACAACCTGACATTATTAAAAAAAGAGAGAAGATAAGGAAACACAGCAAACACTCCACATTTGGTAGAAGAAAAGATATTTACATATGAGAAAGATTTTTCTTTCTTATTAAACATGCTTTTTTTAAAAAATTTTTCGCTTATAACTTACATTATCTATTTCCTCCTAGACAACCAGAATCCACTGAGCTACTCTCTCAATAGAAAGGTTCAATATGATCTTTATTCTATCTCAAATCAGGGTTAAGACATGAATTTCACAAAAATTTTAGCCTATGCCTTGTCTTCCCATTAGTATTTATGATAGCTCATCAAATTTGATCATATTACTTAAATATGTCAGACCATGGTTTTATAATTATGAATAATATATACTTTTTAAAACAATGATTCATTGTGAATAAAATAATATATATTCTGTAAGTATGAATTTCAACTCTTTTAAAATAATTTAATACAGACTTAGAAAGCCACATATTTGGGACTTCACTGGCAGTCCAATGGTTAAGAATCCATTGTCCAACACAGGGGACATGGATTAGATTGTTCACCAGAGGACTAAGAGCCCACATGCCCCGGGGCAAGTAAGCCGATGCACCGCAAATAAAGAGAAGCCCATGCACTGCAATGAAGAATCTGTGTGCCGCAACGAAGATCTAGCACAGCCAAATTTTTTTTTTTTAATTTTAAATTAAAAAAAAAAAAAAAGGCATCTTCCAAAAGGATGGCACCAACTGACAGAAAAAAAAAATAAAAAAAGCTACAAGTTGTTTCTCTTACCATTCAGTAAACAAGACAACCAGATCCTCTTGATTGGCATAATGTTCCATGACTTCTTTCATCAATCTCACTTTTTGGCCTCCTCCGATAGTATTAATTCCATCACCACCTCTCCACTCTTCTCCTTGACCAAGGACCTGTAAATGAAATCAACATTTTGTCCCCAGGCAAAACTCAGGTTATGAAGTGTCATAAACACTGGAAGTCACCAGCAGCTTGTACAATATAACATAGCACCACTCTTTAAATGCTACACTCATGATGCTAGACAGAAAAAAACTTGATGCCTAGGTCAGGTCATAATTCTTTAATGTTATCCACCCCATAAAATGCCATTCTCAATGTTAACATTTCAAAAGTAGACACTAATCCAAGGAAGTTGGGGATTGATGAGGGAAGCCACAGAAAGTAGTTCTCATATCTTATTTCTCTTTATTCAGACTGAAATGAAAAGGAAAGAAAAATGAAGAAACTTTCCAGATCACTTTTCAATCTGGCAAGAAATCTGTCTGATCAACAAGGGGGAGCCCTGGAAGCTCAGTGAATCCTGGATGGGGCCCTTGAGCTATTTCCCTGCTGACACCAAATTGGTTATCCCAGGAAACACAGAGGGCATCAGGTCAAATGCCATCATCCTTACCTTAAGAATCTTAAGCTCATGTTTCCCTCAAAAGTTTAATTATTTATCAGTGCAAGAAATCACCTAAGCACAATTACTCAGAGCTAAACCTGAGTCATCCTGGGTTCTGTTTGCCCAGCCTCAGCAGCTGCCTCCTGAACTGTGTGCCTGCTGACGCCCCAGGTTGTGGAGAAGCAGGAAACAAGCCTATGAGCCCCTCTGCCACAGACACACCTTGGACCTTTGCTTCATCAAAACAAACTCTGAAGTTCCTGAAACAAGGATCTGCTAACACAGTGGTCCCCAACCATATTGGCACCTGAGGCCAATTTCATGGAAAACAATTGTCCCATGGACCTGGGTTGGGGATCGTTTTTATATTGTGATATATAATACAATGTATAGTCTGTATTTACAGCCACTCCCCTCACTAGCATCATTTTCATAGCTCCACCTCAGATCATCAGGCTTTAGATTCTCATAAGAGCATGCAACCGAGATCCTTCACATGTGCAGTTCAGAGTTCATGCTCTCCTATAAGAATCTAATGCCTCTGCTGATGACAGGAGGTGGTGCTCAGGTCATAACATAACATGAGCAATGAATGGCTGAAAATATAGATGAAGTTTCACTGGCTCACCCGCGCTCACCTCCTGCTATGCAGACAGGTTCCTAACAGGCCATAGACTGGTACCAGCCTGTGGCCTGGGGGTTGGGGACCGCTGTACTAAAAGATTTGTGAATTCAGAGGGAATGAAATTAAGAATGCAAAAGAGAAATATAAAATTAATTTAGAAAATAAATATTATTAATTCTAAATTTACTTACCATTGAGCCAAATACAAGCCTGGCTGGTAGAGCTTGTGGGACTCCCAGCCTCAGATCCCTACCAGCACTTCCTCACTACTTATATTGAAGGGAGAAAGAAACACTAGTGTGGGAATTTGGATTTATATTGGAGCTAGTCTATTAGAACATTAGTTCTTGACCTAAAAAGTGGCTTCTGCTGGCCCTGACATTTGTTATACTTCTGTTCCACAACCTTTTGGACTTCTCCAATACTACAGTGATACTGGGCCTAAATATCTGAGCACCCGGTCTTATGTAGTGCTGCGTTGATTCAGCTCTAGTCTCTTATTTTCTTTCCACTCCATCAGTGTGACAGACTTTAGTATGCATCAGAATCACATAGAGGCTTTGTTAAAACAGATTGCTGGGCCCAACTCCCGGTCTATGATTCAGAAGGTGGAGAGAAGCCTAAGAAGCCTCATTCCTGTTTCCCAGCTGATGCTGATGTTGGTGGTCTGAGGTCCATACTTCAGGACCACATAATGGAAAGACAGCAGAAGGATCAAAAGTTCCAGAGTCAGAGAAAGGGTGCTGGGGTCCAAGATTTGACCCCCTAAAGTTACATGCCCTGGGGCAAATTTCCTCGCTCATAAGCAAAGTAATACTTACCTTACATGGTTTATATAATGAATCAACAGCATGCCATGTATAAAGGTCCTAACAGTGTCTCACACATAAGAAATGTACCACACTCTCCCCATTCTGAACCCTTATGATGTCCTTCATTGGATTTCAGAATTATCTTACCATAATTTTTCTCCATTACCATGTAGGAAATACTACAGTATTTCCTCTGTATCCTAACAAACTTCTCTAATGTATTTCTCCTTTATCCTATATTAAACACCTAGATCTCTTTCTTTAGCAAAGTTAGATTCTTTTAACAGTTGTTCTACATTAACATATGTACTTAGTCTTCTAGCAGTTATGTAGCAAATATTATCTTTTTTGCACATTATATTCTAGAACAGCTCACTTTTTCCCTAAGCAAAAAGCAGTCTCTCTCTCGTTTTTTTTTTAAGTTTTATTGTTTTGTTGTGTAAATGTATTAAATTCATTTGTTTCTTTTCCTACCTTGGGATATCTCCCTCTTCTCCTCTATATGTGGAAAAGACTTAGCTGATAGAGCCTTATTTCTATTAAAAAATAAATAACTTTAAAAAAAAAAACAAAGCAGGTCTTTCATAGCTCAGTTTACTAGTCCTACCAAATTTCCCAAGTTTCTTCTGACCATTTATCAATAAGATATTCTCCTAGAGATAAGTCATACAGCCCTTTTATAATGTTACTAAATTCCTCTAAAACAAACAAAAAACAAGAAAAGCACCTCCCAATAAGGGAACAAAAAAAGTATCTGCTTCACAGTAATGTTTCCAATTCTCCTAAATGAATAAATATACCAAGGTAGACAAACCCACTACAAAAAAAAAAAAAATTCAAATTGAAAAAATTACTATAAAATCTTAATTATACCCATATAAGACTCCGCAAAACAAATATATATGTGTGTGTGTGTATATCCTTCTAAATATCCTTCTGTTGTTTTATAGAACATGTTTATACAAAGCATTAGTGAATACTAGGAAATTATTGTCTGAGTGGCATAGTATTTACAAGGCCGAAACCTATCTGAAACAATCAAGTAAGTGTAAACTAACAACAATTTTGTAATCAAATTTCATCTCCCTCCTGTGGATTATAGATCATGTTGCTGTTGTTATTGTTTTCATTATGAAAAACATACTTCAGGCACACAGTCTAAAATCTCCATGAATTAAAAGATATACCATACCTTCACAGTATAATTGAAGTATTTGGCTGATTGCATAAATCGATGGAATCCATCACTTTCTTTTGTTGCTACAGTTATGACCAATAATTTATCTGCAAAGACAGAGGGAATAACATAAGACAGTTTACTAAGAGTCTAACTACTCACACTTTACAGAGATCACTATAGTGATTAGAGACCCCATTAAACCCATGGGAATGTTCTGGTTTGTTAGTCTACATGAGCCTAAACAAAGAGCTGTTGAAAAACTAGGCAATTAAAATTGGTTCTATTACTACCAAATGACAGACTGTCAAATAATGAATTATTTTAATGGTAGGAAAGTATATTAATATTTACGATAAAGCATGCCCTCAATGGAGGATTTCAGCACTAACAGAAACACTTCCATAAAATTGCACAAGGTTTTATCTGTAAAGACAAACTCTCCTACATATTATCTAATCAACCAGCTTTATTGCCACCTATAAATCATCACTGATGAATACACACATCAATTAGGTTCAGAGGACATTACATTCCTCAAAGCACACATACAAAACAAAAAGATCTGATCATGAGATCAATCCTAACTTTTTCAAATAAATTATGACAAATTGGGAAAAAATACTTAGAAACAGAATCTTAATATTTTTCCTATCAAAGAATGTTTGTAAATGTGAAGTCTATAAAATCCACATTTATATCACCTTCAGTGTTTTGTTTTTTCTTTAAAGAATAAAAGGAAAAAAATAAATAAAGAAAGAATAAAAGGAACCGAAATCAACACTGCCCTAGTAAATACACAGCTTTGAGTCATCATTTTATAATGGATTATTATTTTCAGTCTAACAAAACACCTCTTCTTAATAGAAGAAAATATATTTAAGGAGTCATCTCAAATTACCTATAGAAGCTATTAAGGAAAAATGCTTATAAGGAAAAGATATGTTGGACAAATGCAAAAAAGAAACAAATACATCAGAAAACCCCAAAGGTGCTAGAGCATTTTCTTTTTTAAACCTTAGGGTATCGGAGGACCAGTGGACTAAGAAAGCAAAATTAACTATGAAAACAAAATGTCTTTTCAACATTCTAAGCACTGAGTTATGTCATTTGACTCTCAATTACTGTTATCAATAAGAAAAAATTTACAGTGTTAAGTATCTCCTAAACAATAGACAACCACTGAAAATGAAATACATAGCATTAATGTATTATAACAATTAAAAACTATTTCATATGATCCCAGGTAATCATCAAATTTTGAAAATAAACAAAATATAAATAAGTGTAACACACTTATTGAAATCAGTTCAAGCAAGTCAATCAACAAAAAGGAAAACATTACCATGAAGATAAATATTAACACTCATATATTTTTCTAGAAATGTGTATTTCTCACATAACTTTCACCATTATGAGAAACAGATATTCAAGCAAAAATAAGTCATTTTCAATAAAGCTGTCAGCACTTTTCCAATAAATTATTCTTTTTTAAAAAACAAAATTTCATTTGTAAAGTTTCAAACAGGGCTTAATCAATTAAGAAAACTTGACACATTAGCATTCACAATAAATTCTGAATAAAAGAATACTAGATTCTATTTCATAAGAGTAAAGGAAATACTTTTTAAGTACTCTTTGCTATCATAAAATGACTGTATTTAAAGACAGCTTTATTAGCTTTTTCTACATAAATCATAGAGTATTAGCTATAAGTTTACAGATTTTGCCTAGATGGATCTTTATACTTATAATTTTCAGCAAAAAATTAACAGCAAGGATTTCACCATCCTTAATAGGAAAGTAATGTTGGCCAGACCCTCAGGCAGACAGAAATATTACCTAATCTAATGACTCAGAAGGCAAAACTAAAAATACCTAGCCTGACTGTGTCTGGTAATCCTATGCAAATAAAGACTCCTGTTGTTTCAGTGTTACTGCTAATTACAAAAAAGCAAAACCAAGTTAATAAGTAATTTCATCAAAGAAAGGTCTCTTCAATAACATTACATACAAATGTTTGTTTCTTCTTACCTGCTATTAGTATTATAGCTGTGAGAAAGATAAATTTTACTAAACTAGGGGAAGTAAAAGAAGAAAGTGCTGACGTGTACCATTCACAAGTTCTTGCCAGCCAGTAGTTCAACAGTTCAACTTGCCCATTGTCTTATGACGCGTATTATTGTTAAAAACTTTAAGCTACATTTAACACATAATTCAGATTCCAGGAAAATTCATACCATAAGTTTACCAGAAGTATTAGGACAGAAGACCACTGATCTCCAAAATCAATGTCAAAAGAGAAAAAGAGGAAAGGGAAACTAACATACCATATCCCACCAGAATTAAGAGACCAGGCAACCAAACATACATCACTGCCTTTACTAGGGCCCTGACATGGAAAGTCGACTGCCAATAAGGTATCTGTGAGAAAATTAGGGAAATTTGAACACCAACTTATATTTGTAAATATTAAGAAACTATTGCTCATTTTAGCATGCTAATAATGGTACTGATATTTTTTAAAGGGTCCTGATAATTTAGAGACAAATATTCAAGTATTTATCCAATGAAAGGATATAGTGTTTGTGACCTGTTTTAAAATTCTTAGGGGTAGATAGGAGGCAATGGAGGAGGAAGATAAAAAATTAGACAAGATTGCCCACATATGATGATGCTTAAAACTGAATTCCATTTACGTATGTTTGGAAATTCCTACAATTAAAAAGCATAATCCATAATATTCCAATCTGAAAAATATTCAGTGTAAAACTTGTTTTAACAGTCTGAAAAGGAAAAATGGAATAGACAGAAAAAAATTTTCTAAACAAAGAATATTATAATTTAAACAACTATAGTTAGTACCTCACCCAATCCACCCACAACAACCAAAAGGATCAAGTGAGATGTTGAGAAAATGGGCCTGAAAAATGGGCACCCATCAACCACTAACAAAACCAGTCTAAGAATGTGGTAAAGAAAATATAAGTCCAACTCTGGCCAAATATAACCTCTAAAGCCACGGCCTGACTCTTGTCAGAAAGTGGATTAACGCAGTTACCACAAGCAAGAAACATGTAAGGCATCAATAGGGTGTGGTTGATGTGAACCGTTTATCAAATGAAAATCATATCAGAGCCAAAAAAAAAAAAATCCTTCTATAATCATATATACAAAGTCCACCAAAATACCTAGCACTATAGTAAGGTTTAATAAATATTTTAGTGCCTTAATACTTAGCTCTCTAGAAAAATTTAGATGAATAACACAACTTCTCCAAAAATCAAGACAATTTATTTAGAAAGGCAAAAACAAACAAACAAACTCCACACTATGTTCTCTCTTAATAAATTTACAGCTCAGAGAAAAACACATTGTTAGAGTCATGTTTTTTCTCTAGATGTTGATTTAATAACAGAATTTATCAATTTTTAGTGTTGACCTAAATTTTCTTTCCAAAAACAAATCGTAGCTTTAAAATAGAAAGTTTTTGGCTGATATGTCCTGTCTCCAAATGATTCTCTGATCAGCCCATAAATCCAGATGAAATTCATTGTCTTAATGACAGGCAGCACATTCAGTAACTCAGCACCAGCCCAGCTACCTTTGATCTTACTCAGAGGGATAAATCTCCTATCTTGCCAAGAAACTTGCTCTACATTCAGTCTTAATTTTAAATTTGCAAAAATAAAAAAAAAAAAATTCTACCCGAGAAGGAGCTCTGAGTACATTGCCCTTACTCTGCTATAACTCATTTTATGAAAGAAGTATCTTTCATCTTTAAAACTCAGTGGTGCTCAACTTCCTATTCAAGGAACACATTTTCTAGGAATGGTTACCATAACAGCCAGCAAACTTTCACTGTAAAAGTCCAAATAGTAAATATTTTAGGCTTTGTAGTCTATATGTAATCCCTGTCACGATTCTCTTTTTTTCTTTCTTCTTTAAAACATTTCTAAAATTAAAAAAAAAATTTTTCTAGGTTTTCTGGCTGGCTGCATAAAAACAGTTATGGGCCGGATTTGGCCTAAACATTATAGTTTGCCACTGTGGTTGGCCATATGGATCTGACAACAAACTATATGGGTTCCAGTCTCAGACCTACCACTTATTACTTGTTTGAAATGGGTCAGTTACTTAAACTCTGTGTCTCATGTTTCTCACTTATAATATAAATGTAATAATAGCACCTGATAGGCTTGCTGTGATGGTTAATGAGTTAATGTATATAAAGTGTATGATACTACATATGTGTTAGACAGTGTCTTACTTTTTCTCCTCAAAAGATAAATGTGTAAGGGAGGTTGTAGTGGAAATGCAAATCTCAGTAAGTTATATAACTCAATCTCCACCTCTATCAGTTATTTATTCAAGAGCTGAATCTCTTTTTTTTTATTATTATTATTATTTTTTTCCAGTGGGTTTTGTCATACATTGATATGAATCAGCCATGGATTTACATGTATTCCCAATCCCGATCCCCCCTCCCACCTCCCTCTCCACCCGATTCCTCTGGGTCTTCCCAGTGCACCAGGCCTGAGCACTTGTCTCATGCATCCCACCTGGGCTGGTGATCTGTTTCACCATAGATAGTATACATGCTGTTCTTTTGAAATATCCCACCCTCACATTCTCCCACAAAGTTCAAAAGTCTGTTCTGTATTTCTGTGTCTCTTTTTCTGTTTTGCATATAGGGTTATCGTTATCACCTTTCTAAATTCCATATATATGTGTTAGTATGCTGTAATGTTCTTTATCTTTCTGGCTTACTTCACTCTGTATAATGGGCTCCAGCTTCATCCATCTCATTAGACTGGTTCAAATGAATTCTTTTTAATGGCTGAGTAATATTCCATGGTGTAGGCAAAACACTCTCCGACATAAATCACAGCAAGATCCTCTATGACCCACCTCCCAGAATATTGGAAATAAAAGCAAAACTAAACAAATGGGACCTAATGAAACTTAAAAGCTTTTGCACTACAAAGGGAAACTATAAGTAAGGTGAAAAGACAGCCCTCAGATTGGGAGAAAATAATAGCAAATGAAGAAACAGACAAAGGATTAATCTCAAAAATATACAAGCAACTCCTGCAGCTCAATTCCAGAAAAATAAATGACCCAATCAAAAAATGGGCCAAAGAACTAAACAGACATTTCTCCAAAGAAGACATACAGATGGCTAACAAACACATGAAAAGATGCTCAACATCACTCATTATCAGAGAAATGCAAATCAAAACCACAATGAGGTACCATTACACGCCAGTCAGGATGGCTGCTATCCAAAAGTCTACAAGCAATAAATGCTGGAGAGGGTGTGGAGAAAAGGGAACCCTCTTACACTGTTGGTGGGAATGCAAACTAGTACAGCCACTATGGAAACAGTGTGGAGATTTCTTAAAAAACTGGAAATAGAACTGCCATATGACCCAGCAATCCCACTTCTGGGCATACACACTGAGGAAACCAGATCTGAAAGAGACACGTGCACCCCAATGTTCATCGCAGCACTGTTTATAATAGCCAGGACATGGAAGCAACCTAGATGCCCATCAGCAGATGAATGGATAAGGAAGCTGTGGTACATATACACCATGGAATCTCTTTTTTATCATTAATTTTTAGTGGAGTACAGTTGCTTACAATGTTGTGTTACTTTCTAAAGTACAGCAAAGTGAATCAGATACATGCATAGATATATCCTTTCTCTTTAAAGTCACCACAGAGCACTGAGTAGAGTTCCCTGAGCTGTAGAGGAGATTCTCTGTTGTTGTTCAGTAGCTCAGGCCTGTCAGGTTCTTTGAGCCCCATGGACGGTAGCATGTCAGGCTTCCCTTTTCTTTATCATCTCCTGGAGCTTGCTCAAACTCTTGCCCATCATCATTCAGTCAGTGATGCCATTCAACCATCTCTCCTCTGTTGTCCCCTTCTCCTCCTGCCTTCAATCATTTCCTGCATCAGGGTCTTTTCTAATGAGTCAGCTCTTCATAACAGGTGGCTAAAGTATTGGAGCTTCAGCTTCAGCAGCAGTCCTTCAAATGAAGGTTCAGGGTTCATTTCCTTTAGGATTGACTGGTTTGAGCTCCTTGCTGTCCAAGGAACTCTCAAAAGTCTTCTCCAATACCACAGTTCAAAAGCATCAATTCTTAAGCACCCAGCCTTCTTTATGGTCCAACTCTCACATCCATACATGACTAGTGGAAAAACCATTGCTTTGACTATATGGACATAGGTCAGCAAAGTAATGTTTCTGCTTGCTTTTTAATAAACTGTCTAGGTTGGTCATAACTTTTCTTCCAGGCAGCAAGTGTCTTTTACTTTCAAGGCTGCAGTTACCATTCGCAGTGATTTTGGAGCCCAAGGAAATAGTTTGTCACTACTTCCATTGTTTCCCCATCTATTTGCCATGAAGTGATGGGACCGGATGCCATGATCTTAGCTTTTGGGATGTTGATTTTTAAGCCAGCTTTTCACTCTCCTTTTGCACCTTCATCAAGAAGCTTAGTTCCTCTTCGCTTCTGTCATAAGGGTGGTATCATCTGTATATCTGAGGTTATTGATATTTCTCCCTGCAATCTTGATTCCAGGTTGTGCTTTATCCAGCCCAGCATTTTGCATGATGCACTCTGCATATAAGTTAAACATACAGCTTGACAATATACAGCCTTGACATACTTCTTTTCCAATTTTGAACCAGTACACTGTTCCATGACCGGTTCTAACTATTGCTTCTCTACCTCCATATAGGCTTCTCAGGAAGCAGGTAAGGTGGTCTGGCATTCTCATCTCTTTGAGAATTTCCCACAGTTTGTTGTGATCCACATATTCAAAGGCTTTAGCGTAGTCAGTGAAGCAGAAGTAGATGTTTTCCTGGAATTCTTTTACATTTTCTATGATCCAACAGACCTTGGCAATTTGGTCTCTGGTTCCTCTGCCTTTTTTAAATCCAGTTTGTACATCTGGAAGTTCTCAGTTCATGTACTGTTGAAGCCCATCTTGAAGGATTTTGAGCATTACCTTGCTAGCACATGAAATGAAGTGTAACTATGCAGCAGTTTGAACATTCTTTGGCCTTGTCCTTCATTGGGACTGGAATGAAACTGACCTTTTCCAAGTCCTGTGGCCACTGCTGAGCTTTTCAAATTTGTTGGCATATTGAGTGTAGCACTTTCACAGCATCATCTTTTAGGATTTGAAATAGCTCAGCTAGAATTCCTTCACCTCCACTAGATTATCATTAGTTACCTATTTTTATACATAATCATGTATATATGTCAATCCCAATCTCTCAATTCATCCCACCACTCTATTTTCCCCCTTCTTGTTCATAAGTTTGTTTCCTATGATTGTGTCTCTACTTCTGTTTAGTAAATAAGTTCATCTATACCATTTTTCTAGATTCCACATATACAATATTTGATTTCCTCTTTCTGACTTATTTCACTATGTATGACAGTCTCTAGGTCCATCCACATCCCTACAAATGTCTTTCAACTTTCAAGATTTCATAATACTGGTATAGCACTGTCCCTTTATCCATGGTTTCTGTCACCCATGGGTCCATCATGGTTTGAAAATATTAAATGGAAAATTCTCAAAATAAATAATTCATAAGTTGTTAAACTGTACACCATTCTGAGTAGAATTGACTAAAAACTCAGTTACAACCTGAAAGCAGAGAATTTGGTGGGAATGTTAAGGACTCCGGGCCTGGGAGACTGTAGCCGTGAGAGTATGCTCCAAGGAGGCAGGACAGGGAATCAGGCCATATACAAGTTTTCAGCAAAAGAGGTAGACAGTCTGAACATCAAAGATTATTGTTAAATAAGGAAAGCCAGATATCAAGCTAAGGTATCTAGCATTTCTCTGTGTATGGAAAGAGGCAAGTCTCTGGGCTCACTGAATTCATTCCTTCCCTATGCACCTCAGCGATCTGGGGCCAAATCTTGTTTCTTGATTGTTTATGCCCTTGATTCCTTATTCACCTTAAGGGGTGGCAGATATGGTGGATGGCGGCTTCTTGCATCGCCTCCCTCCAGCTTCTCATCAATTATCATGGGGTGTGGCAGCATCTGCAGGATCACAGACATTGTATTCCGTTCAGGGAGCTCTCATTCACATTTGGAGGGCTGGAATCGCTGATGGCTGTGACATTTCTTGCTCATCAATATGGCAGAAAATATTTCACTTCACAGTAGCTTGGTAAAATCTCTTGCCATCCTGCTCTCTCTCACCCGTGACCTGAATCATTGCCCTGTCGAGTGTAGCTCATCAATAAGTCACTTAGTAATTGTCTCAGCTATCAGATCCACTGTCACAGCATCACAGTGCTTGTCTTCAAGTTACCCTTATTTGACTTGTGCTTTGGGGCCATAAGTCACTCTTATGGCCCCAAAGCACAAGACTAGTAATGTTGGCAATTCAAATACACCAAAGAGAGCCATAAAGTGCTTCCTTTAAATGAAAAGGTGAAAGTTCTGACTTAATAAGGAAAAAGAGCTGAGATTTCTAAGATCTACACTAAGAACAAATCCTCTATCTGTGAAATTGTGAAGAAAGAAAAAGAAATGCATTCTAGATTAACTTTCTCACTTCAAACTGTAAAAGACACAGCCATAGTGCATGGTTAAGTCCTTAATTAATATAGAAAAGGCATTAAGTTTATAAATAAGATATTTTGAAAGATCACATTCACAAAACCTTTATTATATTATATTGTTATAACTATTCTATTAATGATTGTTGTTAATCTCTTACTGTGCCTAACCTATAAATTAAACTTCATTATAGATACATAATATGTATAGGAAAAAATAGTACATATAGGGTTTGGGAATATCCACAGTTTCAGGCATCCACTAGGGGTCTTGGAATGCATCCCTTACAGGTAAGAGCTGGGGGTGGATGGCAACTAAAATGGCGGAAAAAATCTATGTAAAAACAGTTCAAGTGGAAGCTGTTTATTAAAGTAATATAGAAAGTGTACATACATCTTCTCAAGTCTTTTCATTTCTCTCCATCTCCAAGCAAGTTTACTCAAGTTATGACTAGTCCATTTCCACAATACACTCCTAAACCCCACTACACCCACTCCAATCATATCTCTACAATGCAGATTTATCTTTCAGAAGCCTTAGATATCTAACCACATCACTCCACTGCTAAACATCCTTAAATTACTTTCCATTGCTCTTAGAATGGTGACCAAGCTCCATTACCTCAAACTTGTTCTTGACTACCTCTCCCCTCTTTGATCTTATTCTCCATTTTGCTCTCTCTCCTCCAACTGCAGACCTTCTTTTCCATTCTCCAACAATGGCCTGCTCCCTCCTCCCACCCTGAAGATAATTGCGGATGCAAAGGCTTTATCTAATGTCTCCTCTGATCTCTTGAAGTAGCCCCTGCCTATTCAACTCATTGAGATTCTTATACACACACACACATATATGCCATTTTCTCAGGGGAATCTTCTCTGACCTACACAAGCAGGTCAATACCCATTATACATTCCTACTGCATTCTCTACCTCTCTTTTGGAGCACTTTATGACAAACTATAATTATATATTAATTTGCTCAGTTATTATTCAAGATTAGAGTCTCTTTCCGCAACTAGACTGTTAATTCCAAAAAGGCAGGATGTTTTTTGCTCAGCCCTATACCTCCAGGGCCTATCATAGCGTTTAGCATGCAATCGATTCTTAATAAACATTTTGTTGAATGAGCAGATACAGGAACAATGGATGTCATGTTTTATCTGTGCTTGTGTGCATGGTAGGTCCCTTCAGTCATGTCTGACTGTTTTCAACTCTATGGAGTGTAGCCTGCCAGGCTCCTCTGTCCATGGAACTCTCTAGGCAAGAATACTGGAGTGGTTTGCCATTTCCTTCTCCAGGGGGATCTTCCCGACCCAGGGATTGAACCTGGGTCTCCCACACTGCAGGCAGATTCTTTGGATGTACAAAATAATTTGTTCCCGGAAAAATCCCTGTATAGTTTGCATTATCATATCCAATTCACAGATGGAAAAACTAAGGTTAAATAATTTAACTTAGCCAAAGTCACCCAAGTTACCAGCATAGCAGAAAGTGGAATTTCAGTTATTCCCCACAGTCCATTTCTTTCCAGTGTTTCACGTGCCTCACTTGGTGGTAAGAGGTCAAGAGACTGGAAGCAAAATTTGTTTTATTACATGTACAAAAAAGATAACATAGCAAGCCTAAGACTTCAATCTTACTTTGCAGGATTGATGCCCAACTGACATCTGGAAACCTGACTTTGGAGACGATTTCCATCACTCCCAGATAAGAGCAGCTCCTTGTATCTGAATTGTACAAACAAGGTATTTATGCTGAACACCAGCTTTCCTTCTAGGACTTTGGAATTCTGGTACAGAAGTTGCCTCTGTGACCAGCCCTGAATAAAAACCTAAGTCTCTAACAAGTCTCTAACAAGTGTTTCCGATAAATAACATTTCACATGTGTGATCACAACTGGTTGCTGGTGACTCCCCTGAGAAAAGACTCTTGGAAGCTGTGTCTGGTTTCCCTGGAATTTGCCTGTGTGTCTTTTCCCTTTGCTGACTTTGCTTGGTATTCTTTCAATGTTAACAGTCATAGCTATCAATATGACGATATGCTGAATCATCTGAGTCCTCCTACTGAACTGGGGAGCCTGGGAATTGTTTTGGGGAGAGCTTACCCATTATGCTTCTAGCTACAGGCAGCAAGTCTTCATCTGAAAAAGGCACTAAGGGCCTAACTGATTATATATCTGATACCTGACTATTAGATTCTGGGTTCAGAGGCCACGCTAGAGAGATACAGAAAAGACTCCAAATAGAATCCATAAGGAAATATTTAATAGATAAGATGATCACACCCTGCTTCTCTACTGGTTGAGAATCATTTCATTTTTTTAATTTATTTTTTAATTGAAGTATAATTGCATTACAGAATTTGTTGTTTTCTGTCAAATATCAACATAGGTATACATATGAGAATCATTTCATTTTAACATAAACTGTGATCCCAGAGTTTAGTCTAGCAAAATCCACTTTTTTTTTATAAGGAAGGAAACCAAGACCTAAAGAGAAAATCAGACTTGTCCAAGAACCTGCAACTGGTGGTAATCAGGAATTGATGATTCTTAATTACTAAAAAAAGTGGCTTTTCTAGGTCTCATTACACAATTTTGTTGCTTTTTTTAAGCCCTGAGTCACTTAAACACTGTGACACACTGAAGTCATGGAGTCTAGGTGGCAAGAAAATACATTTTATTTTGTGGAACTGTTGAAAGAAATTCAAGAGACCAAAATTCCTCAAGTGCAATTCACGCCACAATTTCGAGGAAAAAAACCTAAAAAGTATATGTCAAAGAGACATCAGAGAATTCCTTAGTATTTCTGTAGGAAAAAGGGGAGCAAGGAAAGGCTTAAAGAAAAAAATAACTTCCAAGCATTAATGCTACATAGGGAACATCTTCACACATGTTAGTATTTAGATGGATGCCTAAGTTCCACAGCCCACTCTGGACAATGTTCTCAGTCATAAAGTCATGCCCAACTCTTTTCAACCCCATAGACTGCAGACTGCCAGGCTCCTCTTTCCATGGAATATTCCAGGCAAGAATACTGGAGCCATTTCCCACTCCATTTCCTACTTCCCGACCCAGGGATTGAACCTGCATCTCCTGCATCTCACGTATTGGCAGGCAGATTCTTTACCATTGAGTCACATATGAAGCCCTACTCTGGACAACACACAGACATAAAACAAATGAGATGAGCTGGGGGGTAGTGGGGGAAAGGAAGCATGTAGGGTAACCAACCATTCCAGTATGTTCAGGACTAAAAAGTTTCCCAGAATACAGGGCTTTCAGTTTTCACACTTGAAAAGTCCAGGATGAGTTGGTCACCCTAGCAATATGGGTAGTGGGACTACAGAGGGTGAGTATTGCTAGTTTGTGTAACAGACTGGATGGCAAATGGTCCAGGAGAACATTAAGTTAGGATAAACTCTTCTGGAACCAGAAGGTCAACACCATATATCGAGTGAAACAGGGTCAGATTAAGACCTCCAGAGGCCCTGGGCACCACAAGATCAAAGTGCACTAAGACAGCCTCCACTCCTCAGAAGTACCTCTTTTCTCAGCTCATAGCCAGTGCCTTTTCTCTATGTCCTCACATGAGGAGGGGCTTAGGGGCCCTCTGGGGTCTCTCTCTCTTTTTAAATATTTATTTATTTGGCTTCACCCAGGTCTTAGTTATGGCATGCAAACTCTTAGTTGCAGAATGTGTGATCTAGTTTCCTGACCAAAGATTGAACCTGAGCCCTCTGCATTGGGAGCCTGGAGTCTCAGCCACTGGACCACCAGGGAAGTCCCTATGGAGTCTCTTTTATAAGAAAACTAATCCCATTCATGACGGCTCTACCCTCATGACCGAAGTCTTTCCCAAAGTCCTTGGATAGTGAAGGTGAGAATTTCAACATATGAATTTGAGGGGGACACAAATGTCCAGGCCACTGTAGTAACATATGTGTTGACTAGTAAACATGCCTATTTGATGAAATGCGTTCATCTATGAGAACTGTGTTATATAAGGCAAATAAGAATAAACTTTGATCTCTGGATATCAGCTTAAGTAGACCTAATGAATATCTTTCTCACACACAGGATCAAACATCTCATACTATATGTGCCTTCATAATTTAACATGGTGAAAGAGGCTGGGGTATCT
Organism: Cervus canadensis; assembly: GCF_019320065.1. Classification (NCBI taxonomy): domain Eukaryota; kingdom Metazoa; phylum Chordata; class Mammalia; order Artiodactyla; family Cervidae; genus Cervus; species Cervus canadensis. The sequence goes on along the minus strand of NC_057392.1, from coordinate 365,532 downwards.
TCAGAACCTATTTTATAAAAACCCTAATCAAAGTCATTGTGACTCAAACCTCATGACATAAGCACCTTCCAAAGGTCCACCTTTGTGGATTAGGATTTCAACATACAAATTTTGGGTGGACACAAACATTCAGGTCATATTAAATATGAAGTACAATTAAAAGTACCCATAATGTATGTAGTAGCCTGGATGGGAGGGGAGTTTGTGGGAGAATGGTTACATGTATATGTATGGCTGAATTCCTTCGCTGTTTCACCTGAAACTATCACAACACAGTTAATAGGCTATACTCCAATAGAAATTTAAAAGTTTGTTTTAAAAAAAAGTCCAGAATGAATGGACTGTCTTGAAAAAGCAGTTTGCTATCTTTACAAGTATTTATAAAACTAATACAGAATCATATTCCAGAATTTACGACTTGGAGACTAAATTGATCTCTTCAAAAGTTAGGAAACGCATACCTTGAATGTAATTTTAATGTCAAAGGAAAAAGGATCAGCCCTTTCACAAACAGAGCAGCTCCAATCTGTTGAATTCCAAAGGTTTAAAGGTTACAGCAACCTCTAAAATAGAAAGACACTGGTAATGAGAATGAACCTCCTTTGAGTGCAATGGTGTAACCCATCTGCTGGCCAAATGCTTCAGCAGAGACTATGAACTGCCTGCCAGAAATCTGGTCTCAAGGTTGTGTAGTCTTTTCAAATAGATTATTGCATTTGATTTACAATCTGATCTATTGCTCTTTATTCCACGTTTTGCATATGCACTAAAAATATTTCCTAGACTCATAACCAAAGGGTATCAATAATAAAGTTAATTACCAGAATGAAACAGCAGGGACTGAGATAATACACTACTGCTAATTCACCTACAATTGAAAAAAACAAAAACAAAACAGTTGTCCAAGGTCAGAGGCCACCCTGAGATGCACTTGTGGCCCATCTGAGACAAAGTTGTAAGGGTGAGGTGCTAAGCCAAGATGAACCCTACTTCCCTATAATGGAAAAAAAAATCTTTTTAAACAATCTTGCCTAACCTAAAGGAATGAAAATAAATCAATCTGGGATGCAAAATTAAAAGTAGACCTGATAAAGTGTGGCAGGGCTAAAAAGGAAACAAAAGGCCCAATTTTCATTCATCACCCTCAAGTACACTGAAACATTTGCTTCTCTCATTCCACGTTGCCATGAACACATTATAATTACATATTTTTAAAGAGGGCATTTCCCATTGTACCCACATAGCGTAAAATGAACACAATCTGTACAGGAGCACCTCCTCACCTGCCTTGAGAGTTTTATGGCATCGAATATATTTTGGCAGTTCAGAATAATACCCCACAACTTGCTAGTTCCTCACACTGGCTAACAAGTTGAAGTTTCCATATAAGAGATTACTAAGAGGATGAACCTGGTTCACAGAGGATAAGAATCCACCAGCCAAAGCAGGGGACACAGGCTCAATCCCTGGTCCAAGAAGATCCCACATGCCACGGAGCAACTAAGCCCTGTGCCACAATGACTGAGCCCACCAGCTGCAACTACTGAAGCCTGTAGGCCTGGAGCCCAGGCTCCACAAGAGAAGCCACACAGTGAGGTGCTCACGCACTGCAAGACTAACTCCCACTCACTGCAACTAGAGAAAGGCTGCACAAAGCTATGAAGACCCAGAACAACCAAAAATAAATAAATAATAAAATCAGAGTTTAAAAAATAAACTGACTTTAAAAGACAGATTACTAGGAAACTGAATTGGCCCATTAGACAGAAGAAGCAGTTCTAAGGAAGCTCATAGTGATAAATGTCAACCTCAACAATCAAGCAAAGTTTCAAATAATAACCTAACTTTACAACTCAAAGAACCAGAAGTAGAGAACAAATGAAGCTCCAAGTTAGTAGAAAGACTTTTGAATGGTACATTTCCATTTTTGTCTCAAGGTATATTTTCTCTCTCTTTTGATTTCTTCTTAGACTCATTGCTTGTTCAGTAACATGTTGCTTAATCTTTACATACTTGTGAATTTTCCATTTTTCTTCATGTAATTAATTTCTACCTTAATACCATTGTGGTTGAAAAATATATTTGATATGATTTGAATACTCTTAAATGTATTATTGCATTGGTAATGCCATTCAGTCATCTCATCCTCTGACACCTTCTTCTCCTTCTGCAATGATGCAATAAACATGAACTTGGGCAAACTCCGGGAGGTGGGAGGGAAGGACAGGCTGGCGTGCTGCAGTCCATGTGGTTGCAGTCAGGCACGACTGGGCAACTGAACAACAACAAATGAATTAAGATTTGTCTTGTGACCTAACACATGACCTGTCCTGGAAAATGTCCCATATGTACTTCATAAGAATGCACATTCTGTTGCCTTTACATGGAATTTTCTGTAAATATCTGATCTAACATGTAATTTAAGGCCGATGTTTCCTTATTGATTTTTCAGTCTAGGTGATCTAACCATTGATTAAACAGGGTATTAAAGTCTCCTGTTCTTATATTATTACTGTTTATTTCTCCCTTTGTGTCCATTAATATTTGCTTCACATATTTAGGTGCTCCTATATTGAGTATATCATTAAGAACAAAGCTAGTGGAGGTGATGGAATTCCAGTTGAGATATTTCAAATCCTAAAGGATGATGCTGTGAAAATGCTGCACACAACATGACAGCAAATTTGGAAAACTCAGCAGTGGCCACAGGACTCGAAAAGGTCAGTTTTCATTCCAATCCCAAAGAAAGGCAATCCCAAAGAACGCTCAAACTACTGCACAATTGCACTCATCTCACACGCTAGTAAAGAAATGCTCAAAATTCTCTAAGCCAGGCTTCAGCAATACGTGAACCGTAAAGTTCCAGATGTTCAAGCTGGTTTTAGAAAAGGCAGAGGAACCAGAGATCAAATTGCCAACATTCGCTGGATCATTGAAAAAGCAAGAGAGTTCCAGAAAAAATGTATATTTCTGCTTTATTGACTATGTCAAAGCCTTTGACTGTGTGGATCACCACAAACTGTGGAAAATTCTGAAAGAGATGGGCATACCAGACGATCTGACCTGCCTCTTAAGAAACCTATATGCAGGTCAAGAAGCAACAGTTAGAGCTAAACATGGAACAACAGACTAGTTCCAAATAGCAAAAGGAGTACGTCAAGGCTGTATATTGTCACCCTGCTTATTTAACTTATATGCAGAGGACATCATGAGAAATGCTGGGCTGGATAAAGCACAAGCTGGAATCAAGATTGCTATGAGAAATATCAATAATCTCAGATATGCAGATGACACCACCCTTATGGCAGAAAGTGAAGAGGAACTAAAAAGCCTCTTAATGAAAGTGAAAGAGGAGAGTGAAAAAGTTGGCTTAAAGCTCAACATTCAGAAAACTAAGATCATGGCATCTGGTCCCATCACTTCAAGGCAAATAGATGGGGAAACAGTGGAAACAGTGGCAGACTTTATTTTGGGGGCTCCAAAATCACTGCAGATGGTGATTGCAGCCATGAAATTAAAAGACGCTTACTCCTTGGAAGGAAAGTCATGACCAACCTAGACAGCATATTAAAAAGCAGAGACATTAGTTTGCCAACAAAGGTCCATCTAATCAAGGCTATGGTTTTTCCAGTGGTCATGTATGGATGTGAGAGTTGGACTGTGAAAAAAGCTGAGTGCCAAAGAATTGATGCCTTTGAACTGTGGTGTTGGAGAAGACTCTTGAGAATCCCTTGGACTGCAAGGAGATCCAATCAGTCCATCCTAAAGCAGATCAGTCCTGGGTGTTCATTGGAAGGACTGATGCTGAAGCTGAAACTCCAGTACTTTGGCCACCTCCTGCGAAGAGTTGACTCATTGGGAAAGACCCTGATGCTGGGAGGGATTGGCGGCAGGAGGAGAAGGGGACAACAGAGGATAAGATGGCTGGATGGCATCACCGACTCAATGGACATGTGTTTGAGTAAACTCCGGGAGTTTGTGATGGACAGGGAGGCCTGGCATGCTGTGATTCATGGGGTCGCAAAGAGTCAGACACGACTGAGCGACTGAACTGAACTGAACTGAACTGATATTGAGTGCATAAATAATTACAAATGATGTATCTTCTTGTTGACTACCCCCTTTTTCATTATGTAGAATCTTTTCTGTCTCTTATTACAGTCTTTGTGTTAAAGTCTACATTGTCTAATGTAAGTACAGCTACTCCAGTTTTTCTTTTGGTTTCCTTTTACATGGAATATATTTTTCTATCCCTTTACTTGTGGTTTATGTGTTTCCTTATATCTAGAGGAGGCTCTTGCAGGCAACATGCAGATAATTCTTAGTCTTTTTGGTTAAACTATTCAGCCACTTTACATATTTAGATTGGAGAATTTAATCCACTTACATTCAAATAATTATTGATAGACATGTGCTTACTGCCATTTTGTTGTTTTCTTGTTATTTTTGCAATTAATTTTTTTTCATCATTTTAAAAACCTTTACATATCTTTGATATATTTTCAAATGGAATCCAGCAGCAGAGTATTCAATCATATGAATGAACCATAATTTGATTACCACCATACTAATGGCAGATATTAAATTATTTCCAATCTAATACTGTACATAAAAGCTGCAATTGATAATGATGCACATAAGTAATTTCATACATGTAAGATTGTATCTGTAGAATAAATTTAAAAAAGAATTTCTGGGTCAAAAATTCCCTCCCATTTCAGTCCAGTTCAGTTGCTCAGTCGTGTACAACTCTTTGCGACCCCATGAACTGCAGCACGCCAGGCCTCCCTGTCCATCACCAACTCCTGGAGTCCACCCAAACCCATGTCCATTGAGTCGATGATGCCATCCAACCAACTCAGACTCTGTCGTTCTCTTCTCCTCCTGCCCTCAATCTTTCCCAGAATCAGGGTCTTTTTAAATGAGTCAGCTCTTTGCATCAGGTGGCCAAAGTATTGGAGTTTCAGCTTCAACATCAGTCCTTCCAATGAACACCCAAGACTCCTCCCATTTACTATTTATCATTTGACCTTTGTTTTGACTCTGATTTCTGCCAGGCAAAAATCTCTCCTCCTACAACATTGTTTTTATCAGCCATTAACTCTTACATTCCTAGGTTTGTATTATATTTTAGAAAGTCTTTCCACATATTATAATTACAAAATAATTTTTCATATGTTCCTCCACTTTTTATAGTATCACTTTTTCATATTTATTTCTTTCATCATATGGTTGAAGTTAAACCTAACCACATGATGAAATCTGTTGAGGTTTTCTCTAATATTATTCTAAACAAGGAATTCTGTGGGTTCCATTCTGAATTATTAAAACCTATGTCAAATCAATACATTAATGCTTTAAAGAAAAATATTTTTATGTCAACTATGATTGCAAGGTGATTTGTGATTTTTTAAAGATAGTTAAAAAAAAAAAAAAAAAAAGAATGCCTCAAAGTATACAAATACTGGAAACACCAAAAGTAACAAGAACATAATTCTGTCCCGTAATATGTTTTTTCTAAGTAAAATTCACTTTATGACAATTGGCTATAAAGCCCCACATAAAAGGTTCTCTATGTGTTTCCATCTGCCACACTGACAAAAACTCACCTAAGATGGAATTATCTCTGACCCAATCAGCTCCCTGTTGTCTGTGTGTCTGATATTTCCTCCTTCTTATTTCTTCTTTCAATTTTGAAGAGTAACTTCCTTGAATTCTAAACTAGGTCACATGTTAAAAGACATACATGGATGATTCTCATTGACAAGTCATTGTTGAACAAGTCTGTGGGTGATTAACCTCAGGACCTTGAGATGGCTAACCTCCCAGAACAGCCTCAAATCAAATCCAAACCCCTGTACCACATTCAGATCTAGGTTAACTCCATGGGGTGGGGATGGTGTTCTGTGGATAAGTGTGCACCTCAACATGGGACTTGGAATGTTTGAAGGACAGCAACAGAGGAAATCTACCTAATTGACCTTTTACCATTTTACATTATTCAAAACAATATATTAATAAAACCTTGACCATGTTAACTGTTCTGAGTTAGTGCCCATTATAACGTGTTTGTAGGTCCATTTTAACAGGAAGCCAAAGGTCTTTCTGAACATGAGTTTATATTATCCTGGTGCTTGAAGTACAGTTTAATTCCAGTTGGAAATTAAGGGAAAAAAAATTAAAAGATTGGTATCATATAGTGAACACACTTACGTGATTAAAATAAGCCCTCATAAAGAGTAAGTTGGGATTCCCAGGTAGCAATAGTGGTTAAGAAACCACCTGCCAATGCAGGAGATGTAAGAGACTTGGGTTCAATCCCTGGGTCAGGATCATGCCCTGGAGGAGGGCATGGCAACCCACTCCAGTATTCTTGCCTGAAGAATCCCCATAGACAGAGGAGCCTGGTGGGCTTCAGTCCATGGGGTTGCAAAGAGTTAGACATTACCAAAGCGCTTAACACACAGAATACACAAAGAGCAGTTATTTTTAAGTGTTTCATTTCAGTCTATTATCATTTGGGCAATAAAGAGACAGAAAGTGTATAATGTATATCACCTGTCTTCAAGCAAAATATTTAATTTTATATGTTGACACAATTTGTTGACTTTAATGTTTCTATGATAATCAGCACCCCCCACCCCCCCCACCCCCCCCACCCCCCCCACCCCCCCACCCCCGGCCTCTAAACATCACCCCTGAGGCCATTTAACCTTGCTCCAAGAGTTCACACCAACCTAGTCTCTGTCCTCAGGTTCCTGAATTCCAAGCTCTTCTGCAGAGACATGTTCCTTTCCTTGGTTATTGAGTTTTCTGTCCACTTTTCCCACCAGTGGTCAGATACCTATCATAACATATTATTTCAAAAGATGACTTGAGTCTGGTTTTGTATCTTCTTCCTCAATTTTAGCTCCTGTCAAAATATTCCAGGCTCAGAGCTGGTACCCCAAGTGTTTACTATCCAGGAAAGGCCATGTGCCACCTCAGTCTTAGAGTGGATTACCCTTCTCAAGATTTGCCCAAAGCTAATGCTACAACTTCCAAGTTCTCTGCTAACCTTCTACTGTTCAAAATTAACTCCACAGGAAGAAAATCTGAATCATGGACTTAAGCATTCACTAACAGATGTCCATTTCCCTGGCTCACCTTTATCCTGTAGACATATTTCCCAGTTTCTATGTTTCAGAGAAAAGGTTTTGTTTACTCATTCTTAGAACATTCTACCTCTGGCCTTCTACACCTACTTTAGTTTCCTTCCATCTCTGGGGATTGCTAAACTCTGAAGATTTAACTAGTAAGAATCCAGGCACTCCAAGTCCAGTCCATCATGCTGATGTTCTTGTCCAGTTGTTCTCAAGCATCAGCTTGTATCAGAAATACACAAAGCCTTATTAAAATATAAATTTCTGTACCATATCCCCAGAATTTTTGGTTTGTTATATCTTAAGAGAGATTTGGAAATAATTTCTGTGCACCAGGCATCAGCACCAGGAGATGCTGATAATGCTGAACAGGGATCACATTATAAGACTTAGATTCTAGGTATGCCAGTAAACACATACATATTGAGCTCTCTCTAGATAACAGCACAATGAAATAAAATAATGAAAAAAGAAGCCAAGAGTAGCTGCGGGTAGTGCCACTAAAGAAAAACATTTCAGGTGGGCCTCAAAGATGGGATAAGATGAGATACTCAGAAATGAGGAGGAAATAATAGTGTTTTCAGAATCCAGAATGACAGGAAATGGTTAAATTGCAAATCACAACTTAGCAGTGAGAGAGACCAACTGTCAACCAAGATGTAGCAGACCACAGAGGCCATGGCCAGGGGCACTGAGCTGTAAGAGACAGGAATGTCTGTGAAGAGTCTGACAGAGAATTAACAGTGTTAAAGTGCCATAATTTCATCACTCCTTCAATAAATATTATTGTGTGCCTACTATATGACAGACACTCTTCAGGGTTTGAAGATTCCAGAGTGGACACAAGAGACAAAAAGTAAATCTTTGCCATCATGGAGTTTACATTCTAATGCAGAAGAGCAAAAACCAAAACAAAGAATAATTTCTTCTAATTTACAGGGCTAAAGACAGGCTTAAATTGCTGGCATTGGGAATAGCATAGTCAAGTTTCATCAAGAAAGTGGTGTGAGGTGGAAGGAGCAGTTAACCCTGCAGATATCTCGGTGGATGCTTTCCAATAAGAGGAAAGAACAAATATGAAGAATCTGAATGAGCCAGTTTCAGGTCTCATATGCCCTTCGGGGGAAGGGGGCAGGGAGTACACTACAGAACACAGAGGAGATTAAGCAAGGGAGAAAATGAGATGCATATAGAAATCAGAGTGGTTAGGTTGTGCAGGGCCCAGAAGGGCATTTCAAAGATTCTGACTTCTACGCCAAATGCAATGGGAAGCTACTAGAGGATTTTGAGTAAAACGACAACACAGCAATTGCTAAAATATCAATACTATTACTATTACAGCTACAACTGCTGCTACTAGTAATAGTGTCTGCCATGTTCAGTTCAGTCACTCAGTCGTGTCCGACTCTTTGCAACCCCATGAATCGCAGCACTCCAGGCCTCCCTGTCCATCACAAAACTCCCGGAGTTTACTCAAACTCATGTCCATCGAGTCGTGATGCCATCCAGCCATCTCATCCTCTGCCATCCCCTTCTCCTCCTGCCGCCAATCCCTCCCAGCATCAGGGTCTTTCCCAATGAGTCAACTCTTCGCAGGAGGTGGCCAAAGTACTGGAGTTTCAGCTTCAGCATCAGTCCTTCCAATGAACACCCAGGACTTATCTCCTTCAGGATGGACTGGTTGGATCTCCTTGCAGTCCAAGGGACTCTCAAGACTCTTCTCCAACACCACAGTTCAAAAGCATCAATTCTTTGGCACTCAGCTTTCTTCACAGTCCAACTCTCACATCCATACATGACCACTGGAAAAACCATAGCCTTGATTAGATGGACCTTTGTTGGCAAAGTAATGTCTCTGCTTTTTAATATGCTGTCTAGGTTGGTCATGACTTTCCTTCCAAGGAGTAAGTGTCTTTTAATTTCATGGCTGCAATCACCATCTGCAGTGATTTTGGAGCCCCCCAAAATAAAGTCTGCCACTGTTTACACTGTTTCCCCATCTATTTGCCTTGAAGTGATGGGACCAGATCCCATGATCTTAGTTTTCTGAATGTCGAGCTTTAAGCCAACTTTTTCACTCTCCTCTTTCACTTTCATCAAGAGGCTTTTTAGTTCCTCTTCACCTTCTGCCATAAGGGTAGTGTCATCTGCATATCTGAGGTTATTGATACTTCTATCGGCAATCTTGATTCCAGCTTGTGCTTTATCCAGCCCAGCATTTCTCATGATGTCCTCTGCATATAAGTTAAATAAGCAGGGTGACAATATACAGCCTTGACGTACGCCTTTCCTGATTTGGAACCAGTCTGTTGTTACATGTCCAGTTCTAACTGTTGCTTCCTGACCTACATACAGATTTCTCAAGAGGTAGGTCAGGTGGTCTGGTATGCCCATCTCTTTCAGAATTTTCCACAGTTTGTGGTGATCCACACAGTCAAAGGCTTTGGCATAGTCAATAAAGCAGAAATAGATGTTTTTTCTGGAACTCTCTTGCTTTTTTGATGATCCAACAGATGCTGGCAATTTGATCTCTGGTTCCTCTGCCTTTTCTAAATCCAGCTTGAACATCTGGAAGTTCATGGTTCACATACTGTTGAAGCCTGGCTTGGAGAATTTTGAGCATTACTTTACTAGCATGTGAGATGAGTAAAACTGTATGGTAGTTTGAGCATTCTTTGGCATTGCCTTTCTTTGGCAATGTCTATCATGTAGATACTACTAACACTTTTAATCTATATACTGTTACTTCAATTTTATATTTAAATATGTTGCCCCAAACTAAACACAGGATATATGGCAAGACTGCTACATGAACCCAGACATCCTGGCTCCAGAGTCTGTGCCCATAACTGCTATAGCATACTGTGCTCCATAATCAGACTGAAGTTTAACAGGCTCATTCTGGTTGCTACGACTGGAAGAAGTCAAGAGTAAAGTTAGGAAGCCTGACTGGGACAGGATTACAATAATCTAGGCCATGGTGACATGCACCAAGGAGTAGCTTTAAAAGAAGATATAAAGTGATCTACCTGGATATGTTTTGAGAGCAGATTAAACAAGATTGACTGACATTAAAAGTGGGGTTTGAAAGACAGTAGTGAAGGACTCTAGATTATTTAAGAAGATTAACCTTAAATGATTCGTCTGCTGCTTGGGTAAAATGGTAAGTGTTTAAATCAAAGGCAATTACTGTGACCTTCAAAGTGGTAAAAAATCTAAATGCCACAATTCCTGTCCTGAGGTGGAGACAAGTCCCTCTAACTTCTCTTTAGACAAGTCCCTGTAACTTGTCTTTTGGTGATACTTGTTTGTCCCTGAAGGAGTTATGGACTCCAACCAACAGATAACCTAAATGTAGATCAACTGTTTTATTTTAACACATAAAACCAGAGGATGGCTGAGCTCATTCTAAAATGTAAAACTTTTCTGTATCCATAATAGTTACTTAGATCTTCACTGGTTTGAGAAATCAACATGCAGAGGTTTTCTCTCTTTAAATCTATTTTTGTAGAATATGCAAGCCATACTTGCACATTCCTGTATAAATGCCATCACTTTAAGTCATTAGTAAGAAATGTGTTACAAGGATTAGAACATGTACGCAGAAAAGCAACTGGGGAGAAGAAATATCAGCTGCTGGCAAAGAGCCCTGTTAGAGGAAGGTCACTGTGAAAACCCTGACCCTCCCTGCCCTCTCTTTCCCCATCTCCTGAACAATCACGGTCAATTAATACCTCACCCACTGGTTCCTCAAAAAGAACAAAACAAAGGAAGTAGTCATTAAAAAAATACATATTTAAAGCAGATATTTATAAAATAGCTACCTTCTGAATGTAACCTAATCTCACCAGTAGAAATCCCCAGGGAGTGGGGGAGGATTTGCTCCTATATACTGGGTCAGAATGTATCTTACTGAGTCAGCAACTCATTCAGGGACCCTGTGCAGACGCCCTAGTTAGAAAACCTGGCCAGTATCAAATGGGGCCAGCTGCTGCAAGGACTCAAAAATCTGAGCTCTCAAGAAGCCTCTACACACCGGAATCAAAGAAGACATTCCCACTGCCGCAGGGGTCCTGGCACGACTCATCAGAGAGCTGGTCCCCGTAAAGTCTTATTTCACTGGCACCTGGAAGCAGGGGTAAAGCATGCAGTATTTCTTAGCATTGGGGCATCTCTCCAACACTCCTCGCTTCCTATTAATTCCAAATTCTCCAAGTAGAAGAAAACTCACAATAATGCCCTAAACAGTATATTGCTAAATATGCACATATACATCAAATAACACTATATGTATGTTTTCAGAAATAAGCACTATGGTTTAAAATGAGAATAGAGAAGATTTATTAAATTCACAAATTACTCTCTGTCTGCATTTTTGGTCATTGAGAATTCCAATTATTTAAGTTGTGCAATCTTTTGATCTTTCTCTAAACACTCTTTAATAGAAATCATTGTATAAAATACTATAATTAAGCAAAGAATGCTAAACAAATATAACCTCTTCCTGATGCTTTGTGATCATTTCTTACTGTACATTCCAGTGATACAGTAATTCCCCAAAACACATTCTACACAGCCATTTATCACCATTCCTAGTGGGCCCAGACAGTATTTTTCACATCTTGTTGCTGACCTTTAATTTTACAGTCTCTATTTTGATATCTAGGTATCAGAATGTCTGCTTCCATCAGTAACATGGCACATTTCTCGAGTTACTGCCTCCTTCTGATTTTTATACTGTATTATGTATGCTGAGGTAGAAAACTCATTTGTACATAATGTGTATTAAATAAACCAGCAAATAATTTTCCTATCTTTAATCATAAGTAACATAAAGAAACAGCTGGAGGTTTAGATTAATCATGGCCAAAAAATAAAAGTATGAAGTTAATTACCTGTGTTAAAAGTAAAATTGCTACACTTTTAAGTGTTCACCAATAATAAAATGATCACTACCACACGAAGTCTTTAGCGATGTATCTTGTAGCCTATTTGAACTATAAATGCTACCCAGATGCAGTTTACAAAATAAAATCTAACATTAAGGAGGTCCTACTTCGTATTGAAAGTTATGTTGACCTAAAACATTCTCAGGCTGAAGCACTGAAAAATATCTCAGGCTTCCTTGGTTACTATAAAACCTGTATTGCTTCGATAATTATTCAAGTGGTGTGGGAAAAATTTAAAACTCCTCTGGACAAGAAAATACACATACATGCACTCACACAACCTACCTACAAACTCTTCTGCCAAAATAAAAAGAGTAGTATTTGACAAGAAGCGAACACTCTAGACAAAACCTCCATACTCTTCATCCTTTGTACGATATAATCTTGGACCCTGCATGTATAAAGAGTCCAGAACTCTTCTCAAACCAATTCATCAGGCAGAATTTCTGAGTTCTTTTTTCTCCTTTCAGAGAGGGAGATCACTGTGGTCAGAGAAAGACTCTTGTGCATCAAAGGAACACCACAGAAGCAAGGGGATCAGGAAATTTCAGCCTGGGATAGGAAAAAGGAGCCCCTAGTCTCAGGAGTTTATATTCCTCAACTTCAGATTTAAGGCTTGACTCCACTCCACCTTTGAGCTCTGTAAATAATCCTCACTGAATTTTATCTTCATTCTCTCACCAACTAGTCACTGACTGTTCTCTGTGAAATAGGCACTGTGCTAAACATTAGAGATACAATGGCTAAAAAACGGGAAAAAAAAAAAATACAGGAGTATAATGTAAATTGCAGGAGCAATGTAGACCCAACGCCTAGTTGTCAATAGCAGTTCAGTTCAGTTCAGTTCAGTCGCTCAGTCATGTCCGACTATTTGCGACCCCATGGACTGCAGCACGCCAGGTTTCTCTGTCCATCACCAACTCCCGGAGTTTACTCAAACTCATGTCCATTGAGTCGGTGATGCCATCCAACCATCTCATCCTCTGTCATCCCCTTCTCCTCCCACCTTCAAACTTTTGCAACATCAGGGTTTTTCAAATGAGTCAGTTCTTGGCATCAGGTGGCCAAAGTATTGGAGTTTCAGCTTCAGCATCAGTCCTACCAATGAATATTCAGGACTGATTTCCTTTAGGATGGACTTGTTGGGTCTCCTTGCAGTTCAAGTGACTCTCAAGAGTCTTCTCCAACACCACAGTTCAAAAGCATCAATTCTTTGGCGCTCAACTCTCTTTATAGTCCAACTCTCACATTCATATATGACTACTGGAAAAACCATAGCTTTGACTAGATGGATCTTTGTTGCCAAAGTAATATCTCTGCTTTCTAATAGGCTATCTAGTTTGGTCATAACTTTTCTTCCAAGGAGCAAGCATCTTTTAACTTCATGGCTGCAATCACCATCTGCAATGATTTTGGAACCCAAAAAAATAAATTCTGTCACCATTTTCATTGTTTCTCCATCTATTTGCCATGAACTGATGTGACCAGTTGCCATGATCTTAGTTTTCTGAATGTTGAGTTTTAAGCCAACTTTTTCACTCTCTTCTTTCACTTTCATCAACAGGCTCTTCAATAAATAGTTTTGGAAGTATCAATCACTGTCTTCACAAAAATGGTATAGATGACCTTATTTTTAAAGCAGAAACATAGACACGGATGTAGAAATCAAATGTATAGAAAGAAACCAAGGAGGGGCTGGGGGAGGATTAACTGGGAGACTCGGATTGGCATGTGTATGTGTGTGCCATATTTATATGTATAAAAGAGATGACTAATGAGAATCTGCTGTATAGCACAGGGACCTGAGCTCAGCGCTGAGCTCTGTGGTGACCTAAGTGGGAAGGAAATCCAAAAACGAGAGGATACGTGTACACATATACATATGGCTGAGTCACTTTGCTGTAAGTGGAAACTAACACAACATTGTACAGCAACTATGCTCCAATAAAAATTAATTAAAAAAATCACTGTCTTCATGGAACTTACAATATAAGGGTGGGTGGGGTGGGGTGGCAGATAGCAAGCAACCAATTGCATAAATAAGTATAAGTGGAAATTGTGGTAAATGTTAAGAATGAATTCAAACAAGAAGGAGGTGAGAGATTTTAACAGGAGTTGTTCTAAACTGGAAGGTTAGGGAAGAATTCTGAGGAACTACATTAAAACCGAGACCTGAAGGGAAAGATGGTTTCAGGTGAAGAAATGTGCTGTTTGTATAAAGGGGTGAATTCAATATGATCCAGCAGTAGTAAAATCTCAGGCGCCATCTCTGTCATTTGTTCTGGGTATTCTCACTTCTGCCCCCAGAGAGTTAGAGGGTTGGTAACAATGTCCCTTTCTGAGTCATTGACTCAGTTCCTGTCAGAAAAGCAATTACTGAGTTACAATTTAACACCATTCCTTCCTTACTTTTCAAAAAGAGGAAGGAAATATTTAGCCCTTTGAAACTAAGTCTAAATAAACTACAAATTAAGTTACCATCTATAGTTATTTAGGATTCTTCATTAAAAGAAACTTTTTAAAACAGATTTTTGTTACCTACACCAGTATGTGTACAGTGTTGGGTTTCCACCCCACCCCCCGCCCCCCAGTAAACAGACAATCAGGTAATCCAACAAGTGTTTAAGTTTGATTCAATCAGCAGAAAGGTTTAGTGCCACATTCACTGTCCCTGTCCAGCTGTACCAAAGCATCCTTCTCATGCTTCCCTCTTCTATTTTTTTTCCTCCCTTTGCATATTCATTTTCAGTCTCTTTTTTCCACTGTTTCTCCCTCCATCTGCTTCTGAAAGCCAAGAGTGGCACATATCAGAATCAGGAGGGACATTTCTCCAGCTGCATGGTAGCTATGTTTTTATATAAAGGATTATCAGTGAAAATCCTACAAAACCCAAACCTCTCATTTCACAAGATTAACTTTCCCACTGAACTAAATGGAAAGCAAGGGGAAAGGGGAAAGGTTTCCGGTCACATATATCTCCCAGTGCTTGTCTTTAAATGCAACTTAAGCATAAAAAATAATAAAGAATGCAAAATTCACAATAAAGCCTTCTGATTAACAGACTGCATCAAATTATGAGAGAAGGGCGTGATCAGCACATTCTGATCTCGGGTCAAGTCAAGCGCACTGATGCCTAGTGAAAACCCCAGCCAACGAGGGGTGGTACACGAGCACTGAGCCCACAGTCATGAACCTGTATTCCCCCATCCTATCTCCTCCTATCTTACTTGCTCTGGTTACATGACAAGTCTTGTAAACTTAAAAATCTGCTTCAAGCTGCTTTGTAATTTTTCAGCACTTTAACTACCATTTTGCAGATTGCTGGCTTCCAAACTCACAGCTTAGTGAATCACAGCAGCTGCTCTGGCCTTCTTCCTGGAGTTTCACATTCTGACTTCCCTTGCACAACTTCTGTTGTGGGGGCCTGTTTCTCAGCACTCACATTCTACTGAAAAAACACCTCAGTACCAACATTAGAGGCACACACACACACACAAAAGGACTATAAGTTTTAATAACGGTGATTATTCAAATAACTGTAAAATAGTCACCAAAATCCTTCATTAGGAAGTTTCGATCCACATAAACAAAAGGGAGATTATAAAGAATGGCCAGCAGTTATTCCTAATTAATGTAGGTTTTGGCAAGTTGACTCATCGGAAAAGATCCTGATGCTAGGAAAGACTGAAGGCAGGAAGAGAAAGGGACAACAGAGGATGAGATGGTTGGATGGCATCACTGACTCAATGGACATGAATTTGAGTAAACTCTGGGAGTCGGTGATGGACAGGAAGACCTAGCGTGCTGCAGTCCATGGGTTCACAGAGTTGGACACGACTGAGCAACTGAACTGAACTTGACAACTTTAAACTTTTTTTTTTCTTTTTGGCCTTGGACACAGCTTGTGGGGATCTTAGTTCTCAGACCAGGAATGGAACCTGTGCCCCCTGCAATGGAAGCATAGAGTCCTAACCCCTGGACCACCAGAGATTTCCCAAATTTAAATGTTTAACATGTAAAGTATTAATTCCTAAGTTCCTCTCACATTCAGCCCCAATCAATCTGCAAGTTCTACCAGCAAGACAGAATCCAGCCTCACAAATCCACCTTCTCTGCCTGGACAGCATCATCTCCTCCCTGGACACTCAGCCTCCTAAGGGATCTCCCCACATTTACCTGTACCCACTTCGATCTTCTCTACAGGGCCACCAGAGTGACATGTCTACATGTCCCCTGCAGGCCCCTGAATATAGTTGAGCAGTTGTACTACATCCAGCCACCTAGCAGAGAAGCCGTGGGAGAATGGATGGGGGTGAAACTCAGCCCTCTCCATTCACAGGTGGCAATTTATTCTAATCCATGTAGATCTTGTTTCTTTTTGTCTCAAAACTGTTCAGTAGTTTCCTTCTTGTTCTCCATCAAACCCAAGCTCCATACCATAGTGAGAGGGTAACAGGCAGGAAGGCCAGGTCTCCAAATGGAGGAAATAGGCTGCAAGTGTCAGACATTTTTCTCTCTCTTAAGCAGCAGGAGAAAACAAACTAGGGATATTTTTTCCCCTTCTCTGTACAAATTTAAAAGGAGGTTTCTCTTAAAATACTGTGTTAACATGACATCTGGTTTCACCTGAAGCTAACTATTCTCAAACCTTGAGTTAACCAATACATTTTTCTTATGAAAATGTTTGTCTTAAGCTATGTTAATGTACTATACTTTTACCCCAGACTTTGTCATGAAGTCGGTTCCGCCAAATGGCTCAGAACCTACTTGACAGACCAGTATGTCATACTCAGATATTGTTCCCCTAATCTATGTAAATGAAACTATTTGTATGGTAATCTGCCCTTCTACAAGATTCAAGTCAATCGTTTTATGGCCTGGGATGAATCATCTGGTGCCAAGATTATCCCAAAATGCATCTTATGGATGAGGGGCCTGGTGCCATTCTGAGTTTTAAGACATTCCTTTCTTTTCATTAACAGACTGCTAGGGACTGTATAACATCCAGCTGAAGACTAGCAGGGGGGTGCTCTTTCTGTCCCCTTCTGATGCCTATGTCAGAAGCTTTCTCTATCTCCTTAATGCTTTAATAAAACTTTATTACACAAAAGCTCTGAGTGATCCAGCCTCGTCTCTGGCCCCAGATTGAATTTGTCTCCTCTGCAGGCCAAGAATCCCGGCGTCTTATCTTTCAGCAACAACCTTTCAATAGTCCCCAAGTGGTCTGGTCCTGTCATTCTGATCGCCTCTTGGAGGGCCTGGCCCTCCCTGCCCCACTGCGGGGACAGGGAAATGTGCTGTCCCAGGGACACGCCAAACACATTCTACACTCAAGACACTTGCTCTAGTCATTCCTACTGCCTGTAACGCTCACTGCTGTTTACTCACTAAGTCGTGTCTGACAATTTGTGACCCTACAGACTGTAGCCCACCAGGCTCCTCTGTCCATGGGATTCTCCAGGCAAGAACACTGGAGTGGGTTGCCATTTCCTCCTCCAGGGAATCTTCCCAACCCAGGGACTGAACTGGCATCTCCTGTGTCTCCTGCATTGGCAGGCAGGTTCTTCACCACCGAGCCACCTGGGAAGCTGATAATGCTCACTCCTCGCAACAAAACCCCTTCCTTCAGGTCTGGGCTCAAATGTAACCACTAAGAAAAACCTTCTCTGGAAGAAGCACCCAACATAGCATTTCCAATCTCAGCACTCTTGTCACCAATCTCATTTTACTTTCTTCTTAGTACCTGTATCCACTGGGTACATCTATTTATTGTCCTTTCTCACTCCACTAAGATGTATACTTCATTGATATGAATATGCTGTTCACAGAAGAAATAAGAGTGCCTAAAAAAATGAAAGATTTTATTTTGGCAAGGAAAGAAATAACTGACCATAAATTTAAGAAATTTAAAAAGGAAGATAAAGAGAGGCACACTTTATTTTCCCCTATAAACTAGAAGAGATTCTTTAAAAAGTAAAGCTGCAGAATTTCATACTGCAGATCATCTGGGACCCTGTTAGGGAAGATGAAAATCCATACAACCTTCTGGAAAGTGATTCAAGGATACAGAACAAGAGATATAAGAACCCATATCCTTTGATTTCAATACTTTGTTTCTTGGGCCTATCCTGTAAAAATAGACACCAAAACTCATTTTTGAGAACATCCCTATGATATTATTTCTGTTAGTACAAAACAGCAAACTATATATCCAGTATTGTTACATATTGGATATTGTTGTCATTGTTGTTCAGTCACTTAGGCATGTCTGACCCTGCCATCCCATGGACTGCAGCATGCCAGGTTTCCCTGTTCTTCACCATCTCCTGGAGTTTGCTCAAACTCATGTCCATTGAGTCAGTGATGCCATCCTACCATCTTATTTTCTGTCGTCCCACTTCTCCTCCTGCCTTCAATCTTTCCCAGCATCAGAGTCTTTTCCAATGAGTTGGTTCTTCCCATCAGGTAGCCAGAGTACTGGAGCTTCAGCATCAGTCCTTCCAATGAATAATTAGGGTTGATTTTCTTTAGAATTGACTGGTTTGCAGTCCAAGAGACTCTTGAAGAGTCTTCTCCAACACCACAGTTTGAAAGCATTTTATAAAGAAAACATATGAGGATACATGTACAGGAAAAGGTACTATCAAAATATTTTACATCCTTTATTAATGATAGTGGGATTATGAACAAATTGAATATTTTTAAATGTTTTCATTTTCATTGGAACCAAAAATGCAATTTTTAAATGAAGTTATACAATTTTCATGAAGTTTGTTATATCCAAGTTCTTACTGATTCCTCCTGGTGCTTCACCATTTCTTACAAGAGCTCTGTCATTTCTTATTAAAACTTTCAGAATGATTTATAGATAAAAACATTATTAGAGAAGGCTAAACTGACAGCATACTGTGCATACATTATAGTATTGGGCACATGTCATCAAAATAAACCCAGTTTCACCATGGGTTTATTTTTATCTTCATCAAAATTCAAGCAAAAAGTTTTGAAGTGTTTCATTTAAACATACACCCAACCAAAAAGCTAAAATTGCCATGGTAGCATATTAAACCTACATACGTAATTATTAACCAAACCCATCCATTTCCAATCTAGTTCTGTTTGTTTCTTCATTTTAACCCTTAAGAGTTAAAGACACATGATTGTCACAATGATACAAAACAAGTGTAATTTTAAAATAGATGCCATTTATTGTCACAAATGACAAGCAAGTTGTCACAAGTGATAAGCAAAACAAATATAATTTAAAAATAAATAAGTGTCATAGGCAGTTGGAAAGAACTTAGAAAAGTCGAATAAAATGAAACACATATGCACGTCCCAACTCTAAGAAATTTTGAGGAAAACCAACTTCTAATTTTAATGTAAGATAATCTTCTGTAGATTTGCTCAGCAGAACTTTCAGCCACAAGACTATTTATAGCTTCTGCTCTGAGCAGAGAAACTACAAATGTAAAAAAGCGTTAGATGAAAACCAAGCTTTCAATAAAAATCACTAAAAATAAATGTATAATTATGAAGCGTAGTTATGGTAATTCACAAAGGTTTTGGGGGTTTGTTTGTTTGTTTGTACTTTTGCTTTCATGAATACTTAAAAAGCGGTGTCAAAAAAAATCCTTCCTTCCTAAATGAGCTAGAGTTTTTCCATTATCTCTTGACCTTTGCAAATTCCAAAAGCCTTGAGTAAGTCCCAGTTGTTTCATCTCATAAAAGACACTTTAGCCAGCTAAATACTTACTGAAATTAACAGGGTGTTGTATAAGATGAAAGGACTAGAAAACAAAAATAAATAGCTGAAAGTGAAACAAACACTGTAAAATGGTAATTAGAGATAGCTACACTGCATTGTTCCCGCATAAGCTAGGAACCACTGGGCTGGCCTAAAAATGGAGGGCAAGGGGAGGTAAATTATCATTACTTACTTACCTTTATTTTATGGTTTTACTTCATTTTTCCATGACTGTCTTCAGTAATTATTGAAATTTAGGAAAGTAATAATCTTCAATCTTTATAAGAGAGCCCTTCTTAAGAAGCTGAGCCTGTGTTTCACATAATGCTGAGCCAACACTTGCATTCCTACTATCAAAAAGACATAGATTTCTAAAACTTTTGAATGTTTTCTCAAGCTTCAGGGAGAACAATTACTGAGGTAAGTTATGGAAAAAAATAACTATTAAAGCTACACTTCCCCAACTCCTTTGGAGCTAAGCTTCTAAATGAAAATCATGCCCCTCTTTTCAGACACCTTACTATGAAATTTGGAAGAGAGATGGGCTTCCCACCATTTCTGGCCATTTCTATTGGTAAACACAGTCAGGAAGACATGGGGTCACCCTACCTCAGTGTTCCAGTCTTCCACTTTGTGGAGCAAGAGCAGGAGGGAGACACACAGATAGGTATGCAGCAGAGGCAATGGTTGAATTCTGCTTTCTAGAGTCTAGTCACCAGCTTCCAGTGCACAAGTCAGCGGAGGCAGCCTCCTGATCCCAGGATGCCACTTATAGCCACATACTCATGTCTCAATAGTCCTAATGGAGGCCTTCTGGTTCCCCCCAGCTGGAAATGAGATACTAACCTCTTAGCTTGATCAGCTCTCTGCTGTTCCAGGAGTCAAGGCCGGAGGCTCAGCCTTTTCAACAGTTGTGTAACCCCGTAATTTCTTTTGTCAAATCACCTCCTGCTCAATACATCTAGATTGGCCTCTCTCTGCTGAACAGAGCACTGACACACAGAGGTGCCCACTTGCCTCATCCGTTGTGACTGATGCGGCATGTGTTGTCTGACTACCCTTCTGTAAGGTCTAAAGGCAAAGAAGCTTCCATAGGCTTCAAGGTCTGAGGCACAGCAATTCACAGATGTGGTACCAACAATAAGAGATACTGTCTCTGTACTCCTGCAGTTTAAAATCCAGCTGAGAATATGAAGCCAGTTCACATGAAGAGGCTGAGAATAACATACTAAATCTCCAATTAAGTAACAGATTATAAGCTAGCAAATAATATTGATTGCAGGAGCCCAGCACAGACAGGGGAACAAGAAACTAGGAGACACCTTGTATGTAGCATCTAATTCCCCCAGATGCAGCTTCTTGAATTGGAGAAACAGAAACAGTAATGAGAGAAAGTGTTAAAATAGATCATTTTTAAGAAAGTCCCCCATTCTGGACTTCCTCGGTAGCCCAGTGGTTAAGAATCTGCCTGCCAATGCAGTGGACATGGGTTCGATTCCTGGTCCAGGAAGATCCCACATGCCCTGGGGCAACTAAGCCCGCGCACCACAACTACTGAACCCAGGCACTCAGAGCCTGTGCTCTGCAACAACAGAAGCCACCACAATGAGAAGACCTCACACCACAACTAGAGAAAGCCCAGATGCAGCAATGGAGACTCAGTGCAGCCAAAAATAAATACATTAAAAAAATTTTTTTAAGTTCCCAGTTCTACATGCAAACTAGTACAGACACTATGAAGAACAATATAGAGATTCCTCAAAGAACCAGAAATAGAACCGCCATACGACCCAGCAATCCTACAGCTGGGCATACACACCAAGGAAATCAGAATTGAAGACACAGGTACCCCAGTGTTCATTGCAGCACTGTTTACAATAGCTAGGACACAGAAGCAACCTAGATGTCCATCAGCAGACGAATGGATAAGGAAGTTGTGGTACATACACACAATGGAATATTGTGTGCTAAGTCACTTCAGTTGAATCTGACTCTTCGTGACCCTATGGACTGCAGGCTCTTCTATCCATGGGATTCTCCAGGTGAGAATACTGGAGTGAGTTGCCATTTTATTGCTCAGTTATAAAAAGACCGCATTTGAGTCAGTTCTAATGAGGTGGATGAAACTGAAGCCTATTATACAGAGTGAAGTAAATCCAAAAAAGAAACACCAATACAGTATATTAATGTATATATATGGAATTTATAAAGAGGTTAACAACGACCCTATATGCAAGGCAGCAAAAGAGACACACACGTAAGAAACAGACTTTTGAACTATATGGGAGGTGAGGGTGGGATGATTTGAGAGAATAGCATTGAAACATGTATATTACCATATATAAAATAGATGACCAGTGCAAGTTTGATGCATGAAGCAGGGCACTCGAAGGCAATGATCTGGGACAACTCAGAGGGATGGAGTAAGGAGGGAAGTTGGTGGGGGGGCGATCAGGATGGACACATGTGTACCTATGGCTGATTCATATTGATGTATGGCAAAAACCACTACAATATTGCAAAGCAATTATCTTCCAATTAAAGTAAATTATTTTTCTAAAAAGTTCCCAGTTCTAACAAGATAATTTTTGGAGAATAACATGGAAAACTGTCATCAAAAACATGAACGGACAAAACCAAAGACTTGAAAATATTATGTAGAGGGCACTTTGCTTGTGGTCTAGTAGCTAAGAATCCAGGCTTCCACTGCAGAAACATAGGTTTGATCCCCAGTTGGGGAACTAAGATCCCACATGTCTGTGGTATGGCAAAAAAATACATTTAAAATTGAAAAAAAAATGATAATTTGGATTTTGACAGTGGGAGGAAACTGGAAAAACAGAAATGACTTTTAAAAAAATAAAATCATGGTATCTTGGCTAGATTAAGGAGTCTAAGTATGCATTATCAAGTGAAAATTGAGAAATAATGATAAGCACATTTGGAAATAGGGACAGCACAGGAAGTTTCTAAAAAAGGCAGTAGAATTGGAAATGTGCCATTTGACTAGAGCAGAGTTTCTCAGCCTTGGCTCTACTGACATTTGGGGGCGAACTAATTCTCTTAAATTCCCTGAAAAAGGGAATACTCCAGTATTCCTGCCTGGAGAATCCCACAAACAGGAGCCTGGCAGGCTACAGTCCCTGGGGTTGCAAAGAGTCGAACATGAATGACTGCCGAAGCACACACAATTGTCTTCTACTGTTCATTGCCAGATGTTTTAGCAGCATCCCTGGTCTCTACCCACAGGATGCCAGTAGCACCCATCCCTCAACACAATCAAAAATGTCTCTAGACATTACCAAACATTACATGGAGGGGGAAAAAAAAATCCTCAGTTGAAAGCTACAAGCCTTAAGAAAAATTAGTATGGAAAGATGAAGCAAATTAAGAGCTTCACTGCTGACTCAAACAGTAAAAAATCTGCCAACATAGGAGACCCAGGTTCGATTCCTGAATCAGGAAGATCCCCTGGAGAAGGAAATGGCAATCCACTCCAGTATTCATGCCTGGAGAATCCCATGCACAGAGGAGCCTGGTGGGTTACAGTCCATGGGGTTGCAAAGAGTCAGACATGACTTAGCAACTAAACAACAATTTAACAATTTCAGAAGCAAGTATAACTATCTCATTCTGTGGTGTTACCCAGACCTGGAGTTGTGACAGACAATAAATAGAGAAGAGGCCGGGGCCGGTGGGGCGGGTGGGAGGGGCAGGAAAAGGGGGCATTGGGGGAGCTACGGTGAACAGGAGTACACAAGCACTATCTTCAGGGGGAGCCCCTCTGATAGTTGAGCACCAGTCAACTATCATCATCTGCCCTGTGGGAGGGCAAATCCAAGATCTCCTAGTCTCCTCCCCGTCCCACCCATCCCAAGAGAAATAAGTGTCAGACTTTTAAGTAAATTTTCCTGATTTTAAAAACAGAGCACTTAGTTCAAGTTTTCTGAAAAACAGTAGGCAGGCTGAATTTGGCCTTCAAGCTGCCAGAGTCCAGATCTGCAGTCTGGACTACAGACTAAAATGACGATAGCTTGAAGGGGTGTTTAGGAGAAATTGATGGATCCTGACCAAATAAACCAACTGTTAAAAGCCAGTTTGGAGAACAGGGAGCAAAAGTGAACTTGAATAAGTATTAGACAATATGATGGAATGACTGTTGGGTGTGATAATAGCCTTAAGACTATGTCTAAAAAAAGAAAAGCCTTATCTCTTTGAGATATTTAAATATATACATATATGCTTTCCACTACAGATGAAACAAACAAACAAAAACAGAAAGAGAAAAAATAGTGGTTAAAATTCAACATATCTGAATATCAAAGGAAAAAAGAGAAATGAGGAAAAGTGACTTCAAAATTCTGAAATCAAGTAAATAATCAAAGAACATCACCAAAGAAACTATACTGCTAAACTTATTTATTTTCTTTGGGTTCCCCTGGAAAAAGTTGTCTTTATAGCTTAACTTGTTAAAACTTATTTTCTATTATTCACTGACAGCCTACACTTTCCTCTCCATTATCAATCAGAACACAAGAATTCATTTCATGCATCATATGCTCCACTTTAAATAATGTTAATGGGAATTGCACTCCTTAAAATAATACATTTAGCTAGTAGCACTGTTGAGCAATTTCTGTTTGCAGACTCTGTGCTAAGCCTTTCACTGGTATTAGCATATTTAATCCTCAAGTCAAATGCAGAAGGCAGTTACCATTTTAAACTATGATTTAGAGAGGTTAAGTAACTTCTTTCCAGGACAATCAGCAAATAAGTGGCAGACATGGACTTTAAATACAGATTGATACCAAAACCCATCTCCTTAGCATTATCCTATACTGTCTTCCATGCAGAATCTTTCATAATTAGCATATAATCAGTTATGAATATCTGGCCTTAAAATAAATCATTTTCCCAGTAAGTCAGGTAAGCTCTGGCTTGCCTTCAACTTCCATTTGGAGGTGTCTAGCCCCTTCCTGAATGGTGAACCCTCTCTGGCTGTATTCAGAAAGCAAACTTCCCTTCTATAATGCCTTTGCAATTGACCCAATGTTTGAAGAGCAAACTAGTATCTTCCTCAAACTCTTAATAATATATTCAGGTTGAAAGTGGGATCAAAACAGCTTTCCAGATAATTCAAAGCACAATGGACTTGCACCCCAATTTATCAGAAACTCAAGAAATGTGAAGCAATTTTTTCCACCATGGAACACACCCATGGATGGCAACACAGAGTCACAGTGTCTAGGTTTCTGAACCTCTGCCAATCACCACAGCAACCAGCTAATTCCTTGTGATCAAATGTAAAGCAAATCCAGTACTGCACATTGTCAGTGTGCACAACCCACCAGGATCCATGGACACAAAACTGCAGAACAGAGTCACATAGAGCAACGATGGCTGGGATGTACAGTTTATTAAGGTTAATACAACATGCTATGCCATCACTTAGCATAATCCAGGTAAACAAATGCCTCATACGAAACTATTCAAACCTATATTTCCATTTAGGGCATGTCCAATTTTACATAAGCAAATTTCCCCTCTGACAGCATTTGAAGCAGTGACACTTTCAGGTATTTCTGAATTAAGTGCCTGAACCCATTAGAATCACATATTGTATACTTTTCTAACAGAACCGCAAGCAATTTCACATTCTCTTCTCCACTTCATCTCCACCTCCTGTCACACAGTAAGGCTCCTCTTCACACAGTAAGACTCATTTTTCACAAGGATTTTCTACAATTCAGATATGCTCTAAACTCATTCAAACATGCACCATTCTGATACTTAAGAAAAAGTCATACCTTACATCAATGAAGAACTTAAATTCAATTTTAGAAAAGGAGATATAACTGTCCATTGTGAACATTTCTTAGGTTTACCTATATGGCTTAAAATAAGCTTCTTAGTTTATTTTTTGGGGCTTCTCAGTGGTAAAGAACCCACCTGACAATGTAGGAGATGTAAGAGATCAGGTGTCAATCTCTGGGTTGGGAGGATCCCCTGGAGGAGGGCATGGCAAAAATAAGCTTCTTAGTTTATCTTTTACCTCAACCTAAAAAAAACCTTACTTACCAACTCAGCCATAAACTGTAACCCGCCATAGGGCTGTTGTCACTGGTATAATAGAGTCATTCAGGGACTTGCTATGGAGAAGAAAGACTGGGCTATTTAGGATTATATACCCTGCAGAAAAATTTCATGCTCACACTTGAGAGACATGAATACATCAACTATTTTATAATAATACAAAGGTTAATTATTTTAATGAAACAGACTTTTCTTCAACCTTACCTACTCTACAGGAGAAACATCTGCTAAACAGATAAACATACCTGTTTATTTGCTAAATAACAGTTAGTCTCCAAAAACCATATCCAGATTAAATGTTTCTGTGATTTTTTTTACAATCTTACATTTGAAAAGGTAACAACTGTATGTTTTCAAAACTACGCCACCCTCTTTACCATCCAATTGTTTTCTTTGAACTGCTTCCTTCAATTTACATAAAATCCATCTACAGCTGTAGGAAAAATAGCCAGAAAAAGAGAAGAAGCAAAGGACACCACCACCTCCTCCAAGGTCTGGGTCCAAGACTGCATCCATTCCAGGGGTGCAAACACATTACTGTGACATTGATTGAACAATACATCAAAGAAAAGTCCAGACCAAATGGCATTCCAAATTTCTACTCCATTCTCAAGGCTTAATAATTACCTCAGGATTTCCCTGGTGGCTCAGTGGTGAAGAGTCCACCAACCAAAGCAGGGGGCAAGGGTTCAATCCCTGATCTGGGAAGATCCCATATGCCACAGAGCAACTAAGCCCATGAGCCACAACTACTGAGCCCACAAGCTACAGCTACTAAAACTCATGGCCCAGAGCCCATGCTCTGCAACAAGAGAAGCCACCACCTTGAGAAATTCACATACTGCAACTAGAGAGCAGGACTTGCTCACTGCAACTAGAGAAAACCCTGCACAACAACAAAGACCCAGCACAGCCAAGAAATAAAATTATATTTATTAACAAAAAGCAGCTATTTCTGTGAGTAGCAAACACTATGCATACACAACACAGTGCTTACAAAAGCTTTTCTCCCATGAGCTGATTTTCTTTTTATTTACCTTGCTTCTAGTTTACTACATGCAATCATATTTTCAAGATATTTAATGCCTCAAAAAAGTAGATCTAGGTGATTTGATAAGTGTTTTAGAACAATTTGGAGAAGCACTTCCAATTCTTAAACAGCACATTTAATTTAAAAAAAAATTCAACTTCAAAGGAGTTACCAGCATCATTTGTGTAAATCAACAGGACTTAAGACTGAAACAGAGAAATATAGTTATTTTTTTAAAACAGTTGTTTGTGCTCACTCATGTCCAACTCTTTGCCACTCCATGGACCATGGAATTTCCCAGGCAAGAATACTGGGGTGGGTTGCCATTTCCTCCTGCAGGGGATCTTCCCAACCCAGGAATGAAATTCATATCTCCTGCATCTCCTGCATTGGCAGGTGGATTCTTTATCACTGAGCCACCTGTGAAGCCGTTAAAAACAGTTTACAGTATTTAAATGTACTGTAGGATATATGATTCTCCTCAGAAGATGGAAAACAGCTTCATATAAACACCAGATTGTTTCCTCCTCTCACACTGAAACACTTGGAATATTTTTAAATGTAAATTTAATTCTCGTTATTCTTGGCCTTACTTACTTACCTCTAACTCAAAAGTTATTTAGAAAAAAACAATATCAAAGCCTAAATCCAGCTTCTGACAGAATAATTAAAATCTGAAAATACAAACAACTTTGTATCTATGCTTTCTTTGGCCTAACAAAAACATTGATAGTTTCCTTGAGGCCTCTTTCTGATTCCTGAGGCACTTTGTCTCCACTACACATCCTGACATTTAGAATTTCAGAAACATCAAATAAGAGAACTAGAGAGCATACATTACAAAGAAGTCTGGAGAAGAAAGGTAACTGGCTCTTAGTGAGTGAAAGGGTTGGAACTTAGATGTAGGTTTCCTGATGCCCAGATGTCTATGGTCTTCCCAACAGGCCACTTCATCATAAGTGCCCTTTTAATTTGTTCAGTTTTAATACACATTATTTTCCATGTAAGCAGCTTAGAATTTCAATGTGGAACCACACTGAGCCTGATGAGCTTTTGTTTTTCATGGTTTTCTACTTTTTCTCCACATAAGTCAAATCAGAACACAGACTAGACATTCAATTAATACTCATTGAATTAAATTTTCAAATATTAATTGTCACCCACACAGACCCTTTCTCCCATGTCACCCGGGTGTCCTGGAATTCAATTCGATTTACCCAGAATTAGCACAGACCCAACAGGTTAAGGACTCAGTCCCATAAGTATTCCCATTTCAGATACCATCACAAGCAGAAGGATCCCAGGTTATCCACAACTTCTGCCTGACTTTGCTACAAATCAGAGGTTCCCAAGACTCCTCTCCTTGGGCTCAGTAATTTGCTAGCAGGCTCAGAGAACCAAGGAAAATAGTTGACTTACTACTGCCCATTTATTACAGAAGATATGTGTTACAGGATACAAAGGAATAGCAAGATGAAGAAATACACAGGGAGAGGTCTACAGGGTCCCAAGGGTGAGAGCTTCTGTCGCCATGGAGTCAACTTTATACCACCTTCCTGGTTTGTAGATTCAGAAGCACTCCAAGTGCTGTACTTTGGGGATCTCTATAGAGGCGTTCTGCAGAAGCGCACTGGCTGCAACGGACCGCGCAGAAGCATGACTGTGAAGTGCTACCAAGGTCAGGGGTGGCGACAGAGAGTGCCAGTCTGCGACGTCGCAGAAGAGGCCCAGAGGAGCTACCCCACGTCCAAGGTCAGGGGCGGTGGCCAAGATGAGCTACCCCACTTCCAAGGTCAGAACTCCCCAGGTTGGTAGGTGCCCAATGTGCTACTGGAGAAATAACTCCAGAAAGAATGAAGGGATGGAGCCAAAGCAAAAACAATACACAGTTGTGGATGTGACTGGTGATAGAAGCAAGGTCGGATGCTTTAAAGAGCAATATTGCATAGGAACTTGGAATGCTAGGTCCATGAATCAAGGCAAATTGGAAGTGGTCAAACAGGAGATGGCAAGAGTGAATGTCGACATCCTAGGAATCAGCAGACTGAAATGGACAGGAATGGGTGAATTTAACTCAGATGACCATTATATCTTCTGCTGTGGGCAGGAATTCCTTAGAAGAAATGGAGTAGCCATCATGATCAACAAAAGAGTCCAAAATGCAGTACTTGGATGCAGTCTCAGAATGATCTCTGTTCGTATTCAAGGCAAACCATTCAATATCACGGTAATCCAAGCCTATGCCCCAACCAGTCACGCTGAAGAAGCTGAAGTTGAATGGTTCTATGAAGACCTAAAGGCCTTTTAGAACTAACACCCAAAAAAGATGTCCTTTTCATTATAGGGGACTGGAATGCAAAAGTAGGAAGTCAAGAAACACCTGGAGTAACAGGCAAATTTGGCCTTGGAGTACAGAATGAAGCAGGGCAAAAGCTAATACAGTTTTGCCAAGAGAATGCACTGGTCATAGCAAACACCCTCTTCCAACAACACAAGAGAAGACTCTACACATGGACATCACCAGATGGTCAACACCGAAATCAGGTTGATTATATTGTTTGCAGCCAAAGATGGTGAAGCTCTATACAGTCAGTAAAAACAAGACCGGGAGCTGACTGTGGCTCAGATCATGAACTCCTTATTGCCAAATTCAGACTAAAATTGAAGAAAGTAGGGAAAACCACTAGACCATTCAGCTATGACCTAAATCAAATCCCTTATGGCTATACAGTGGAAGTGAGAAATAGATTTAAGGGACTAGATCTGATAGAGTGCCTGATGAACTATGGACTGAGGTTCATGACATTGTACAGAGATAGGGATCAAGATCATCCCTATAGAAAAGAAGTGCAAAAAGGCAAAATGGCTGTCTGAGGAGGCCTTACAAATAGCTGTGAAAAGAAGAGAAGCAAAAAGCAAAGGAGAAAAGGAAAGATACTCCCATTTGAATGCAGAGTTCCAAAGAATAGCAAGAAGAGATAAGAAAGTCTTCCTCGGTGATCAGTGAAAAGAAATAGAGTAAAACAACACAATGGGAAAGACTAGAGATCTCTTCAAGAAAATTAAAGATATCAAAGGAACATTTCATGCAAAAATGGATTTGATAAAGGACAGAAATGGTATGGACCTAACAGAAGCAGAAGATATTAAGAAGAGATGGCAAGAATACACAGAAGAACTGTACAAAAAAAAGATCTTCATGACCCAGATAATCACGATGGTGTGATCACTCACCCAGAGCCAGACATCCTGGAATGTGAAGTCAGGTGGGCCTTAGAAAGCATCACTATGAACAAAGCTAGTGGAGGTGATGGAATTCCAGTTGAGTTATTTCAAATCCTGAAAGATGATGCTGTGAAAGTGCTGCACTCAATATGTCAGCAAATTTGGAAAACTCAGCAGTGGCCACAGGACTCGAAAAGGTCAGTTTTCATTCCAATTCCAAAGAAAGGCAATCCCAAAGAATGTTCAAACTACCACACAATTGCAATGCTCAAAATTATCCAAGCCAGGCTTCAGCAATATGTAAACCGTGAAATTCCAGATGTTCAAGCTGGTTTTAGAAAAGGCAGAGGAACCAGAGATCAAATTACCAACATCCGCTGGATCATCAAAAAAGCAAGAGAGTTCCAGAAAAACATCTATTTCTGCTTTTTTGACTATGCCAAAGCCTCAGATTGTGTGGCTCACAATAAACTGAGGAAAACTCTGAAAGAGATGGGAATACCAGACGATCTGACCTGCCTCTTGAGAAACCTATATGCAGATCAGGAAGCAACAGTTTGAACTGGACATGTAACAACAGACTGGTTCCAAATAGGAAAAGGAGTACGTCAAGGCTGTATATTGTCACCCTGCTTATTTAACTTATATGCAGAGTACATCATGAGAAACGCTGGGCTGGAAGAAGCACAAGCTGGAATCAAGATTGCTGGGAGAAATATCAATAACCTCAGATATGCAGATGACACCACCCTTCTGGCAGAAAGTGAAGAGGAACTAAAAAGCCTCTTGATAAAAGTGAAAGAGGAGAGTGAAAAAGTTGGCTTAAAGCTCCACATTCAGAAAACTAAGATCATGGCATCTGGTCCCATCACTTCATGGGAAATAGATGGGGAAACAGTGGAAACAGTGGCTGACTTTATTTTTCTGGGCTCCAAAATCACTGCAGATGGTGACTGCAGCCATGAAATTAAAAGACGCTTACTCCTTGGAAGGAAAGTTATGACCAAGCTAGACAGCATATTAAAAAGCAGAGACATTACTTTGACAACAAAGGTCCATCTAGTCAAGGCTATGATGTTTGATCGTGTATGGTAGTGAGAGTTGGACTGTGAAGAAAGCTGAGCACTGAAAAATTGATGCTTTTGAACTGTGGTGTTAGAGAAGACTCTTGAGAGTTCCTTGGAGGGCAAGGAGATCCAACCAGTCCATCCTAAAGGACATTAGTCCTGGGTGTTCATTGGAAGGACTGATGCTGAAGCTGAAACTCCAGTACTTTGGCCACCTGATGCAAAGAGTTGACTCATTGGAAAAGACCCTGATGCTGGGAGGGATTGGGGGAGGAGGAGAAGGGGATGACAGAGGATGAGATGGCTGGATGGCATCACTGATTCGATGGACACGGGTTTGAGTAAACTCTGGGAGTTGGTGATGGGCTGGTAGGCCTGGCACGCTGTGATTCCTGGGGTTGCAAAGAGTCAAATACAACTGAGCCACTGAACTGAACTGATAGAGGCTTCATCCCATAGGCAAGGTCAATTATTAACTGGTTTTCAAAACCCTCTCTCTCTCCAGAATATGGAGGGGTAGGGCTGAAAGTTTCAAGCGTCTAATGATAGTCTGGTCTTTCTAGTGACCCGTCCCATTCATGAGCCTACGAGGAGTTATCTCATTAGAACAAAAGATGCTCCTATCACCCAGGAAATTCTAAGAGATACAGGAACTCTGTGTCAGACACTCTTATCACTCAGGAAATTACAAGGGTTTTTAGCAGTTTTATGTCAGAAACCAGGCTCAAAGACCAAATATTAGCAGGAACTGGGGAGTAGAGACCAAACTAAAGGTATATTTTTTATTATCTTACAACCTACTAATATTTTAGCCACCTGGTGCAAAGAACCAACTCATTGGAAAAGACCCTGATGCTGGGAAAAATTGAGGGCAGGAGGAGAAGAGGGTGACAGGGGTGAGATGATTGGATGGCATCACCAACTCAATGAACATGAATTTGAGCAAACTCCAGGAGATAATGAAGGACAGGGAAGCCTGGGGCGCTGCAGTCCATGGGGTCGCAAAGAGTTGGATACAATTTAGCAACTGAACAACAATAACATTTATCTAATTATGGACTTTGTGGATTCCAACCCTGGAAAAAAAAAAGATCTGTCTGGGTAAAATAAAATGGTGAGAATAACTGAGAATTGGGATGGAAGAGTGGAGAAAGGAAAGCTGAGCAAAGACACATAATCTATAAATCCCTAAGGATGTGCCAGGTATGCAGGCCTTTAACTAAAGTCAGAATAGGGCAAGAACTGTGAGTCTCTACTTTGTATGTTCGTTGCTTTGCTTTTGGTGGTTTTCCAGTTTGGGGTTTTGTTTTGTTTTGCTCTTGGTTACCTAGTAATGTCAATGTTTAAAAAATTCCAACCCTGTTTAAACTAAGAAGAAAAGGAGAATTGTCCCTCTCTAGACATGGCCGGCAGGAATTTCAGAGGCTCTAGACGAGCAAGGCTCTCTGGTCACAGTTGTGGTAGTGCAGGAGAACGGGGAGCGGGGAGCCTTGGAAGACAAGGGGCCTCAGAGCTGGCTTAGGCAGGACTGGAAAATCCCATCAGAGGGCTGGTTTACCATCTGCAGAGCAGCACTGTAGGACTTCCCCAGGGAATTGAATTAGGGAGGTCATCTGAATCTTTCTGCCTGCAAACTGTTAGCCAGGTAACTAAAAAAAAAAAGAAATTAATTCTATTAATATATTTGCTTTTTTTCTTTGGCAAGCTAAAATAGCCACTGGTGTTTAGTATACTCCTAGACCCAGGAAGAAAGGATTAAATGTTTAAAGAATCAGTTTGAGAGTGCATTTTAAAAATCTAAAAGTAAATGGCTTCCTTCCTGGCACATTATTGACCAGGGGATTAAAGCAGGAATCAATGCCTGTGGCCAGCAATTTGTTATGTAAGTGAATATTGAAAAGTTTACAGTCAATAACACTTGGGTAACAAAAGACGTATTAATAAGTCTCTGGTTAATAATATGTTAGCCACATATGTAGCACCTATAAGTAATTAGCAACTTAGGCTCTGTAAAGGTTGTAACTTCAAACCAGTAAAGCAGACTAGTCTATGACAGAGCCTCACTGATGGGACACTGGCTCTATGTTGGGGATCTGTGTCACTGGAACTAAGATGCAGAGTTTCTGGGGCTTTTTCTGAACAATGCCCCAGAATCAGGAATTCAAGGCTGCCAGGATTCCACGTATTTCTTCCACTTGCTGCTGTGCCCGCAGAGTGAAGCTGCATGGCATGATACATATTCAGTGTTCCCTTAGTGCCCCTGAATATCTGGGTCTGAACGGGGCTGGTGATGAGAGCAATGAAAACTGTGTATGCTTGCAAGTTCCTTCCTGCCATAAGAATCTTTACCGGATAATGTTCACATCATTAGAAAAGTAGAACCACAGCACTTTTACCAGAGGAAAATCCTCTCTCTCTCTCCGTGGAAGAAATGTTGAAATAGATTAGCAGTAACTAGAAAAATAAACAGAAGTCCTTTTAAAAATTTGAGTATGTAACCCTAAAGTAAATGAGTAGATGATCGTTTAATGTAGTAACACCAGGACGTCTATGCATTCAAAATAATATAAGTAATATTAAAGTCAACATAACAAATGAGTTTTAATTATAACTGTATCCCATTTTATAAATTTGATCATGTTTGCTAGAAGAAGCACTTTTCCTGACCATTTAGCCCCCTCATTTTAGCTGTATGTCCGTGAAAATTCTTATTTGTATTAAAAGTTTTAGAGAATGTATTAACAATAATAAGCATGAAATTACAATGTGTTTTCTTCTATTTCTAGTGAAGATTTTGATTATAAAGTAAAGATTATCTATTCACCATTCATTCAAAATTTTCTCCTTAACTAAATAAAATGTAATTCCAACCCTATACAAACTAAATTTTAAACCAAATTTTTTTGTAGCAGAATATAAAGAGTAAACAACGTATATGTCCACACTAACAAATTAAGCATCTTTGCAAATAATCACATCTTTAAGAAATAAATTTAAGGCAGGAGATATATTCATATTTCAATCAGAATAAAAAATGATTGTTATTTTCCAAAAAACTGCTACAATATACTACTAACATAACCAAGGCCTGAAAAATACTTATCAATCCATCTAGTAATTAAATATGTAAACGCACTCACCTGAATTAGTTTTTTTAAGAGATTTATATTTAAAAACTAAATCAAAATCATTAACAGATGTTGATTTGTCTCTTTCAACACACAGAAGCAAACATGAAATGGAAATTTTTCCCCCAAGTATAAAATAACATAGCTCCAGTCTTGGAATTTTGTTTTAAATAAAGTTATCCTGAATGGGAAACATTAAAACTAATTTAAGGTTTCTGTAATTTTATTTTATCATAATCAGTATTTTTTAAAGGAGCACTCTTGTGACACGGTTAAGAGGGTAGTAATAAACTCAGCAGCACCATAATCAAACACAGGTTGCAACATAATAGACTGTAAGGTAGTAAGTAGCAAATCAACTATGTTTCAGTTTTTAAAAACACAGTAAGCAGCATAATGACAACAAATCATAATACACTATTTATAATTCTATTCCTCTGCATAACTATTTCTTGGCTAATTAAAATCTCAATTGTTGTTAAAATTAGATCTGTTATTTAAGTTTAGTTTAGTGAGGCAAACACTGCAGCAAATGCAAAGAAGTAAAATGTAAAAGGATATATCCATCATTTTAAAAGCAGCAATTTCAGTTTAGCCTAAGTTTTACAGCAATGGTTGAAGAAGAATACTCATTGGTAAATGTGCTAAATATTTCCTCCAAGGAATGAAGCCACAAATTCATAACCAAGTTTCCAGACCAAATATCTAGAACACACAAAAGCTCTAAAGAAGAAATATGCATCTCCTTTCCAATGGACAACAGTGTTTTATTCATTTTGTATCGTAAGCACACTATTTACACCAAAGTACATGTCTAGTTAGTATTGAACACCAGGTTTAAAAAGATGTAACAGAGAAGCTCTCTGTTTGAATTCAAAATGCCACAGAAATCACTGGCGAAGTCTAAAATGAAAAACAGCCCTCTTAAATGCCGGAGCCAGCTGCTACTGTCCACAGTCCGACTCTTTCCAAGGGGAACAGCAGATCTGCAGGAGACATGGCTTAAGTGGGAACATCGTTTCCTGAAAGTGGGCAAAGGGTTTCTGTACAGGCCTGAGGAAATAATTTCGAATGTGCCGGCCATACAGCCTCTGTGACAATCACCACTCCACTCTGCCTTGTAGTACCAGGCCCGGCACAGATGATACGTTAATGAATGAATGTGGCTATGAGCCAATAAATCTTTATGGACCCTGAATACTGGATTTCATATAACTTTTACATGTCATGATATGTTATTTTTCTTTTGATATTTTTCAGCTTTTTAAAAATATGAAAGCCATCAATAGCTCACTAGCCATACAAAAGCAAGTAGCTGTTTGTAGTTCACTGGATTTGGCCCATGGGCTGTAGTTTGCTACAAGTATCAGCAAAGGGTTTTCTTTAGGCTCTTTCTGTCCCTTTCCCCTCCACTTACACAAACCTACAAATTAGTGCTCTTTAGCAAAGTAGCCCTTTTGCTTCTTTCAGATCTCTGATGCCCAGTTTCTATATTTTTCCCATAGGTCCCAAAAGTCCAACAGAACAATGGTCAGGAAAGACATGGAGTGTGGCCTGAAGAAAGGGTAGAAGCCCTCTTCTTTTGCTTTCAGCTATCTGATCTTCTATAAATGACACACCATCCAAACATCCATTTCACTGTCTATAAGAGAATCATGGTATCCAGACACCTGAAATTATTTTTGAAGCTGTGATTTTACATTGAGAAAGGTACGTAGAGCAGAAAATGCCACATGTGGAGGAGAGTTGCCAAAAACTTGTTCAGAAACAAGACCTAGCTTGATGTTTCATGGGTAAGTTCCTTGATCATGATGCTGTGTGGGTCCCAGGGAGAGAAAGTGAATTTAGTTAAAACCCCAGGGAAAGAAACAGCTAGCAATCCCATTGACTGCATGCCACTTTTCATAATTCTTCAAGGTGGCCTGAAACATATCAAACGTTAACAGAGAATCTTCTTTGTGTTAAAAGAACAGGAAAGGTAATATGAGGAGCATAAAAAGGAAAAAGACTCAACCCTCAGGCCAAAGAATGTACCATTTATTAAACATAAACATCTATCTTACAAAGCAGATATGGTTTGTATAAATCAACAGCATTAAGAAGTTAGAAAGAGAGCCAAAAAAAAAAAAGATAGTAAGGGGAAGAATTTCTTAGGAGCTAGATTTAAATAAAGAACAGAATTCCAAGGAGAACAGACACAAATTTGAGAGACATGTACACGTACATCTAGGGTTGTAGGATATGTTGATTCTCAATTTCACCAGATATTACTAATGTTTCTCCAAAAGTGTTGTGCTTCCATTGACAGTTTGAAACTTCATCCTCACAACAGTTGGTGTGATCAGAATTTATTTTTTAGATGCTTTAGTCAATGTGATGGGTAGAAAAGGATATCTTAATTTCATTTTCATCTCCGGTCCTCTCATTCTCCTGAATTGTTTCATATGTCTATTTTTATATGAATGCAAGGCAGAGGCTGGTCAGTCTATATGGCTGGAACCCAGGACACAGAAAGTACACAGAGGACAAGCCTCCCTCTCTTCTTCTGGAGGTTTCTCCAGGACCTCGGTCTTTTCCTCTCCACCCCGTAATTGCCAGTTTACATCAGCAGATAGGGACAACCTTCCCTTTCCTCCATGAATGTGCCAGGGTAAATTAAAGAGTTTATAAATGAACATGCTTGAAAAATACTGGTCTTGACAGAAACATCTGAAACCACTTCCTCCATTTTTCCCTAAGACGTGGTTTCTGCCCAATTTAGACCATGGATGGTCAAGGTACCTTAGAAAACACACAAAATGTTGATCCATGTCTGGAGACTTGATTAGAAATCCTTGGCAGCAATACATCCACTGTTTTCCTTCTCTCACTGAGAAGGCAGAAAAGTTCAGGAAACATAAATTAGGGAATGAACTTGATTTGCTGACACTCATTAGGAGGGTTTTGACTCGAAAGCTCCCATGGAAATAAAATTTTAAGGCAAAATTCCTATAAATGATTCTAGGAGAAAATGATTATTTTTAACCAAATCCTCTTCAGAGTCTTTCCATGTTGAGAATAAAGTGGCAATCAAACAGGAATGAATGAAGTACATAGCAGAACTCTCAGTCAAGAGAACAAAAAGCAGTATTTTCAACTTCAGTTAACACACAGCATCAAAGCTAGGAAAAACTATAGTCCAAAAACTGATTAATGTGATTCAAACAGTACATTCTCTACTACAGTGAAAAAACTGAAAATCACTATAAATATTTGTTTCCAAAAGAAAGCGTTAGTCGCTCAGTCATGTCCAACTCTTTGCGACACCATGGACTGTAGCCCACTAGGCTCCTCCGTCCATGGGATTCTCCAGGCAAGAATACTGGAGTGGGGTGCCATTCCCTTCACCAGGTGATCTTCCTGACCCAGGGATTGAACCCGGACCTCCTGAACTTCAGGCAGATTCTCTACCGTCTGAACCATCAGGGAAGTTTAGAGTGGCTAACATCATCCTAGTAATACTATAATACAACATGGCCTCAAATACAAGTGGATTTGTCTAATCCAGTGGTTCCCAATCCTGGGCAATTGTGTCCCTTGGAAGACATATGATTATTTTCCATTTTGAGACATATATCATATTCACACCTGAAGAAGGGTGCTCCTGGTATCCAATAGGTGGAGACAAAGGATGCTACTAAACATTGTAAAATGTAATAGTTATCTGGTTCAAAATGTAAATAAGGCCACAAAACCCTGGTCTAATCTATTTCTTCATGGCTAGCTGGGATATATTGGCAAAAATAGGGGGTTAGAGATGATAGTATTCCTTAAACACCTCCTATTGAGTAAGCTAGACAACACAGAGTTCTGAAGTATGCTTGATACTGACATAAAGTTTTCAATTAAACAATTTTCAGTTGTAATATTTTAGAAAGAAAATGGAACACAATCCATGATTCTCCCTATGTTATCAAGCACTGTAAGTTTTCAATTAAGCAATTTTCAGTTGTAATATTTTAGAAAGAAAATGGAACACAATCCATGATTCTCCCTATGTTATCAAGCACTGTACCATCTATATATATATATTAGCTTATCACATCTACTTATACAACAGTTCATGATCAAACTGGCAACTAGGAGCTCCACCTATTATAAGTCAATATATTTCTGAATTTATGTGATTCTGAATTTCCCATGCCCATTCACCACAACCAGTCTTCAGATTTCAGCAGTGGGTTTTATGTGGTCACTTTCTGAAAAAAAAAAAGCATTCATATCTGAAATTTCCTTCTCTGATGTCACAATCCATTCAAACTTTACAGTCCACCTCCATGAAATTTAAAAGTCACATTAGGAAAGGAAGATGATTTTGAATGTAAACCTAAACGCAACCACAAAGAGATGTCTTCTACAAAAAGTAAGGAGTGCTGAGAATGAAGTGAAATAAAATATGCAAAGGCTGAAGAGGTCCCTCTAAAAGCAGCAAAACCCTTAGAGGTTATTTTATTTCCCAGTAAGTTTCCTTGGGTTTTCAGCAAAGAAAGTCATTTTCCTGGGAATTATTCTTTGTCTCCAAGTTTGCTGAAGGCATTTTCTTATCTAGATGTTACACTAAAAGATAATTGTAAAGTAATGAAAAAATTTTAGTTCAAATTTAAAGGAACCACAAAGGGTTGAGAAACTCACTTTGAAGCCATCACATATACCTGAGAAAAATAAAAGTATCCTGTAACTGACAAAAATCTATCTGAATGCTGAAGTTTCTCAAGCTAACAAAGCATGTACTGTTTGTTGTTTGGCAGGAATGTAGAAAGATGGGCAACGTACTCCACTGCAGTTTTCTGAAACACTTACAGATGAAGACAAATGTATTGCTTACATAGACTGATTAGGTTTTACACCAAATGTCAACTTCGGAATGTAGACCTAAAATAGAAATTTCTGTCCTTGTGCTTAAGTAAAATTCAAACAGAAAGAGCCCTATTTACTCACCTACTCCCAAAAGACAAAATGATCTTAATTAAAAAAAAAAAAAAAAAGCAATACAGAAGGACATTTAAATGCGAGATCTAATTTCAGAGAGCATTGAGTTAGTGTACAAAAGTGGAAAAGCCCAAGGATATCGCATGTGCAGTAAGTGGATGCAAAGTATGTTTCCACGAACATGTGGTGAGGTCGTCTTTAATCTTGCTAAATGTAAAAAGTTGTGTCTTAAATGACCTTGACTCAACTATGGACTGCAGTTAGACCTTCTGAAAACAAGGAACAGCATCAGGCTTAGGGAGAGTGTGTCTAAAGGCAAGAGAAGCGTTCCCTCCAAATCCCCAAGGAGGAAAGCTGCCTCCCGGAGGGAGGTATTGGGTAGCCAAGCCATCTTACTGAAAACAACCAAGGTTTGTGAGCGTTGTTTTTGGCAGGTGGTAGGTGTTACCGGCAGCTTCCTGGGGCGCTGGAAGGAATGTGTCAGCATCAATCAGAAAGTACACTGAGCCCCGTGTTAAGGTCACAGACGGAGTACCGCCTCGTCCAGTAAGGATAAATCCTGCCAACTCCAGCAAAAGAGGAGAAAGTAAAGTTGCAGGAAAGGTGTTGGAACCCTGGGACCTCCAAGTCCAAAATGAAACCCCCAACTTGTGTTGAAGAAAACTTCGTGCGCTCTCCGGTTCCGGAGGATTCCAACAGCCCATGAGGGCGGATGCTCGTACATTCCTCCCGGGACCAGCACCGCCGGAGCTCAGTTCTGGGGAAGACCTGGGCGGTGCTGGGAAGAAAGAACAGTCCGCCCCACCCACCTCGATGGTCCTGGGGGAAGGACAGACTCGCTCCAAATCAACCTCCGCGGACCTGGGAGGGACCGGTCCCCCTCCACCTACTCACCTGGCGGGCCCCAAGCGAAGGGCCAGCGGATGAATGAACCGCCCATCCGGCCCAGCCTCGCGGGACAGGGCGGCCCGCGGGAGCGCTCACCTGTGGGGATGCTGGAGGGCTTCTCGGAGTCTGCACCCAGGCAGGGTTTCCAGGGCTGGAGGACCAGCGCCGCCAGGAGCAGCAGCAGCTGCGTCTTCACAGAGCACCACCCCATCTTCGGCCCCTCGAGGGCCCGCGCTGGCTCC
This sequence comes from Cervus canadensis, assembly GCF_019320065.1. Classification (NCBI taxonomy): domain Eukaryota; kingdom Metazoa; phylum Chordata; class Mammalia; order Artiodactyla; family Cervidae; genus Cervus; species Cervus canadensis. The sequence goes on along the minus strand of NC_057392.1, from coordinate 325,053 downwards.
GGCACCCCAGCCGCCCGGCAGCGGCGCACTTCTCGCGAGAGCGTGGACCCCTGGTCCGCCCCGAGTCGAGGACAGCAGGCGGGAGCGGGCGGGCAGAATGTGCGCGGGGGACCGGCGGCCAGCAACGCGAGCGCGGCGGAGAGCCGCGCGGGAAACCCGGCGGTTTGGGAAGCACAGGGCGGCGGGCGCCCCGGGCGCCGCGGGCGACTTATAGCCTCCCCGAGGGGGAGGCGACGGGGCGGGCTGCACCCCGGCTATTGGCCGCCGGCTGACCCGCCGCGCCGCTGCGTGCACTGGTCGCTTCGGCTCGCCTGCCCCAGCCCCACGTCTGGGATTGTTTGCTCTACTCCGACCTATTTAAGGAGCCGTCTGCGGCTACGTGTGGAGGCTCACGCAGGGCTTCTGGATGGAACCAGGAAGCTGGTCGTTCGGTTTGGGAGTGGGCCTGAGGCGGCGGGGAGGAGACGCCCGCAGTCTGGCCGGCGGGCGGCGCTCCCCGCTCCCTACTCTGAGTTCCCCCAGTGACCCGAGCTTCCCGGTAGCCTCAGAGGGTGGGAATCTGTTCTCCTCTGGATTTAGATCCTACCCTCGGGTCAGAAGGGACTACAAATCTCGGTAATCTTGGCTGAGTGGGGCCTCGCCAGGCCTTGAGCGCTGGAGATGTACACACCCACACTCTCACCCCACACCCCCGTTAACGCAGAGGCGAGTTTCTAAACCCTGTGAAAGAAAGGCCCTGTTTTTAGTTTACTCTGTAAACCGAAAGTTTTTATTATCCATTGAACATTTCTTCTTCCTCTGCCCGCGCCAGGAGAGCCGTAGACTCTCTCCAGTAATGGCTTTTAAATTCTGCGGAATCAGAGTCCAGCATGTTTAACCTGGGGCTGTGCCTTACAAGATCCTCCTGCGGTCCACATGGAAAATTACTCCCAGAGATGTTGTCAGAGCCATCTCGCGGCTCCCTGGCGCGTCCTCCCTTGCTTCCAATTTTGACTCATGTCTGAGCGAATTCCGTTTAATGTAATACTTCTCATCACATTTCAGCTAGCCCAGTGTTTCATCTGTTGGGATGAGCAGAGGCAAACGCACAAATAAGGTAAAAGCCTGACAATTTACCTCATATATGTCATGACATTACCTACTTTATGGGAGAAAGGAATCAGACCGGCAGTATGGCAGTTTTCCATTTTCCTAAAATAAGGGCGAGGGATGCGAGGGGGCTCGGGAGACTGACTTGAGCCAATACCCTTTCCAACTCCGAGCTTTTGAAGTTAAAACAGAAAATTACTGGGGGAAAAAAATGTTTCACTATGATCACGTTGTGTCTGAAATTAGCATGATATCTAGATGAGTACTTGATGTTCACATTAAAAACAGGTGGAAAACCAGCAAAGAAATGATACCTGGGTGTGACACCTTAGAAAAAGCCGCATTTCCTGTGTCCAGATCTAAGAGCTGTTACTGTGTTTGTAACATTTGGTCTCGGTATTTTAAGAGGGAAATTAGAGAAAGTTCAGAGAAGAGTAACAAATAATTAAAGAAATGGAAAGTATGACCTGGAAGAATGAAATAAGGTTTGCTTAGCCTGAAGAAGAAAGGCTAAAGAAGGGATTCCTTAATAACATCTTTCTGTGTCTGGCCAACGCTGCTCCACAAAACTAGGCAAAAACAAACAGCATCAGTCCTCTGAATATAAGGACTCTGCTGGAAACGACTGTTCTTTTGGCCAAATCTCAGTCTCCAGAATTGCAAACCTGTCTACTGCGCCTGAATTCTGCCAAACTCCTTGAACTTGATTCCTCACTTCCCTGGTTGTCTACTATCTTCAAGAACATGCAATGGTTAGAACCTAGCTTTCTGTCCTCTCAATCCCCTTCTTGCCCCCATGCATACCTTCAGCCTCTCCACATCACAAGGGGTTGTCTGTTTCAACTGTGAAGTCCACCAATAATTGCAGGTTACTATGACATTCCTCCTCTACTGAGAATCACAAGGTCAGGACTATACGACTTGTATAAAGTAAGTGTTTCTTTGGGCTTTTCAAAATAGCCAGACACATTTATCGCTGTCTGAGAGAGCCTCAATTCTGAAACCAAATCCTTCCTGCCTTCTTATATTTCCAGCTGTCTGCTGAACATTTCTACTTGGACATTCCACTGGCACAAACTCCGAATGTCTTTAACTCATGAAATCCAAATCCTATTCAATAGCTCCCTCATCTCTGTTAATGATACTGCTGCTTTTTAACTCACAAAGCCTCAGACATTTTCTACTTCTCTCCTCCCCCCACCTCCCTCCCCGCAACACACAGAACTAGACTCCTAATCCTGTCATTTTTTCCCCTCATATTTTCTCTCCTCTGTTCCTTTCCATTGTTACTGCCACTTCACTAAGGCACTCCTAACTGTGCTAAACTGTTTCCTAAATGATCGCCCTCCCTCGAGATCCTTCCTGCCCCAGATATAACAGTTAGATTCATCATACTCTGACATCCTTTTGCTTATTTTATCCCCAAACTCAAAGATTTCAGAAGAAATTTGGATGCAAGCCACGTCTCTTAACCTAGAATTCAAATTCCTTCACTATCAAACCTGATCACCTCTCCCTATAACCAATCTGGTTTGCTTTATTATCTCCCAAGGCAGATCAAAGACTATCATTTCTATTCTCTAGAGTTTGGGAAGTAGTCACTGTCTTCCTCTTGGTTCTTCTAGAGGCAGACCCTAAGCCAAGTTTCAAGGACCAGCAGTTTGTTGGAAGTTTCAAGGAAAAGGGATAGTTGAAAGTGAAGTGACACTGGAAAGAGAACTAGCCAATAATAGGTACATTTTTAAATCTACCACAGTAGGTCACCACAATCCCACAGAACCGGTATAAAGTACACCCCACTGAAACCAGTATAAAGTACACCCCACTGAAATATCCTAGTCAAGGGGCAGAGAAATGTTTATATATATAAACATATGCTAATACTCATCAGTAGCTGACTAAGGGCTAGAAGCACTCATTCATTCTCAGACATCCCCAGCCTGCTATGCTCACAGGCACAGCCACTCCCCAAGAATGTGCAGATCTTGGCCGTGAGAATTGAGGTTGGCATGCTCAGAAATGGTAAGGAGAATTGAGGAGAAATGGAGAAGCAGTAATAGCAACAGCATCTGCTCAGCCACCATGCCTTTGTTCATATTATCCCTCTGTTAAAAAACTCTTCTAAAATAGATGGCTAATAAGGATCTACTGTATAACATGTGTATATGTTAGTCGCTTCAGTTGTGTCCAACTCTTTGCGACCCCATGGACTTAGCCCACCAGGATCCTTGGTACAGGTATACGGGATTCTCCAGGCAAGAATACTGGAGTGGATTGCTATGCCCTCTTCCAGAGGATCTTCCCAAGCCAGGGATCGAACTCAGATATCCTGCATTGCAGGCGGACTCTTTACTGTCTGAGCCACAAGGAAAGCCTACTGTAGAGCATAGGGAACTATAATGACCTATATGGGAAAAAAATCTAAAAAAGAGTGGTTATACGATTCAGTGCACAGAAACTGACACAACATTGTAAATCAACTACGAAAGCGAAAAAGTGTTTGTCACCCAGCCGTATCCAACTCTTTATGACGCTATTGACTGCAGCCCGCTAGGCTCCTCTGTCCATGGAATTCTCCAGGCAAAAATACTGATGTGGGTAGCCATTCTCTTCTCCAGGAGATCTTCCTGACTCAGGGATCAAACCCAGATCCCCTACATTGCAGGCAGAATCTTTACAGTCTGGGCCAGCAGGGAAGCCCATACTCCAATAAAAATTAATTAGGAAAAAAAAAGAGTGCTCTCAGGAGGAATAAAAGGTTCTTCTCCACACCTCTCCTATCTTCTTTCATTGGGCTAACTTCTGTCAGGCTCAGGTGACGTCTCCTATGGAAAGCCCAACTTGAATGCCTTGTCCTATCTCAGGCTGGGTTAGGTATCCCTGCTCCACTCTTTTTTTTTTTTTCAATTTGTTTATTTTTTTAATTGAAGGTTAATTGCTTTATAGAATTTTGTTGATTTCTGCTAAACATCAGCATGAATCAGGTAAACATATGTCCCCTTCCTCTTGAAACTCCCTCCCATCTCCCTCCCCATTCCACCCCGATAGGCTGTTACAGAGCCCCTGTTTGAGTTCCCTGCGTCATATAGCAAATTCTCACTGGCTATCTATTTAACATACGGTATTTTAAGTTTCCATGTTGCTTTCTCCATACATTTCACTCTCTCTTTCCTCCCGCTCACACTGTGTCCATAAGTCTGCTCTCTATGTCTGTGTCTCCACTGCTGCCCTGCAAATAATTTCATCACTACCATCTTTCTAGATTCCATATATATGTGTTACTGTATGATATTTATCTTTCTCTTTCTGACTTACTTCACTCTTTATAATAGGCCCTAGGTTCATCCACCTCATTAGAATTGATTCAAATGCATTATTTTTGTATGGCTGAGTAATATGCCATCATATATATTGACCACAGCTTCTTTATCCATTCATCTATCAAGGGACACCTAGGTTGCTTCAATGTTCTAGATATTGTAAGTAGTGCTGCAATGAATATTGGGGTATGTGCGTCTTTTTTCATTTTGATTTCTTCAAGGTATATGCCTAGTAGTGGGATTGCTGGCTCATATGGTGGTTTTATTCCTAGTTTTCAAAAACATCTCCATACTGTTTTCCATAATGGTTGTATCAATTTACATTCCCACCAACAGTGCAAGAGGGTTCCCTTTTCTCCACACCCTCTCCAACATTTATTGTTTGTAGACTTTTTTAAAATTAATTAATTTATTTTAATTGGAGGCTAATCACTTTACAGTACTGTAGTGGTTTTTGCCATACATTGACATGAATCAGCCATGGGTGTACATGTCTCCTCCATCCTGAAGCCCTCTCCCACCTCCCTCCCCATCCCATCCCTCAGGGTTGTCCCAGTGCACTGGCTTTCAGTGCCCTGTTTCATGCATCGAACTTGGACTGGTGATCTGTTTCACATATGGTAATATACATGTTTCAATACTATTCTCTCAAATCATCCCACCTTCACCATCTCCCATAGAGTCCAAAAGTCTGCTCTTTATATCTGTGTCTCTTTTGCTGTCTTACGTATAGGGTCATTGTTACCATCTTTCTAAATTCCATATATATGTGTTAATATACTATATTGGTGTTTTTCTTTCTGACTTAATTCACTCTGTATAATGGGCTCCAGTTTCATCCACCTCATTAGAACTGATTCACATGTATTCTTTTTAATAGCTCAGTAATATTCCATTGTGTATATGTACCACAGTTTTCTTATCCATTCATCTGCAAATGGGACATCTAGGCTGCTTCCATGTCCTGGCTATTGTAAATAGTGCTGTGATGAACATTGGAGTACACGTGTCTCTTTCAATTCTGGTTTCCTCAGTGTGTATGCCCAGGAGTGGGATTGCTGGGTCATATGACAGTTCTATTTCCAGTTTTTTAAAGAATCTCCACACTGTTCTCCATAGTGGCTGTACTAGTTTGCATTCCCACCAACAGTGTAAGAGAGTTCCCTTTTCTCCACACCCTTTCCAGCATTTATTGTTTGTAGACTTTTGGATAGCAGCCATTCTGACCGGTGTGAGATGGTACCTCATTGTGGTTTTGATCTGCATTTCTCTGATAATGAGTGATGTTGAGCATCTTTTCATGTGTTTGTTAGCCATCTGTATGTCTTCTTTGAAGAAATGTCTGTTTAGTTCTTTGGCCCATATTTTGATTGGGTCATTTATTTTTCTGGTATTGAGCTGTATGAGCTGCTTGTATATTTTTGAGATTAATTCTTTGTCAGTTGCTTCATTTGCTATTATTTTCCCCCATTATGAAAGCTGTCTTTTCACCTTGCTTATAGTTTCCTTCACGGTGCAAAAGCTTTTAAGTTTAATTATGTCCCATTTGTTTGTTTTTGCTTGCATTTTCATTACTCCCGGAGGTGAGTCGTAGAGGATCCTGCTGTGATTTATGTCAGAGAGTGTTTTGCCTATGTTTTCCTCTAGGAGGTTTATAATTTGGGGTCTTACATTTAGGTCTTTAATCCATTTTGAGTTTATTTTTGTGTGTGGTGTTAGAAAGTGTTCTAGCTTCATTCTTTCACAGGTGGTTGACCAGCTTTCCCAGCAGCACTGGTTAAAGAGATTGTCTTTTTTCCATTGTATGTTCTTGCCTCCTTTGTTGAAGATAAGTTGTCCATAGGTGCGTGGATTTATCTCTGGGGTTTCTATTTTGTTCCACTGATCTGTATTTCTGTCTTTTTGCCAGTGCCATACTGTCTTGATGACTGTAGCTTTATAGTATCTTGATGACTGTTTGTAGACATTTTGATGATGTATGTTTTCTAACTCTTTAACCAAGTCTGTCTCATAAGACAATTTGTTTATTGAGAATAGGATCTAATTTTTCTTCATTACTGTGCTTAGTACTGGCACATAGTAGCATGTATTCATTCATTCATCTGTTCATTCAAAACATACCCACTGTGTGCTTAATATGTTTGGGCACTGTTCTACATGCTGGTAAGACAGATATATCAGTGAAAAAACAAATAAATGTCTGTCAATGATGTAGCTTTTACCCTCATGTAAAGAAGGAGATAATAAACACATAATAGGGAAGAGTGTAAAAAGAAAATAAATAAGGAAAGGTAACTAAAAGGAACCAAGAAGGAGAAGGTAGACGGAAACTTTGAGGAGATGAGTCTTGGGGAGGCCTTGCTAAGATGATGCTTGAGCAAAGATTTGAAAATGGTGAGGGAGAGGTAGTCATGCTGTGTGAGGGAGCTATGTCTGGGAAGAAAAACAGGAACTGCAAAGACCCCGGAGCTAGAACATATCAGAAGTGTTGGAAGGGGGCAAGAGGAATTGAGCAGGAGTTCAGTAACTGTGAGTAAGAATAGTAAGAGATGAAACCTGAAAGGGGTAACAAGCAATGAGTAGGACAGACAGATAATCAGACAGTGTGACTCTGTAGAGCCTAGTATCAACTTTGGCCTTGAGAATGTTATGATGAGTGAAATAAGCCAGTCACAGAAGGATAAATACTATATGATTCCACTTGTATCTAAAATAGTCAAAATCATAGAAGCAAAGAAGAGAATGGTGGTTGCCAGAGGCTGGGTCAAGACAGGAAGGCAAAACTACTGACAACAGGGGAGAAATTTCTGTTTTGCAAGATAAGCAAATTCTAAAGATCTGCTGTACAGCATTGTTTCTGTAGATAACACTACTCTGTTGTATACTCAAAAATATGTTAAGAGGGTAGATTTCATGTTTCATGTTCTTACCACAATTGGAAGAGAGAGAGAGCATGTGCCACTTGGATGGCTACAAGCAGAGCAGTGACAAGACTGGATGTAGGTTTTGAAAGGGATTGCAGACACTGAGTGAGACTAAACTAAGGGAGATGGCTGGGAAAATAAGTCACCAAGTGTGAAGGTCAGTTTGGATTCGAATGCAATAGTCAAGCAGATGATGCTGGTTTCAACTGGGTTGGTAACAATAAAAGAAAGTTAGTTTCAAAATCAATTTTTGATTGTAGAGTCAACAAAATTTAGTGGTTTGAATGTGGGTGTAAGAGTGGGAAAAAGTAAGTCAAAGGTATTTATTCAATGAATATTTGTTGAGTGAATGAAAAGTAAAGTCTTGGAAACACATATAATAGCCTTGGGAGTTGAAAGGAAGGGAGGGGTTAAATGAAATAGAGGAGGAGGAAAAACAACCAGACAGCCAAGAAACTGAAAGACAGACTCCTTAGGGGGTGGAGGAGGAGAGGAGTCTGCAAAAGGAAACTGATAAAAGTCAGACAAACAGGAAAACATCTACATAAAAGAGACTTGGAAAGGGGAGGAGGAAACCTGAGAAAAGGTCATTGATTTTTAGCACTGGAAATATGAGTTTAATATCACACTTTAGATGGGGGCAGGAAAGACTGTAAGATACAAACTGGAAATGAGGGTTTGGAGGACCCTGTGAAATAAAGCTTTCATTCTTTCATTCTGTGACTCTTCAACTAAATCAGAGCTTTCCTGCCCATGTCAGGAGTCTGCCTTTCTAATTGTAGAGGGAGTAAGTTGCCACCAGTCTGAAGGTCTTGTCTATATATGGTGGGTCCAGCTTGTGACTCAAGCTATTTTCCTTTCAAAATCTTCAGGCTGCAACTTGTGGGGAACAATTTCCAAAGTGACTTTTCAAGAGCTGGAAATCCAAACAAAACCCGTATGAGAAAAGAAAGTGAGTTGCTTAACATATGGTAAGCAAAATAGATTTCTTCATCCAACAAAAACAATTATGTATCACAGGGGAAATGTGCCTGGGTTATCTTCTGAAGGTTTTTATTTCTTTGGCTTCAAAAACCCTTTATTTATGAATCCTGGTTCTCATTCAGCACTTCTAGACAAAGTACCATTTAAAAAAAAAAAAAACTTCACTATATGTTTTAGTCATCTGAGCATGATTATATAGAATCTTCTCTTGGCAGCTATGACTTGTGAAATCCTTGTACCTAGCAGAATGATGTCAGATGTAAAACTAAATGCAGCCAGATTAAACGCTGGGAGCGCAGGCCAGGATAGTAAAGCAAGCCAGAGAGTGCAAGCATTCCAAAGATGATCCTGGCAGATGTTTTGTGACTAGTCGCACTGATTGGGACAGAGCTCTCTCGGCCATGAGTCACCCTCCAAAGTCAGGAGCAGAAGTCTGTGGCTTCTGCATTCAGCCTTCCAAACATATTTTACCAGTTTTAAGCTATGACATAGGGAACTCCAGAATGACATTAATTATGATTAACCACAGCATTGTGTCAAAAATTTCTCTTCAACAATTTCTCATGATTTTTCATGTTCCCTCATTCTCCTGCTTCTCAGGACAATTTCACCCTTTTCTCTGGAATCATCTCTGTCCAGAGGTAGATTTGCCCTAAAGCCAATAAAGTTTAGGTGTCAATGTTCCTCAGTTGCAAAGGCCTCTGTGAGTATTAGGAGTGGCTGGGGATTGTACAGTGTCTGAGGTTGGGAAGAAAGCCAGTTTATCAGGAATAATTACTAAGAAAACATTTCTCAGAAACTATCCAAGGAGATCTTAGGAGGCTCAATCCCTAAGAATCCAGTAAGTTGTTAGGTTGTTAGGTTTTCTTTTCTTATTCTATATAAGTATTTACTTGTTTATCTTATTTTATACTTGTAACTCTAGTGTCTTTTTTTAATGATTCCTAAAATGATATAAACCTTAGGCATCATTAAACCTTAACTCACTCCTTTTCCTATCCTTTGAATGTAGCCCCAATCCTTTCCATAAGCATTGACACTATAATGAGTCTAGTCAAAAATCAGCAATTTCTGGGCTCAGCACCAAAATGGATCTTCCTTAGTCAACTCTGAACCTACACGCTGCTCAGTTTCTTATAATGGTATTGTTACTTTAGAGGCTTCCCAGGCAGCACAAAGCTAGTTGAGGTGATGGAATTCCAACTGAGCTATTTCAGATACTAAAAGATGATGCTGTTAAAGTGCTGTACTCAAACCTGCCAGCAAATTTGGAAAACTCAACAGTGGCCACAGGACTGGGAAAAGTCAGTTTTCATTCCAACCCCAAAGAAAGGCAATGCAAAGAAGGTTTAAACTACCAGGCAATTGTGCTCATTTCACATGCTAGCAACATAATGCTCAAAATCTTTCAAGCTAGGTTTCAACAATGTATGAACTGAGAACTTCCAGATGTACAGCTGGATTTAGAAAAGGCAAAGGAACCAGAGATCAAATTGCCAACATTCATTGGATCATAGAGAAAGCAAGGGAATTCTACTCCTGCTTCATTGACTACATGAAATCCTTTGCCTATGTGAATCACAAACTGTGGAAAATTCTTAAAGAAATGGAAATACCAGACCACCCTACCTGTCTCCAGAGAAACCTGTATGCTGGTCAAGAAACAATAGTTAAAACCAGATGTGGAACAACAGCTTGGTTCCAAATTGGAAAAGGAGTACATCAAGGCTATATATTGTCCCCTTGCTTATTTAACTTACATTCAGAATATATCACGTGAAATGCCAGGGTGAATGAAACAAACACTAGAATCAAGATTGCCAGGAGAAATACCAATAACCTTGTATATGCAGATGACACCACCCTTATGGCAGAAAGCGAAGAACTAAAGAGCCTCTTCATGAGCGTGAAAGAGGAGAGTGAAACTCAACATTCAAAAACTAAGGTTATGGCATCTGGTCCATCACTTCATGGCAAATAGATGGGGAAACAATGGAAACAGTGACAGACTTTATTTTCCTGGACTCCAAAATCACTGTGGACAGCGAAGAAATTTAAAAATGTTTGCTCCTTGGAAGAAAATCTATGACAAACCTAGACAGCATATTAAAAAGCAGAGACATCACTTTGCTGACAAAGGTCCATATAGTCAAAGCTATGGGTTTTTTTTTTCCACTAGTCATGTACAGATGTGACAGTTGGATCATAAAGAAGGCTGAGTGCTGAAGAACTGTTTTGAATTATGGTGTTGGAGAAGACTCTTGAGATTCCACTGGACAGCAAAGGAGATCAAACCAGTCAATCCTAAAGGAAATCAACCCTGTCAATCCCAAAGAAAATCAACCCTGAATATTCACTGGAAGGACTGCTGCTGAAGCTGAAGTTCCAATACTTTGGCTACCTGATACAAAGAACTGACTGATTGGAAAAGACCCTGATGCTGTTTAAAGATTGAAGGCAAGAGGAGAAGGAGGTGACAAAAGATGAGATCCTTGGATAGCATCACTGACTCAATGGACATGAGTTTGAGCAAACTCTGGGAGATAGTGAAGAACAGGGAAGCCTGGAATACTGCCGTTCATGGGTTCACAAAGAGTCAGCCATGACTTAGTGACTGAAAAACAACAGGTGGCACAGTAGTAAAGAATCCACCTGCCAATTCAGGAGACACAAGAGATGTGGTTTCGATTCCTGAGTCAGGAAGATCCCCTGGAGAAGGAAATGGCAACCTGCTCCAATGTTCCTGCCTGAAAAATTCCATGGACAGAGGAGTCTGGCATTCTACAGTCCATTGTTAATGTTATTCCTCTGTGACTGAGCACTTCCTTACACACCTTAGCTCAAACATCTTAGTCATTATCTTGGTTCCCTGTCTGATAGCCTTCTTCATCTTAGAAAGAGATTTTTCCTTGTAGTCTCATATATCTCCAGAGAACAGAGTTCTGTAGCTTCTTCCCCAACCTCTGAACCTTCTCAAGGCCTGGCATTATCTTAGCACTCACTGTTGTTTACTTCTTTATGTGCCCTGACCTACCACAGCTAGTCTGCTGTGATCATCTCTGCTGTGGAAGAGCTGTTTTTGATAGAATGTAACTAGCATACATTGATTACAAGGTTTTAATTCAACAGAATACTGAGTTAAATAACTGAATTATAATGTAATTTGGTGTGATCTCCAAGAATGCTAATTTGAAATGAAGCAGAGCCTAACTAAGAAAATAAACAGATTCATCACACAATAAAACAGATGTAACTCTAATATTAGAGGTCATAAAAAAAAACAGAGAGCAAATAGAAAATTATAAAGCTTTTGTCTTAGAGAAATGGATATTATTTAGAAGCAGGTCATGAAGTGCTAGTACTATTTTTAATCTATCATTCCTGAAATCTGAAAAATGAATTTTTTGACATACACTAAGGAAATATTTTTGCAACAAAACTAAGAGGAAAGAAAATTTACTGTAAAGGTTGTAGCAATAGGGAAGAACACACCATGCCCAGTCTGAAAGAAGCACCAAGAATTATAAGTATTGTCTTCTTTGAACATTTTCCATTACAGGTTTCCAAAAGGGATGGTTTGCATCAGATATAATTTTCTGTACTATAGACACAGATCACAATTCACAGAGCCTCTTCATACTTTTTGAAGTTAGCCATAATGATCATGTAGGCCATTTGCTGACTTCTTCTGAGCCTCTTTGAATCTTATGTGAAATGTTCAGTGAATTCCTTGCAGGTAGCCATTTGGTGACTGCCCTCTAATTTATCTTTGACTTCAATCACAGTATTTTTCTTAATTGCCGCTCTAGTGTTACTTTTTTTTTTTTCTCCTCAGTGGTTAATATGACTCTTAAAAATCACAATTTAGAAATAACTAACACCAATTTTAGCCCAAAGTGAAAACACTATTTAGGTGCAAAGGATTGTGGGTAATTTCTACATGGTAGGTATAGACTATAAAAGGCAAATAATCATTTAAAGAACACATTTTTCAACAAGAATTGAATTTTTTCTTTAAAAATTTAAAAATCTCTGAAATTGAGAAATATTATATCAATTACTCTGTTTCCATTTTAATTCTTCAGTTATTTGATAATTGCCTACATCAAAAGAAGTAAATGTCACTAGTATCCACACAGAAAAATTGCCCCAAGTCCATCACAAAGGAGAAAATCCTATTTTCTCTTTATTCCACCCGTGATTTCCTTAAATTCGGTTCGTAGTTGTTCAGCTATTCATTTGCGTGTCATCCTTGCGCAGGGGCCATGCTAATCTTCTCTGTATCGTTCCAATTTTAGTATATGTGCTGCCGAAGCAAGCACTGTTCAGCTATTCATTCAACAAATAATTACCGTGCAGACACAATGTCTTCAGGATTCCAAGATGAATCAGACACTTCTCTCACTTTGAATATCTTCATGCATGCATAAATCACTGTGTTAAGTAGTAAAGTAAATCATATTATATGTTTCTGTAGTCTAAAATATGTCTAAATTAAAATTTCATAAAGGAAAAATTAACATTCTGATTTTTTGGATATTACATTACTTTGTATATCCTAATTTCCCAGATCAAACAATATTTTAAATTCTCTAGAGATAATATATTTTTGTCATTTTAAACCTATATGCTGGTCAGGAAGCAACAGAACTGGACATGGAACAACAGACTGGTTCCAAATAGGAAAAGGAGTACCTCAAGGCCATATATTGTCACCCTGCTTATTTAACTTATATGCAGAGGACATCATCAGAAACGCTGAGCTGGAGGAAGCACAAGTTGGAATCAAGATTGCCGGTAGACGTATCAATAACCTCAGCTATGCAGATGACACTACCCTTAAGGCAGAAAATGAAGAACTCAAGAGCCTCTTGATGAAAGTGAAAGAGGAGAGTGAAAAAGTTGGCTTAAAGCTCAACATTCAGAAAACTAAGATCATGGCATCCGGTCATATCACTTCATGGCAAATAGATGGGGAAACAGTGGAAACAGTGTTAGATTTTATTTTGGGGGGCTCCAACATCACTGCAGATGGTGACTGCAGCCATGAAATTAAAAGACACTTACTCCTTGGAAGGAAAGTTATGACCAACCTAGATAGCATATTAAAAAGCAGAGACATTACTTTGTCAACAAAGGTCTGTCTAGTCAAGGCTATGGTTTTTCCATTGGTCATGTATGGATGTGAGAGTTGGACTATAAAGAAAGCTGAGCATTGAAGAATTGATGCTTTTGAACTGTGGTGTTGGAGAAGACTCTTGAGAGTCCCTTGGACTGCAAGGAGATCCAACCAGTCCATCCTAAAGGCCATCAGTCCTGGGTGTTCATTGGAAGGACTGATGTTGAACCTGAAACTCCAATACTTTGGTCACCTGATGCAAAGAGTTGACTCATTGGAAAAGACCCTGATGCTGGAAGGGATTGGGGGCAGGAGGAGAAGGGGACGACAGAGGATGAGATGGTTGGGTGGCATCACTGACTCAATGGACATGAGTTTGGGTGGACTCCAGGAGTTGGTGATGGACAGGGAGGCCTGGCATGCTGTGGTTCATGGGGTGACAAAGAGTTGGACATGGCTGTGTGACTGAACTGAACTGAAGAATAAAGTGTGTTGATTTTGGTAGATAGCCGAATAACAGAATTACGGAATATTATGTGTTTTCATGTTTCTTTTGACCACATCAATTCACAATATCAGTCTTCTTGGAAAGTATACTGTAGACCAAGAAAATCATTGGTTTTTGATCATTCAGTTACCAAAAAAGAAAAAGTTACCAAAAATGCCATTTTTTATTGCAAAAATAAAGCAATGAAAATTGTTAGGGTTTTAAAGTTGTCTTCTCTTTTGACTAGGAGGGCACGTCATCTAACTTTTGTATGCCCTAATTGCTTTCTCTGTCACAAAATTTTCATTTTTAAAGTATATCTTGAAGATACTGATGATATGGCATTATGTTTATCTCAGCTCTTTGACTCAAGCAAACCTGGTTTCCAATCCTACTTCTACCACTTAGCACCTATGAAAACTTGACTTGGTTTTTTAATCTTGGGTTGGCTAAATTAAAGAGAATTTACTTTCAAATATCAAAAAGGTATCCAGAAGTAAGGAGATCCCTGGGCACAGCATGTTAGGCCTCTGGCCCTTTTTTTTTTTCCTGATGTTCTTGACATGCCCAGTTTGATTCTTGGGCTAGTAGTAAGACATATGCAGGAGTTCTGGGGACTACATTGACAGGAAGATATCCAGAAAAAGAAAGGAAGCAGCTTTTTTTTTCACGTCTTTGTCCAAAAGCTGCTCCCCTCACCCAACAATAACAAAAAGTATCGAAAGACTTCCCCTGGTGTCTTTGGTGAGAAGCAGGTCACAAGGTCATCCTTAAACCAATCATGTTGGTGGAAAGAGATTGTTTAGCTAGTGGCGATCTTTTTGAAGAAAGATTGGTTTCCTGAGTCACTTGAAGAGAGTTTGTTTTGGAAACTTAAACAAAGTTGAGGCTCCGTGTAATTGTTGACAGCCGACATATCTCATTATGTGTTTGTTGACTGACTACAAAGGAAGTTGAGGATTCAGTACTCATCACACACACACACACACACACACACACACACACACACACACTTCTTCAAACTGTCCAAAGTATGTCAGTTTTAGTTTGAATAATACCTAAGATTTTAGTTTGAATAATATCTAAGATTTGCAAGATTATGGTCATGTAAATATCATTTACTTTTAAGCTAGATAATTTACTTTGGTTTAATTTTCTTTTTTATATGCTTTCTGCTTTTCCTGGAATTAATAATTATTTACATTTTTTAAAATTTAGCTATCTTGTTTTCAGTGTTGTATTTTCTATCATTTTCATTAGATCTGGGTCCCTGAGTCTGTGCCTCTCTATTTTATATTCTGCAGAGAATAAATCTCCATCCTCTGGGAGGGTAGGGAAGGGAAATCAAGGAAGGATAGGTTTCAGGCCACGCCAGGTAGGATAGGGGATCTACATAGACCTTCCTCTACAGACTTTAAACCAATCTTTTTGTTTATAGCTCTACAACTCAAACTCATAGTCCAAGGTGTTTGATAGTTCCAAATTATGAGCCTTTGGCTAGTAAGAACTGTTTTGTTTCTTGTTGAAATCCCTGTTCTGCAGGCAATCAGGTTTCAGCTTCTTCCGCCCTGCTAATACAGTTAGCAGGTATTATCCTTATTATCTATTTATATCAGCTTTTGGGTTTACCCATTTGGATTTTATTCCTTTACTTACATTTCAGTGGGATTTCTGGAGAAAGCAGACATGAACGCATGTATTTAATCTGCTACGTTTAACCAGATTTCTGTTTCTTAACTACATTGAGGCTCAACTTCCCCATCAGTAAAATGGGAGTATTAATATTGTGGTACCTAGCGCATGGTGTGCTTGATGGATTGAAGGGGCAAAGTGTGAAAAGTTTCAGTACATTTCTTGGCACATAGAAAGCAGAAAATGTTTATTATTATAAGGTTATACAAGAAATATGCATACCACACTTGCATATAATAAATAACACATAAGAAAATGTATTTCCCTCAGCCTTACCCAGCAAATAAGTATCTGTGTTGGTCATAAATAATTATATTTCTATTATCATTTCCTAAGGAAAAACTAGTGATTTTAATAAAATAATTTGAGAGGGGGCAGAGAGCAGACTTGAAAATGAATGTATAAGTGTATCTAATAATTCTGATTCTGAGACTTTGGTTTATCAAAAACTGAGGGACTACCCTAATCTTGCCCGATAGAAAAAATTATCTCTAAAGGATGTATAAGTTCCAAGAGATCAACATATTATTAAAGGTATGTTCTTATTAAAGCATATGATCAAGATGAATGTAGTCACTAAAGGATGAATTTAGTGGTGTCTGGACATTCCATTGAAAAAGGGAAGCAGTTCATCATCTTATCACTAAAGGGTTTCCCTGATCCTGGCAGCGGCAGCTGCTCCCTCCCTCTCTGCCCTGCATTGTATTTCATCTCCATCTCTTCATCACCTTTGCTATCTCAGAGTTCACATACTTCTTCACACATGGGTTATATTCTCCTTTGACACAGAGCCAGGCCTGATTCATGTTTATATTTCACACAACCCTGTCATAAAGCCCTGAAAATTCCTGGCGTGCCATAAATATCTGATGAATGAATGAGCACTTTTACTTCTCCCCCACTTTCTGTCACATGTAAAAACCCAATTCATTTTTAAACCAAGGTTTCACTAATTGATACATTTTTACTTTAGTAAAATAGGAGATTGACTTTTCATACATGATTTTAACCACCACGTCCTGGAGTGGGTTGCCATCCCTTCTCCAGGGAATGTTCCTAATCCAGGGATGGAACCCAGGTCTCCTGCATTGCAGGCTTTACCACCTTAGAAGGCTTCTGAGCCACCTGCGAAGCCCACCCCTTCCCCATCCCAGATGTAATGAATAGCTTAATTGAATTTCTGTGTTTTTAATTGATCTCTTTTGCATCTTTATATATGAATCTCCATTTCTCCAGTTATTTTTGGTGCAGACCCTAAGAAACTGGTGTCAAGCCTGTCACCATCTATCATTTTGGGAAGATTAACTATTGGTCTTTGTACTTTTTCAGTCCTGTGAGGGGTATTTGGTTGAGCCATACTTTTTTTTCCAGTCAAATTCTAAACTTTCATTGTTGTTCAGTAGCTCAGTTGTATCCAACTCTTTGTGACCTCAAGGACTGCATCTCAACAGGCTTCTCTGCCCACCATCTCCCAGAGTTTGCTCAAACTCAAGTCCATTGAGTCGGTGATGCCATCAAACGACCTCATCCTCTGTTGTCCTCTTCTCCTCCTGTCTTCAATCTGCCCTAACATCAGGGTCTTTTCTAATGAGTTGACTCTTCACATCAGGTGGCCAAAGTATTGGAGCTTCAGCTTCAGCATCAGTCCTTTCAGTGAATATTCAAGGGTTGATTTCCTTTAGGATTTGCTGATTTGATCTCTTAGCTGTCCAAGGGACTCTCAGGAGTCTTCTCCAACACCAGAGTTCAAAAGTATCATTTCTTCAGCTCTCAGCCTTCTTTATAGTCCAACTCCCACATCCATACATGACTACTGGAAAAATCATAGCTTTGACTAGATGGACTTCTGTTGGGAAAGTAATGTCTCTGCATTTTAATATGCTGTCTAGGTTGGTCATGGCTTTTTGTCCAAGGAGCAAGCGTTTTTAAATTTCATGGCTGTAGTCACCATCTGCAGTGATTTTGGAGCACAAGAAAGTAAAGTCTGCCACTAATTCCATTGTTTCCCCATCTGTTTGCCATGAATTGATGGGACTGAATGCCATGATCTTAGCTTTTTGAATGTTGAGTTTTAAGCCAGCTTTTTAATTCTCTCTTTCACCTTCATCAACAGGCTCTTTAGCTCCTCTTCACTTTCTGCCATTAGGGTGGTGTCATCTGCATATCTGAGGTTATTGATATTTCTCTAGGCAATCTTGATTCCAGCTTGTGCTTTATCCAGCTTGGCATTTCACATGATGTACTCTGCATATAAGTTAAATAAGCAGGGTGACAATATACAGCCTTGAAGTACTGCTTTCCCAATTTGGAACCAGTCTGCTGTCCCATTTCCAGTTGCTTCTTGACCACATACACGTTTCTCAGGAGGCAGGTAAGGTGGTCTGATATTCTTATCTCTTTAAGAATTTTACACAGTTTGTTGTGATCCACACAGACAAATGCTTTAGTGTAGTCGATGAAGCAAAAGTAGATGCTTTTCTGGAATTCTCTTGCTTTTTCTATGATCCAACTGATGTTGTCAGTTTGATCTCTGGTTCCTCTGCCTTTTCTAAATCCAAGTTTAACATCTGGAAGTTCTTGGTTCACATACTGTTGACACCCAGCTTGAAGAATTTTGAGCATTATTTTGCTAGCATGTGAAATGAGTGCAGTTGTGCAGTAATTTGAACATTCTTTGGCATTGCCTTTCTTTGGGATTGGAATGAAAACTGACCTTCTAAACTTTTATTATATATCAAAAATAATGTTAGTTTACAGTATTATATTTCTACTTACAGTGACTTATTGTGAAACTTAGAATTTATCACAAAACTGGCACTTAAAAATTGAAAACACAAAGCAAGTGTGGTATTTTATCAGGATTGAAACAATATGGAATGGGAAATGTTTTATTTGTTTTTGGCTATGTCGGGTCTTAGTTGTGGCCCTAGCATGTGGCTTCTCTGGCTGTGGAGTAACAGGCTTGGTTGTTCGTGGCATGAGGGATATTAGTTCCCCAACCAGGAGTTGAACCCATGTTTCTTGCATTGGGAGGCAGAGTCTTAACTACCAAACCAACAGGGAAATTACAAAAATATTTTCTATAGAAGTATGTCCCCCATTTGGTAATCCAAGTCAATGGAAAAACAAGAGACAATTATGGGCAACTTTACAAAACTCTACCTGGTTCACAAAACTTCTTTCTGATGTCAGTAATACATATGCCAGTGCTTTGTAAAATCTGTTCATCTTGACTGTGTTTTATTAATAACTTTCCTGATGTCATGATGATTTCCTTAGAAGACCTTCATTTTCATATTAACTGTTTACCATATAATATTGCTGTTTCTCCACAGTATAGAATTAAGGAATTTTTTACAGACAAAGTTGTATATGTTTTGAGGGACTAAATATGTAAAGTTTAGGACTTGTGGACACAAGATGGGGAAAGACTGAGTGGGATGAATTGGATATGTAGCATTGACATATATACATGATCATGTGTAAAGCTGCTTTATAGCATCGGGAGGTAAACCTGCTGCTCTGTGACAACCTAGAGTGATGGGACTGGCAGGGGGAGGTTTCAAGAGGGAGGGAGTATATGTAAACATATAGCTGACTCAACTTGTTGTATAGCAGAAAATAACACAACATTGTAAAGCAATTATACTCCAGTTTTTAAAAAGGTGTGTTAAGTTTAATTTGGGGCCATGGAAATTTTGGTTTCCCTGGTGGCTCAGATGGTAAAGAATCCACCTGCGATGCAGGAGACACAGGTTCAATCCCAGGGTCAGGAAGGTCCCCTGGAGAGGGGAATGGCAACCCACTCTAATATTCTTGCCTGGAGAATTCCATGGATAGAGGAGCCTGGCTAGCTATGGTCCATGGGATCGCAAAGGGTCAGACATGACTGAGTAACTAACATGGGAATTTATTTAATCATGTGCTTGCTTTTTTATTGTATAGGTAAGTAGGTCTTGGTGTGCCTCTAACAATCATTATACATACAATGTAATTTGCTACATTCATGGGGCTAGAAATTTCAAGAAAGAAGTACAATGTGTTGGATGAAATTTGAAAGAATAGAAAGTATTTGAAGGAGGAATTTTTGAATTAGCTTTCTTTCTCGTATTGTAAAATGTTTCCCATGTGCCTGCCTTCACAGCGTGAGGGTCAGGACCTCCTGTATGCCTCCTGTGTGATCCTTATCAGTACATGATGGCAGTCAGAGTCATGCTGGAGAAAGCATTTTAAAATCTGGTTATCCACAGAAAAGGAATCACAGTCTGTGTTCTTTGCATCTGGCTTCTTTCACTCTACATAGTATTTTTGAGATTCGTTCATATGGCTGCCTGTATTAGTTGCTGCTTTTTGTGTTTCTGGCTGTAGAAATCAGAACAGTAACTGTTGCAGGGGTCGGAGGCTTGTCTCTGTTCAGGCGCTCGGCTGTGTCCAACTCTCTGTAGCCCCACGGACACCAGGCTTCCTGTCCTTCACCATCTCCCTGAGTTTGCTCAAACTCAGGTCTATTGAGTCAGTTATGCCATCTAACCATCTCATCCTCTGTCATCCCCTTCTCCGCCTGCCTACTGTCTTTCCCAGCATCAAGGTCTTTCCTCGTGTGTCTGCTCCTCACATCAGGTGGCCAAAATATTGGAGCTTCAGCTTCAGCATCAGTTTTTCCAACAAATAATCAGGTTTGATTTCCTTTAGGATTCACTGGTTTGACATCCCTGCTGTCCAAGGGACTCTCAAGAGTTTTCTCCAGCACCACAGTTTGAAAGCATCAATTCTTTGGCACTCAGCTTTCACATCCATACGTGACTACTGGAAAAACCATAGCTTTGACTTTATGGAACTTTGTTGGCCAAGTGAGGGGTAAAAGGAGAATCAACTGAAAAGCAAGATGAGAGAGTTTTCCATATGGTGGAAATGTCCTGTTTCTTAAACTGTTTACATAGATTGTTTATTGGATTCCATGTAATATTTGTGCATTTGACAATATGTAGTTATATTAATGGGCTTCTCAGTTGGTGCTAGTGGTAAAGAGCACCTCCTACCGGTGCAGGAGACATAAGAGATATGGGTTTTATTCCTGGATTGGAACAATTCCTTGAAGAAGGGCATGGCAGCCCACTCCAATATTCTTTCTTGGAGAAGCCCATGGACAGAAGAACCTGGCGGGCTACAGTTCATAGGGTTGCACAGAGTCAGACACAACTGAAATGACTAAGCATGCATGCAATTATATTACTATTTCAATACAACTTAAATTTGATCTAAAGGAATGAGGTGATCATGAGAGAAATGTTTTAAAGAAGTTTTTGAAGATAACGTATGCTTGTTTTCTCTGTCAATAGAAACATATCTGTTCCAACTAAAATACACTGGTTTTATTAATACTTCCCCTTGAAGAAATAAAGTGTACTAATGGTATTTTAAATCAGTAGATGTGGTTCAAAGGGTCTAGATAAGAACATCTTTAATGAAAATTATTTTGATGCTTTATTAATTGACAAATATTTTAATTCATTTGTGAAGTTTTAAACTTGGTGGACATCCAGAGTGATGGGGCTAGAGTGTGTTGAACTCAACAGAAATATTCCCAGGGTCCTCCTGGAACTTCCAATCTATCAGAGAGGACCGAGGTGGAAAAAGAAATTACAGGCATGATGAAAGTGAAAGTGTTAGTCTCTCAGTCATGTCCAACACCATGGATTGTAGTTTGCTAGGCTCCTCTGTCCATGGAATCCTCAGGCAAGAATATTGAAGTGGGAAGCCATCCCCTTCTCCAGGGTATCCTCCCAACCAAGGGATCAAACCTGGGTCTCCTGCACTGTAGGCAGATTCTTTACCATCTGAGTCACCAGGGAAGCCCATGCTGAGGGTCATGAAAAAGGGAAGCACAAAGTGCTTGGAATTGAGTGACCACGGGAAGCTAATGTAGCCAGGCAAGACTTCAATGAGAAAATGTTTAAACAAAGACCTAAATAGTGAGTGGAATTTCACTAGATGAAAAAGGAGCTGAGGAAAGTCTACTCTGAGGATTTGAGGATCACAAGCAGGAGAGCCAACACAAATTGCTGACCAGTAATGAGTAAAGAGTGTGTGAGAGGAAATGGACTAGAGAAGGAAAATGGAATTGGGGAGAGGAGATCTTACTGTCAGAGGACGCAGCACAAAGCTTCAAAGGTTAAGGTGAAGATTTAGACTTTGACCCTTGATCACCAGCAAGACAATCCAAGTTGATACTGTGCTTTTCTCATCAATTGTTGCTGAGACCATCATATGTCTGTCTATAAGAGAAATCTAGGGACTTCCCTGGTGATCCAGCTGCTCTTCCACTGCAGGAGATACAGTTTCTATCCCTGTTCTGGGAACCAAGATCCTGCATGCTGCATGGTGAAGTAAACAAATAAATAAATAAATGAAAGCTATATGCGAGATTTTTTTTTAAAGCAATCTGTGTGGCTTTTTGATGCATTACTTGAAGAAAGGTTTTGTCCCCTGACAGAGTGAAGGTGTTGCGATTGAACATGAGACACAGATTTTATATTTCCCTGGATCATCACAAGGAATGATACAATTTGACATCACTGATAGTGTCACTAATCTCTTGTGCAGTTCAGCAATAAAACATGTAGCCCCTCTTAAAGGGAAGTAGCTGATTGTAAAATGTAGGATGATTCCATAATTATGTACAAGGTCACATTTTGTACCTTGAGATCTTCTGCTTCTCCACTAACTTGTCCCCAAAAATTACCTTCTCTCACTGCCCAGTCCACTGATGCGTGGCAGGCCCAGAGTTATGTCAAAGCCTTCCATCTGCCTTGCAACCTCTAACTCCAAACCAACTTCCCCCATGAAAACATTTTTCATCATTCTGAAATATGAATAAGCTGATATAGCATTTTTAAATACTTTCAGAGAATTGCTTGAAAAACAGACATGTCATCCTGGGTTGTGACAGAAACAGGGTAGAATCCACCACATAGTTTTAAAATTATATCAATGAAGTTCTGTTTTAAGGAACTTTAGATGCTAATTCCAGGAAGAGATTTTTGATCAAGTGTGAATTTTCAACCTTATGAATAGTATAACTCTTGCTCTACCCTTTTAAACTACCAACTAAATTTGAAATAACCACATTGCTTTTAATCTATGGTAGGACATGCAAGAAGACTATGAATAGTGACTTTCCCAAAAGGAAAAAGAAAAATTGATGAAGGTTTTCCATAGGTAGTTTCAGGAATTCAAAACTTTATCTTTAATCATTTGCCAACATAAGACTACATGCTCCCAGGGAATTTTCGTGTTCATTCCCATAAAGGTTTATAGTGTTCTCTAATTTTTTCCTCAAGATTCAACTCGCAATTGGAACCTCAAAAGAATCCTTTGTCTTCTGCTTAACAGAAAAGTGGAAGTCACCAGTTTAAAGGAAGTCACCAATTTGAAGTCACCTGCCTTCTCTCTCTCCCTATTCCCATTGCCCCAAAGATGTTCCTTCATTCATTGCTGTCACTGACCCTCCCAGGCAGGAACCTCCACCTGTGTTCTGGGATGAGTCACTTAAGCTCACATACTGCAACCCATACCTGCAACCTCTCTTTGCACTTTCCTAAAGCACTTTTATACACTGCAAATTCCATTATAATAAAATAAAAAGGCCCACATCTTTGACACCATATTAACATCCACCCAATGTCTGGACCAGAGATTATCAATTTTATTTTTCTTATTTTAGGAACACCTTGCACCCTTAAAAATTATTAAATATCTGGAAGGACTGAAAGTTTGTCTCCCCAAAATTAATTTATCTATATACCAAAGCCTTAACCACCAATGTGATAGCATTTGGTGATGGTGTCTTTGGTAGGTAATTAGATTTAGATGAAGTCATGAGGATGGAATCTCCATGATAGTATTAGTGTCCTTTTGTTTTTTATTTATTTTAATTTATTTGTTGGCTGCACTGGGTTTTCCTTGCTGTACCTGGGCTTTCTCTAGTTGCAGTGCACAGGCTTCTCATTGCAGTGGTTTCTCTTGACATGGAGCACAGGCTCTAGAGCTTGGGGATTCATTAGTTGTGGCATCCAGATTAGTTGCCTCGAGGCATGTAGGATATTCCTGGACTAGGGATTGAACCCATGTGCCCTGCATTAGCAGGTGGACTCCCAACCACTGGACCACCAAGAAAGTCTGATTGCGTATCTGCATGCTCAGTCATGCCTGACTCTTTTTGACCCTATAGACTGTAGCCCTTCAGGCTCCTCTGTCCATGGGATTCTCCAGGCAAGAATACTGGAGTGAAAGGAAGATTTTAAAATATTTAAATATTATTAAAATATTTCATTTACAAAAATAAAAAGAATACTGGAGTGGGTTGCCATGCCCTCCTCCAGGGGATCTTCCACAATCCAGGGATTGAACCCCTGTCTCCTGTGTCTCCTGCATTGGCAGGTGGATTCTTCCACCTAGAAGCCCAGGGAAGTCCGATTAATGCCCATTTAAAAAGACCTCTCTTATCCTCTGCCATAGAGGAAAGAGGTGAAGATAGAGGAAAAAGGTAACCATTTTCAAATCGGGCAGAGGTGCTTACCAAACATGGATTCTCTTGACACATTGATCTTGAACTAACCCTTCAAAACTAAAAGAATAAATATTTATTATATAAGCCTCTCAGTCCAAGATATTTTGTTGTAGCAGCCCAAATTGCCTAAGGCAGCTCCCAAAGACCTTTTGATTATTTATTCACTGATGTTTACCACATGCAAAATTAAATCAGACTTTTTTGATAATAGTTATTTGTTGATTTTACAGTACCAGTGAAAAACTCATTATATGTAACACCAATATCATATTTTATGAAAAAAAACCTATATTTTCCATAGCAAAAAGTTTAGTAGGAAGAATGGTAAGTGTTTTTAATATGTGACTTAATAAAAAACAGCTAGATTCTCATAACTTTTTCTACATTCAACTTGTAGTAATGTTTTTGCTTTTGGTTGAATTATATGGAGGATATCTAGTCTCACACAAATCTATAGTCTAAAAAGACAAGATTATTGTAATTGACTTTTCATATTCCTCTTTGATGCCACATCAAAATTTGAAAAGTAGTAGTTTCTGAAAAATTAATTGCAAAGTGAAATCTGAAACCATGTCTGTGGCCTTTTGGCACCCATTAAATTAAAATCCACTTGTCTATTTTCACTGTGAGTGCGTCTTTGATCCATACATGATACTATAACATTGTACATTGGAAATTTGAAATGCATTGGTCATTTGAGTTATGCAGCTGTTTCCAATATATAGTGGAAAACCCCACGGCATACTCTTTAGATAATGAGTGAAGCATTTAGTATTATTATGAAATAGTTTTGGCTATTTGTCATCTGTATGGTCTTGTGGTTAAAATGGTAGGATATCATATCAGATTCTTGGATATGACTATCACCCCTGCCACCCTGGGAAAATCTGTACATACATTTATTATGGGAATAATAAAAATAACTTCATCACTAAGACTGCTGTTAATGTTGAAATAGCATAATACATGGAGCATACTGACACTGTAAATAACCAAGGATGATCATTCTTTTGACATTCTTTTAGTTTCTAAATTTCTCCTGTGTCTTCTTTACACTTTATGTATTTATTTATTTTGTTTTTGGCTGTGCTGGGTCTTCATTGCTGCCCAGGCTTCTCTCTGGTTGAGATGAGCAGGGGTTACTATTTGTTGAAGTGTACGGGCTTCTCAAAGTGATAAATTCTCTTGTTGCCAAGTGTGAGCTCTAGGCGTGCAGACTTCAGTAGTTGGGACACATGGGTTTAGTTGCTCCACAGTGAGTGGAATCCTCCTGGACCAGGGATCAAACCTGCATCCCCTACATTGGCAGGTGGATTCTTATCAATTGTGTCACGAGGGAAGGCCTTCTCCGTTTTCAATTTCTATTCTTGGTCTTTACTTTTACCTCATCTCCTCTTCTGATCTCTGACATTACAGGTATATGTGACCTTAGGTAAAACCTGGAGAAAATTTTCGAAGATGAAAATCCTTAGCTAAATAAAAAATGGAAGGCCAAGGGGCAAGAGAATGCATGCTTTTTAGGAAATGAGAAGATTTATAGAACTTGGAAAGTGAAGAAAACAAGTCGTAAAATTCCAAGGATGCAAAAGTTTCACTGAGAAAGGAATGACTTATTAAGGGTATTTCCTTATTAAGGAAAGTATATAACATATTCTGAGGCATCTCTAGCTTTTCCTAGGGTGTCCTTGGGCATCTGTGTAATAGGAAGCAGAGTTTCTCATTCAGGCTCCTTGGTTTGATGAATCACTTGGGAAAAGCATTATATCAACCTGAGGAAAATGCTTGTGTTTGGCTCCTGAGCCATAAAAAACAAACAAAAAAACCTGATTTCAGCTCTTTGTCAGAAATCTGACTCAAGTTGGGTTCAAGTTTCCTGTTATAGCTGCTATTGCTGTGTAACAGATCACCCTCAAATTTGGCAGGGCACTTTAAAACAGCCATTTCATTAAACTCAAAAATTCTCCTGTCAAGAATTCAGACAGGGCACAGTATAAACAGCTTGACTCTGCTTCTCCATGTCTGGAGCCCAGCTGGAAAGATTTGAAGACTGGGAGGAACCCTACAGAGCTGGAATCAGCTAAGGGCTCATTTACTTTCATTACTGGGCTTAGCACCTACGCATGGTGTTTCCATGGGTCCGAGGCTCTCACAACATGGCAGGCTCAAGGTGGTCAGGCCTGGCACAGGGACTCGGGGCAAAGATTTCAGAAAACAAGTTAGAAGTTGCAATGCCTTTCATGGCACAGTTTCACAAATCACGCAGTATCACTCCCACCACATTGGATTGGTTGAAACAGTCCATCACAAGACTGCCTGTATTCTAGTGGAGAGGACATAGACCCTACCACTCATCAGGTTTAGTGTCAAAGAACTTTGTGACAATGTTTTAAAACTGCCTGAGTTCCAGACAATGGAAATTATTCTCTGGAGTGTAAGGTAAACAACAGTCGAACCCTGTGAACTTGGACCCGGGGATGAAGAATAAACAAAAGATGCAACAAAAGGCTTCAGGGCCCAGGGAGTAAGATGGAGGGTTGGACAGCTGGGGACCTGGCTGGACCGGGCTGTAGAAGGATTAGGGTTCTCTGGTAGCCGAGCTGGGTTTGAAGAGATCGAACGAGAAAGTTTGGCAAGGAAAATGGAAAAATAAAGTAGAAACAAAATAAAATCCCTCATAATTCAATCACTCATAAGTGACCAGAGTTTACATTCTGATGTGTTTGTTTTAGCGCTGTGTCTGCATGTATGTGAGTGAGAATGTTTATGAGCTATGCGAGTTTGTATGTGCGCTCATACCTATGTGTGTGGGGGCATGCATGTCAGCCAACCTGGTGATCATATCATATCAGTTTTGTGTCTTGTCTTTAACCCAAGAGTCGGTTTACTTCTCACTGGCATCTCTCTCTGAACAAATTTATATTTTAGCTTTGTTTACTTCTGCTAAATTAGCTAAGTTAATCTTGATAGAGTTCTCTTGTGCCCAAGTTTCTGTTTCTGTGCCCAGAGTCAATAGCCTGCTAAGTTATTATTGTTGTTAGGTGGTTTAGTCACTAAGTCGTGACTGACTCTTGCAGCCCCATGGACAGAGGAGCCTGGCGGGCTACAGTCCATGGGATTCTCCAGGCAAGAATACTGGAGTGGGTTGCCATTTCTTTCTCCAGGGGATCTTCCCAACCCAGGAATTGAACCCAGGTCTCCTGCATTATAGGAGGATTCTTTACCAACTGAGCTACAAGGGAAGCCCATTAGTTGTTAAGTATTTACCAATTTGAATAAGTCTTCCCAACATAGACATGAACAAAATCACTAATTATGCCTTTCCATGAACTTCAGGCTCAAATACAAACACTTTACCAGACTCTGCCATCTGTAATTGATGTGCCATTCCTGATACAACCACAAAGAAGACAAGAAAAAGTTGCAAACATCACTCCTCCCTTCCAGAAACTATTGACATTGCCCCAGGTTCACTATTTCACCCCCTAAAAAGTCTCCTTATTTCCCCCTTGTAACAAATGTCCAAAACAATATAGTAAACTCCTATCTCCTCAATCAGTAGCTTCATCTACCAGCAACCCATTGTTCTGAGATGAAAAAGAGTCCAACGAACATCTCCTAAGCTCTTGTGCCTACTTCTGAGACATCTGTTCAATTCCTAATCCCAGTCATCAGAGAGAGCCTAGGCAGAAAGGATTTCTGCAGAGCAAATTGGTTAAGGAGAAAATTATCCTGAGACTTGTATCACAGGAGAAAAGCTATAGTCAGAAGTTAAATACAGTAAGCGCCCTCTGTATGAATGAGTTTTGTTCCGAGAGTATGTTCGTAAGTCCAATTTGTTTTTAAGTTCAAAGAAGTTAGCCTAGGTACTCTAACACAATTGGCTATATAGTCATAGTATACTGCAATAGTCTTATAATAAATAAAAAACAAACATGAACAATAAAGAAAACATTTTTAATTCTATAGTATAGTGCCGTGAAAAGTACAGTAATACCTTGTAACAGCTGGCATACAGGGGCTGACATCGAGTGAACAGGCAAGAAGAGTTATTGATTGGAGGAGGGAGAGGAGATGGAAAATGGTAGAGCTGAAGCATCGTCAGCAATAGGAGTGGAGGGCAAGCTCCAATTTCACTCATGCCTGATGTTGATGACACAGGTTCTGGTTCCTTGCTGGAAAGAGACACATGTTCACATCCTTGAGAGTTCACAACTTGAAGATTCATATATAGAGGACTTACTGTATCTCTTGCCAAAAGGTTTAAAAGAACGTAAGAGCAGAGTCTAGTGGAATATGTATAGCTGAGTCTTGAGCAACACAGATGTGAACTGCATGGATCCAGTCTGTGCGGTATGTACTCTGCTGTGCTTAGTCGCTCAGTCATGTCTGACTCTTTGCAACCTTGAGGACTGTAGCCCTCCAGGCTCCTCTGTCCATGGATTCTCCAGGCAAGAATACTGAGGTGTGTTGCCGTGCCCTCCTCCAGGCGATCTTCCCAACCCGGGGATTGAACCCAGGTCTCCTGCATTTTAGGCAGATTCTTTACTGTCTGAGCCACCAGGGAAGCCACTCTACATGAGTTTTTTCTCTTTTTTTTCCACTAAATAATGTGCTACAGTACTACACTGTCTGGTTGGTTGAATCCAAAAGATGTGGGACTCAGGCTAAGGAGGGTCCACTGTAAAGTTATACTTGGATTTTCCACTCTGTGCAGGGTTGGTGTCTCAACATTCTGCACTTATCAACTGTATAATGTATTTTTTAACAAAAAAAATTTATATGGCTTATGAATATTTCCAAATGAGTAGTGTGTCTCATTCAAAGGAGCCAGCACGGCTGTACAATTATCCTAATGATGCTGTGCTAATTCATATCCTTTTACATTCCTCTTTTGAAATGATCCTCACAGAGGCTAGTGTATTATTTTGTCTCTGTTCATTGGCATTTATTCAACATTCATTAGTCTCTGCTTCTTGTTGGTCACCGTTGTAGGCAGTAAGGTTATAGTGATAAACATGACAAACAAAATCCCTGCCTGCTCAGTAATTATAAACAAACAAATATTTTTGATGGTTCTAGGTACTGACAATGAGAGGGTGATTTGGGAATATTTTAGATAGGGGGTTTAGAGGGTGTCTTTCTGAGGAAGTAAACTGTGAAGAGAAAGGGAAAATAAACTTAAGATCTTGGAAGAATGGCCCAGAGAGGAAACACAGTTTGTTTTAACTTATGGATAAATGGAAAGTTACTGCAAGGTTTTCAGAAGGCAGTTTCTTAATTTGGATAATCTTTAAGAGAAGATTTGAGATAAGTGAGTGAATGTCATGAGTAGATTTGAGATAAGTGAGTAAATGTCATGAGTGATTCAGTGGAATCATAGAGTTTATGGTACAAACTGAGTTTTGTGGTTTGGGAAGTCATTTTTAAAAGATGATTTTCAAAACTGTGTTAGCGACCAAGACCACAGAAGTTTCTCCACACCAGCCTCACTCTCTGTGAGATACATTGTATAAATACAGTGGAAGTAGATGTACACCCCTGTTAAAGAGATATATAAATATATAATATTTAATGTGGGCAGACATGCTTGTAAAGAATTTAGTGTAAGGAATTGAACATATACATTGTATGTAACTAGGTAATATGGTTCCTTTCATTGCTTTTCTTTTCTTTTGGGAAGGGTTTGAAAATGCCCTAGGCTTCCCTGGTGGCTCAGTGGTCAAGAATCCACTTGCTGACTTACCAAGGCAGGAGACACAGGTTCAATCCCTGGGTGGGGAATATACCCTGGAGAAGGAAATGGCAACTCATTCCAGTGTTCTTGCCTGGAAATCCCCAAGAACAGAGGAGCCTAGCTGGCTATAGTCCATTGGGTCGCAAAGTCAGACACAACTGAGAGACTAAACAACAATAAACATGCCCTTCAATTTTATTTTTTTAGTCTTCATGACAACTATTATAGTATACTTGCCTCCAGAGCTTATCCAAATGATCACATATTCCAATTTAAAGGTGCCAAATGTAATGCAGTTTCCTTGAACTCTAAAAACAGAAGTGATTCTGGTTCATTAGGGAGACTTAAACTAGCCAATCTATAAACATAGAGCAACAGGGCATCCATATGCATTTTTTTCCATTTCATAGACTTTACCACTCAGACTTCGGGGATCTTCCCGTAAGTTTGTGACTCATCCTTGGTTCAGATGACTTAATGCTTCCATCTAACCAAGGGAAGGGAATATGATCATTTAACAAATCCACGATCCCCAGTTAGGATGCCAGGAGCCTCTAAAGAAATGAATCTTGTGGCTTGGCACTTGTTATCGTTCCTTTTTTCTTTAAAAAAAATCAGTGCTTACAATTGGCCTACTAACTAGCATTTCTTTCATCCCTTGAGCATATTTCTGGACCAGTTTGCTTTGTTATCTGAAAATAGACTACAAAAGAAAGTGGCTAAGATTCCTTGTATACATACAACAAAGCAAGCCATATTACTGTTTCCTCTTATCTTGTACTTAGTAAAAATGCTGATGCTTGAAATAGTTCAGTCTTCTGCACGTAAATCATCTTATTGAAATTCTCATATTAACAAAGCTATCAAAACAAGTCAGGAATTGTGCTTTTAATTTTACAGATGTGGAAATGGAAGAGTACAGGACTTTTATTTCTAGCTGAGGGTCACTTATTAATAGGTTAGCAAGGTATCCAGAGTGAAATCTGGATCCCCCAAAATCTAGTATATTCTTCTGATACAGCACATGTCTCTACAGAAAACACCCAATACGTACCTTATGCAAGCTTCCCCACTCCTAATTGAATATTAGATGCTGTATGCAATTTAAGCATTCCTGTTTTCTTATTGTGTATTTTTTTATCTATACAGGTGATTTGTGTGGTTAATGAAAAATTCTAGATGATGAAATTGACAAGCTGGCAGAGACAATAGCATGTTTTTCTCTTCAATAGACCATTGACTGAAGGTGAGTCTGTGACCTTCATTTGAAACTGATGCTGGAAGAAGCAGTTAGGAGGTAAATTTACCCAAATTCCTAGTTGAACACTGATAGGCTGTGTCTCCTGAAGCTGACATTTCCACATGAATTTTAAAAGCAGGATAATACCTACAGAAAGACTTCTAATGGTTCTGCACACACACATGCACACATGCACACACACACACACACAGGCCAACCCATCAGTGATTTTTCTTGGTTTAGTACCTATTCTGTATGGTTCAGCAAAAAATGAGCAACATCTCAAAGTAGGTTGATTTAGTTGGCTGGAAGGAGGATAGATTGAGGGTGGAGTGGGAGTGACAGGAGCAGAGTTTGGGGAGTAACAGGCTTATTTATTGAATTGGGTGGAGAATCCAGCATAGAAACTGAGCCAGTTGTTATAAAACCTAGGACTTTTGGGTTAGAGGGATGAATGAAGAAGACTTTTCGGTTGTTTTACTGGACATTAGTAATGTGATCTCTCTTTGCTTCCTCCTCAAGAATTCTACCTTCTTAAAGCTCCTTTACATACAAAGGTTTACATTACTGTTCTGTGAGCTTTGGAATAGCATTTGCTTTGTTTGTAGGCTTGCCAGATTTCACAAGTGAAAATACAAAAATCCCAGTTAAATGCAAGTGTCCTATAAACACTGAATAATATTGTGTGTGTGAGTCTCAAATATTGCATGGAATAATCTTTTACTAAAAATTGATATTTGCAATTCGAATTTAACTAAGGAGTATCTTGTATTTTATCTAGCAACCCTATTCATTTAGCTAGGACACGGAAACAGTTAAACAAGCAAATTGGAGGGGAGTTTCCTGGAGGCTTGGAGGCAGTAACAGCTGTTGCCAAGCTTGGCTGCACACATAAGAATCACCCAAGGAACTCCAGATTCTGGTGCAGTTGTTCTGAGATTCAGCGGGCACGGGATTTTTTTTTTAAAGCATTCCAGGTGACACTGGAACAACAAGGAACTAATAACTGATGTCCAGTGAGTCTCATCCTGTACTGTACAACACAGAAATCTAAGGGATTTGTTGAAAACATTCATGCCCAGATCCTACCCCGGAGCAATTAAATCACTGTCTAAGGGGACAGCCTCTTAGCCTACTGCAGTTAAGGAAAAGCTCCCAGTAAATTTCAATGCTCCTTCAGAATTAGGGAGCCAAAAATATGGCATCCTAGAGACAGCCAGCTCTAGGAAACTGTTTAAGTTTATCTTTCATTTTTAAAATTATAATAATGATTTATTATAATAAATCCAAGCAATAAAAGAGCATCTAAAATAAATATGAGGGGCTTCTCTGGTGGTCCCAATACAGGGAGCCCAGGTTCAATCCCTGGTCAGGGAACTAAATTCCATATGCCACAGTTAAGACCTGGCACAGACAAATAAACTAAAAGTAATAATAATAGTAAAAATAAAGATGAACTTTCCCAATTCTAATTTCCAGAGGTATCAACTATTAAAACTTTGATCTGTTTTCCCAGCCGCAAGGAAGGAGGAAGCAACTAGAGGCAAGTGATATGTGTCTTTCATCTCCTAAAGAAGTGGCCAGACTTCACATGTAATGGACCAGAACTTTGTCACATCACCATGTTAAGAAAATATTAAGGTTATTCAAGCCTTCCCTGTGAATCAGTGAAATCAGAAGGGAAGAAGGTGAGAAGAGATTTGAAGGACAGAACACCCTCTCCTCCAATCACCCTCCACTCCTGATGTCCCACGTGATGGCGCTGGCACTGAAGAAAGCCCCTGGCCATGCTCTGTCCCCTCATTCACTCGCCTCACGGAGCGGAATGATTTACCAGCTAGTGAGTTTGAAAGAAGGAACTGGACATAAGCAGTTGCTTGTTTTTGCCTCTCTTTGGGGAGGCAGCATGTCTGTAGGGAGCACACATTTTTACCTCTTCTACGAGGTAAGTTTTGTAGGTCAAGCTTCCGCCAGGGACCCTCCTGTTTACCAGCTCTGCCTGAGGCAGTGAGCCGAACTGACTTAGTGCATACATATTCAGTCATGTCCGGCTGTTTGTGATCACATGGTCTATAGCCTGGCAGGCTCCTCTGTCCATGGGATTTCTCAGGCAAGAATGTTGGAGTGGGTTGCCATTTCCTTCTCCAGGGGATTTTCCTGACCCAGGAATCAAACCTGCATCTCCTGCATTGGCAGGCGAATTCTTTACCACTGAACCACCTGGGAAGCCCCAACTGATTCTACACCAGAGAACCCCACATATCCTTAAAACAGCCTTATCAGGATAAAAAGAACTTCTGCTTCCCTCCTTTGTCTACCTCACCGTGAATTTCATTCACGAGATAAATGTTTCAAAACATCAGCAATATAAATACAGTTTCTCTTTGAAAGTTATAGAGCTATCAGTGAAGACAATAGCATGAGCTCTCCCTGATTTCCATGTCCAGGCAAGTCTTGTGGCAGTGTCTCAAACAAGTGCCATGAACATGTTGTAAACAGGAATATACAAAGCCATATGGAGAGAGATATACAAACACAGAAAACACATAGAAAAATAAAAAATGGTCTAACTAGGAAAAAAAAAAAAGTAATGACAACCTAAGGGGGTGAAATAGTGGCTGAGCATTGCCAGGAATAATCCTCTTTGCTGTCACTACAACCACCAGATCCCTGAATGAAATATTCTGACATCCCCAGCCACGTCATCTGTTCCATGCCATCTGCTGGGCCAGCAGACGGATCAGGACACATCTGGGCAAGAGTTGTCTTCAATTGCCCATATGTCTGCATTTCCTTTACCCTACTCAGGATAAGGGTGAGATCGTCTTTGCCTAACTGATGGTCCACTTTGAACCCAAAATTGTATTTCATTAAAGCAAGAAAACTTTTCAAATAATGAATAGACTTTTACCAAAAAAAAAGAGACATATTTTAATAAGGAAATTAAACTCAGATCTGAGTGGTGACTATAGAAGATATCATAGTATCAGTGGATAAATGAATAAATAAGTAAACCTCTATGTTACTCATGACATAAACATTTTAAATGTTTTTAAAAGTTGTTGGTTTTATAACATTGTAATTTAGTTTCTCCTTTATAGTTAGATGACCTGTATGAAATTGGTATGGTGCAATGAAGTGCTGTAGACTCAGTAAGCCTGTGCTTAAAAATGATTTAGAACATTAGAAAATTTTTAAACTGGGTTTTGGTTTTTTTATTGCTTAAAAGTACAGTGCTATGAAAAATGTTACATTAAAATGTTTTCAATCACTGCTAAATTTTTGGTGTGGTAGAAGGAAATTGGAGTAAAGAATGGAGATCCGGGAACTCCCTAGGGGTCCAGTGATTAGGATCCAGTGTTTTCATTGCTGTGGCCCTGGGATCAATCCCTAGTTGGGAAACTAAGATCTCACAAGCCTCATGGTACAGCAAAAAAGTGAGAGAGACAGGGAAAGAATGGAGATAGTTTTTACTTCTGGTTTTAGAATTAATGCAAATTGCTGGTGTAACTTTGACTACATGACCATGGCTTTTCTCAATTTCTTTGCTTCTATATTAGAATAGGGGGCAGATAGTCCTTAATGCTCTTTTAACTCTAAAGTCCTCAGATTCTAAAAGTTACAGATTAGTACCGATATATTATCGGATAAAAAAATGAGCAGAGTTTACTAAAGAAATCCATGAGCTGGTGCTGCCCCCTATAGTGGACAGAAAAAGGTGTTCTGTAAAACTAGATAAATACGTTTTATTATTCTAACTGCATTTCTCTGGCACCCTCTATGTGTTGACTGCTGCAAAACCAAGGTTTTCTTTCTTTTTTTTTTTTTGTAAACTAATTTCTAACTCTGTTTTATGTTATAAGAAAAATTAAAACTTAAATCATATTTAATGCTTGTTAGCTAAGACAATTTGAGCAACATGTTTTCTTAAAACTGTTCAAGGAAAAAAGAATGTTTTTGCTGCTGCTGCTGCTAAGCCACTTCAGTCGTGTCTGACTCTGTGCGACCCCATAGACGGCAGCCCACCAGGCTCCCCCGCCCCGGGGATTCTCCAGGCAAGAACACTGGAGTGGGTTGCCATTCCTTCTCCAATGCATGAAAGTGAAAAGTGAAAAGTGAAAGTGAAGTCGCTCAGTCATGTCTGACTCTCAGGAACTCCATGGACTGCAGCCCACCAGGCTCCTCCATCCATGGGATTTTCCAGGTAAGAGTACTGGAGTGGGGTGCCATTGCCTTCTCCAAATGTTCTTGAAATCTCCCCAAATAAATTTATCTGAGCCTGAATTACAGAAGAACTGGCACCATTTTATTATTTTTGCATTTAAATATCATACTTTTATTGTACCTGGTTTTTAAAATATTTTCATTGAAATAGTTGACTCACAATTTGTGTTAGTTTCAGGCGTACAGCAAAGTGATTCAGTTACATATATTTATATAAATATATGTGTATATATAATCTATCTAACCATATAAATACTTTTTAGGTTTTTTTTTCCATTAGAGCCGGCACCATTTTAAATGAATCATTTGTTACCTAACCAAAGTATCAGGAACACTAAACAAATTTAGTGCTGCTGGAGAGGCAGTGGGGTGTTAGGACTCTCTCCAGGGAAATAGGTGATAGTGGATTTCATACTCCCCTCTACCCTGACAGCACAGCAGGGCATATGTGAATGCAACACCCTCTTGCTGCCTCACTAAAGCTGGTGTGGTTGAGAAGCTGAAGCGCCCGCTGCTCCCTGGCTTGGACCAGGGGACCCATGAGCGTGAGTCGTCACATCATTCTCCCACTCTTTTGCTAAAGCCTGCAGTCACACACACAAAAGCCTCTCTCTTGCTTCATGACTGAAGCTGGCAAGCAGGCACAATCAAGGTGTTTTTTCCACTGCCTTGCTGGCAGTGTGATGTTACTCTGAAAGTAAAGCAACTGAACAAAAATAAAAAAAAAA
The DNA here is from genome assembly GCF_019320065.1 of Cervus canadensis. Lineage (NCBI taxonomy): Eukaryota > Metazoa > Chordata > Mammalia > Artiodactyla > Cervidae > Cervus > Cervus canadensis. Next base: position 288,943 of record NC_057392.1, on the reverse strand, counting down.
GTGGTACTACATCAGAGCTTCTGCATAGCAAAGGAAACCATCAACAAGATGAAGGGACAGCCTACTGAATGCGAGAAAATCTTTGGAAAGCATATATCTAAGATACAAAAAGAATTCATAAAACTCAATAGCAAAAAGCCAGACTATGGACAGAGAATATGAATAGATATTTTTCCAAAGAAGATATGCAGATGGTCAACAGGCACATGAAAAAATATTCAGCATCACTAATCATCAGGAAATGTGAATCAGAACCACAATGAGACATCACCTCACACCTGTCAGAATGGTGATCAATAAAAAGACAAAAAATAACAGTGTTGGAGAGGACATGGAAGAAAGTGATCCCTTGTGTACAGTTGATGGGAATGTAAATTGGTGCAGTCCCTATGGAAAATATTGTGGAAGTTCCTCCGAAAAGTAAAAATAGAACTAACATACAACCCAGCAATTCTACTTCTTGGTATTTACCCAACAAAAACAAAAACATTAATTCAAAAAAGGCACATGCACCCCCATGCTCATTGCAGCATTGTTTTCAATTAATAGTCAAGACCTATGGAAACAACCTAAGCATCTACTGAAAGATGAAGGGCTAAAGAAATTGTGGTATATTTCTGTCTTCATATAGGTATATATCTCTATCTACATATCCACACATACACAATGGAATACTACTCAGCCTTAAACAGAATGAAATCTTGCCATTTATGAAAATATGGATGGACCTTAGGTCATTATGCTACAGAAATTAGTCAGACAGAGAAAGATAACTACTGAATGATTTCCTTTATATGTGGAATCTAAAAAACAAATCACATTGCTGACAAGAGTCTGTCTAGTCAAAGCTATGGTTTTTCCAGTGGTCATGTATGGATGTGAGAGTTGGACCATAAAGAAGGCTGAGCACCGAAGAACTGATGTTTTTGAATTGTGGTGCTGGAGAAGACTTGAGAGTCCCTTGGAATGCAAGGAGGTCAAACGAGTCAGTCCTAAAGGAAATCAATCCTGAATATTCATTGGAAGGACTGATGCTGAAGCTGAAGCTCCAGTACTTCAGCCACCTGATGCGAAGAGCTGACTAACTGGAAAAGACCCTGATGCTGGTAAATATTGAGGGCAAAAGGAGATGGGAGTGGCATAGGATGTGATGGTTAGATAGCATCACCAACTCAATGGACATGAATTTGAGCGAACTCTGGGAGATAGTGAAGGACAGGGGAGACCGGTGTGCTGCAGTCCATGGGGTCACAGAGAGTCGGACACAACTTACGACTGAAAAACAAAAGACAAAACAAAAATCATAGGTACGGAGAACAGAATTGTGGTTTCCAGAGGGGAGAGGAAAGTAGTGGGCAAAATAGGTGAGGGGTGTCAAGATGCACAAACTTCCACTTATGAAATAAATAAGTAATGGGCATATAATGTGCAGCATGGTAACTACAGTCTGTAACACTGTACTGCAGGGCATCCCTGAAAGTTGCCGAGAGAATAAATCTTAAAAGTTAATTCTGTATGATGACAGATAGAAACTACAAGCATACCTCATTTTACTTCATTATGCTTTGCAGATACTACTTTTTTTTTTTTTTTAATTGCAGGTTTATGGCAACCTTGGATAGATGGGGAAACAGTGGAAACAGTGGCAGACTTTATTTTTTGAGGCTCCAAAATCACTGCAGATGGTGATTGCAGCCATAAAATTAAAAGATGCTTACTCCTTGGAGGGAAAGTTATGACCAACCTAGACAGCATATTAAAAAGCAGAGGCATTACTTTGCCAACAAAGGTCCATCTAGTCAAAGCTATAGTTTTTTCAGTAGTCATGTATAGATGTGAGAGTTGGACTATAAAGAAAGCTAAGCACTGAAGAATTGATGCTTTTGAACTGTGGTGTTGGAGAAGACTCTTGAGAGTCCCTTGGACTGCAAGGAGATTCAGCCAGTCCATCTTAAAGGAGATCAGTCCTGAGTGTTCATTGGAAGGACTGATGTTGAAGCTGAAGCTTCAACACTTTGGCCACCTGATGCGAAGAGCTGACTCATTGGAAAAGACCCTGATGCTGGGAAAGATTGAACACAGGAGGAGAAGGGGACAACAGAAGATGAGATGGATGGATGGCATCACCGATTCAATGGACATGAGTTTGGGTAAAATCTGGGAGCTGGTGATGGACAGGGAGGCCTAAAGAGTCGGACACGACTGAGCAGCTGAACTGAACTGAACTGTGTAGAGCAAGTCTATCGGTGCTCACTTCATGTCTCTGTGTCATATTTTAGGGTGACTTTTCAATACATCAAACTTTTTCATCACTGTCATATTTTGTATAGTAATCTGTGATCAGTGATGTCTAATGTTACTACAACTTGCTAAAGACTCAAATGACAGCATTTTTTAGCACTAAACTATTTTAAAACTATTTATTTTTTAGACACAAATGTTATTTCACTCTTAACAGACTACAGTATAGTATTCACATAACTTTTATGTGCACTGAGAAACAAACAAAACAATTGTGTGAATCACTTAATTGCAATGTTTGCTTTATTGTGTTGGTTTGGAACTGAACCTGCAGTATCTGCCAGGCATGCCTGTAGACTCAGTGTGGTGATCATATTGTAGTGTTTACAATTAATGAATAATTATGCTACATATCTGACACCACTATAATATTATGTGTCAATTATACATAAATAAGTGCTTTTAAGATAACAAAATGTTTGTTGAGCATCTTAAATGCATCACTGTCCTAGGCTCTATATTTACTGTAATAAACCATCAACTCCTACTTTGTTTGATAAAAATTTGTCAAATTGATCATTTCAGTTATATTTACCATGTATTCAGTTTGCCAACACGCTGTAAAACTCATCTTATTCATCTCTAGCAGTGACAAGAAGTTTACCTGAGCATATGACACAACCAGCCAGCCTGAACTATCTGAGGAAATGAGACAGAAATATGTCACCCAACACTTGAGATCATGCTAGTGACATGGTCTCTATTGAATGTTCCAACATCCCATTGAACACATGTCCACACTGGTCCTGCTTAAAAATCTGTCTCACACACTAGCTTGTGAGCTAATAATTGTGTCCTTTTCACATTTGTGCTTCCTTCTGACTCACAAGTATCCCAGTGTCTGAATGGAGTAGATGTTTAATAAAGTAATGATTGATAGAGTGAAATAGTAGAGAGCATGTTAAAACTTTTTACTGGCTACTCTTGATGAAGGTGAAGGAGGAGAGTGAAAAAGTTGGCTTAAAGCTCGACATTCAGAAAACTAAGATCATGGCATCCAGTCCCATCACTTCATGGCAGATAGATGGGGAAACAGTGGAAACAGTGGCTGATTTTATTTTTCTGGGCTTCAAAATCACTGCAGATGGTGATTGCAGCCATGAAATTGAAAGACACTTACTCCTTGGAAGGAAACTTATGACCAACCTAGACAGCATATTAAAAAGCAGAGACATTACTTTGTCAACAAAGGTCCAGCTAGTCAAGGCTATGGTTTTTCCAGTAGTCATGCATGGATGTGAGAGTTGGACTATAAAGAAAGCTGAGCATTGAAGAATTGATGCTTTTGAACTGTAGTGTTGGAGAAGACTCTTCAGAGTCCCTTGGACTGCAAGGAGATCCAACCAGTCCATTCTAAAGGAGATCAGTCCTGGGTGTTCATTGGTAGGACTGATTTTGAAGCTGAAACTCCAATACTTTGACCACCTGATGTGAAGAGCTGACTCATTGGAAAAGACCCTGATGCTGGGGAAGATTGAGGGCAGGAGGAGAAGGGGAGGACAGAGGATGAGATGGCTGGATGGCATCACCGACTCAATGGACATGGGTTTGGGTGGACTCCGGGAGTTGGTGATGGACAGGGAGGCCTGGCATGCTGTGGTTCATGGGGTCCCAAAGAGTCAGACACAACAGTGACTGAACTGAACTGATAACAAATACTGGACTTCCCTGGTGGTTCAGTGGTAAAGAATCTGCCTGCCAACACAGAAGATGTTGGTTCAATCCCTGGGTCAGGAAGATCCCCTAGAGAAGGAAAATGGCAACCCTCTCTAGTATTCTTGCTTGGGAAATCCCATGCACAGAGGGGTCTGGCAGGCCCCATGGAGAAAAGACTTGGACACGACTTAGTGACTAAAGAACACCACCATAACAATTGCAAAAATATATCCACTGACTTTATTGTCATTCAATAGGCAGAGGTGAACGTCTACTGAATGGATTCCTACCAGGTGCTATTACGTGTAATCATGTAGCACACTATGTTGCCTCACTCTGACTACATTTGGAATGTGTTATTTTGTTTTTCTCTCTTCTGGGTTTGTTTTACAATTTAGGAGACCTTGAGGCTAATGAGAAATGCACTGTGATGGTCAACCAACTTAAGGTAATAGATCCATTTTAAATAGCAGATATTTCTAGCCAAAAATCTGAACTTGGTATTCGTTTATTAAATCCAGGCCTATAGCTTTCCCAAACTTTCATCTTTCAATATAAATTACATTAAATCTTGAATACTGGGAGGAGAAAGGACTGAAAAGTAGCCAGCAGTCCCATCACAGGCAGGAGGCCATTCCCTGGAATCACTGCTTACTCTATACTTGAGCTTAATTTAGCATCTAGTTGGTTGGAAAATTCAACTAGTAAATTAGTCCAGTAGCCATATTTTTGGTAACATTTCTGGGAAATCTGTCATTAAGGAAAAAATGTCTTAAATGACAGTTACAATTTCTAGCAGATTTTCTACATGATATACTGGCATTGAAATCATACTTAAAATTTAAATGTGTCTTAAATAAGCAGAATTGAAATAAGTACTCATAAATAGCTTGGTTATATCTAGAAAGCTAGTTATTCCTATGAAGTCTGAAGTCTTATCTGAGTATTATTCAACTCAAATATGGATGAGACGCAAGGTATGATCCAACCTGAGGCAAATTGCTCTCCAGCTGTTAACCTGTGAAATCAAACAACATGTGCTTCCAAAATACAATGGTAGGGCAGGCATAGGATAAACATTTCCAATCCCAAAGGGTAGAACAGAGAATAATAAAGGAGGACAGGTCCCAAGTACATCCAAGATAGAAGAGCACAAACAACATTAAACCTTAAGGTTCAAGAATAATCTCCTTTGACTCAATGCTCTGTCTTCTAGACCCATTGGGATGGCAGTATCACCCCTGCGCTCCACAGGAAGGCCTGTAGCCACTCCCTGCCTGGGCTCCATGGTTCTCTGGGTCTGGGGTCCTTGGTCCATGACTCTTCCAGATGGCCCCATCCTCTGAAATCTAGGTGGAGGCAGCCATGCCTCTCCCTCCCCCTCTGCCAGGCTTGTGCCAGTGGAGACAGGTCAGATGGTCATCACCAAAGTTTGCAGTCTGTGCTCTCTGGAAGGGCACCCCCTGAGACTTGTGCTGCACTGTGGGCTAGTGAGCTGGCCAAAAAGTTCATTGATTTTCCATGGTATAAGAAAACTCAAACGAATTTTTTGGCCAACCCAACACCAGAGCGTGTCTTCGGTGTCGGGGTGTGGCACCAGACTACAGAGACCAGAGCTCTACCTGTGAGGTGGCACCCAATAGCTGGCACCAAGGTCCCAAAGGTGCTGGTGGGCCCTTCTTTGAACCACTCTGCTCCCCAGGCCCTTGCACTCAGGGACTGTGATGGGAGTGGCAGCTTGGTTCTCTCTGAATTCCTTTTGGGGATCATTCTTCATTGTCTTGGAGAGTAGTACCTGGTTTCCAATCAGATCCATACTAACCTCCTTCTCAGTCACTTGGCCACACCCTCAGTGGTCTCATTTTTTGCAAGATGGATAGGCTGAGGATTTTCCTAATCTTAAATTCTGCTTCCTTGTGGCTTAACAATCTCATCTTTAAGTCCAGTCTCTCAGTTTGAATTTTACTGTCAGCAGTCAGGAAGAGCCAAGTTGCAGTTCAACATTTTGCTTAGAAATTGTTTCAGCTTGGTATTCTGTTTTATCACTTGCAAGTTCCACCTTTCACCAAAGGCTAAACAGAAACACAATTCACCAAAGTTTTGTTTGTTTGTTTGTTTGCTACTTTACAGTAAGGATTGAATCTCTTCTAGTTTTCAATAATCAGTTCCTCATTTCCATCTTGGTCTTTATTGTCCATATTTCTACCAACATCCTATTCATGGTTAGATAGGTATTCTCTAAGAAGATTAAGGTGTTTTCTACAGTGTTCCTCTTTCTGAGCTCTCATCAGAATCATCTTTAAAATTCTGTTCATGGCAACCTATGTTTTCTTCAGTATGCACTTCAAAATTCTAGCCTCTATTCCTCACCCAGTACCACATTTTTACATATTTGTTATGCACCATTGTCACTTCTCAGTACCAATTTGTTTCTTAGTCTGTTTGGGCTGCTATTACATAAATACTGTAGACTGAGTGGCTTAAACAATGCATTGATTTCTGATGGCTCTGAAGGGTGGGATGTTCAAGATCAAGGTTGGCAGATTATAAGGGCACTAATCCCATTCATGAGGGCTTCACCTGCATGACCTTTCACCTCCTGAAGCCTCTATTCCAAACACCATCACACTTGGGTAACCCATAAATTTTGTTGAGGGAGGATACAAACAGTCTATTGCAAAGACTCAATCACAAGTCAAAAATAAAACAGTATTTCACTATAAACCATATTATATTTATTTAGAAGCCAAAAACAATATGATGAAACATGAAAACACACACATTTCAGAAAACAGCTTGTTGTGTTCATCAGTCTGATCAATTTTGCACAATGAAATATTGTGTATTTTTATATATTTCTTATTTTTATATAAGAAATATAAAAGTTATAATATAAACTGTAGTATAAAAACATAAGAAACTATTATTTTAAAGAAGGAAATTGCAAGAGACGTGTTACTACTGCAAAAACTTTAAATAGAAATTTTAAATGCCATGCTAAAACTAATTTTTTCCTAGTATTATGCATCAGGCCTTAGAATGTAGGGATGTAGCAAATAAAAATGAAAAGTTTATATAGTAAACTTTCTGAATACTATTGTCTCACTTGTTATATCAAATGTCATACATCATTATAAGAAATAATATATCCATCTATTTAAGACTACAAGTACCTTTCCAAATAAAATTATTATCTTAGAAAGCAACAGATTTTACTTTTTTTTTTTAGAAAGCTAACAGTAGCATATAAAAATGAACATTGCAAGAAACTGGGTAAAACAACACTTATCATGAAAACATGAATATAATTTAAAAATGAGGCATCTTTCTTTCACTTCAATACAAACTTCAATAGGAAATTCAATGGGCAAAGGCTTTCATCTCATACTTAAGCACATTCAGTCTTGCTTCTTTTAATAAGCAGCAGCAGAACACATTCCATTCTATATACTTGTTGTGTTGAAAGAACACAGTTCTTGTCCAAATAGGAAACTAAAGTGCAGTAGAGGCAAGCTGATTTATCAGAGTGTGTTCACTAAGTGTGCTTTTAGCTAATACAAATAAGTATAATTTTTACATTTACTATGTTAGTCTAAATAACCTTTACTGATAAGCTATAGATCCCAGAGAAGTAGCATGTTTGCTCTTTTATCATTTTCTTTTCCTAGATACAGATTTATCTATCATTTAAATAAAAAACAGCAAAGTAATATTACACAGTATCTGCTTTTGCAGTTTTTGCATTTACAAAATGCTACAGAGAATGTCACATTTCAAAATTTAAAAGTGAAACTCCTACTCTTGCAATTTGAACAGCCTGGTTTGAATCAGGCATCTTCTTTTAAGAGAAAAAAAAAATCATCTCTTCTGTGTCATATCAAATGAGATACAAAGGTTTAACAGGCAGTCCTAGAGATTTGACCAAACCTATTTTATATGTAAGTCATCTATAGCCAAGAGAGGTTAAATGTATCAAATGAAAGCTTCTCATAAGGGCACTGATGTCTCTAAATTGCTCAGAGATCCAGATTGGTCATGGCCCTGGTCACCTCTTTTCCTGATTGTCTGACCCTATCTTCATAGGGAGACAGCTCCTGATTGTGTATGCTAGTAAATGAAGCATGGGAAATATAACTTTATGATATAAAAAACATGTTTTATTTTGTAATAAAATAAAAATTTCCATGGAAATTTTCATAAGTTTGCAAAACAAATTTCTGATACATTTGCACAAGTAAAATTTTTCTTGTGCAATAAAACATAATATTTCTATCTGCCTTCCTTTTTGCTTTTAATAATGAAGTGTATCATTCTTTTCACCTGGAATCAAACTTGTCTTCAGCAACTGGACATGATGGAGAGGAAAGGGTTAGAGATAGAGCCTATATGACTCTATCTCAACAAAGATTGCCCTTAAAAGTCTATCATTTTACTATCAATTAGTGTAAGAGCTTTGGGATTCCTCTTATCTCATGTTTAAAGTGTTTGGAAGTTCACCATATATATGAATATATATATATATATATATTCACTTGGTTAATGAGTCATAGTTTTTTCATGGCAAACACCATGTCTACCAAGTAGACAGATAAGCAACTGAAACACGTTTAGATGTGTTCTTCCACTTACACTCTCAGCCTACCTGTCAATGCTAACATCCAACAACATTAATCTTCAAGAGCAGATAAATATATCTGTGAATAGTTGAGGGCTGACTATGAGCCCAGGCAACTTTTCTAAATTTTTCTTTAATTAATCACCATTGCTGATGTGCGGTTCCATCAATCATGATGAATGTTTGAACGTTGTGGTGGAGAGCTTTCAAAATACATGAAGTCCTGAAATTAGAAAAATAATTATAGGTGTAATAAATATCAAATTAGATAGATAAATAATTATATAAATAAAACAGTGCATAAGTAATTAAGTGCAATGCATAAAATGTTACTCTTTATAACTTAACAGGTAATCTTCTCATTCCAGGTAAGAATAAATCATGAAATCTTTGGTGAAATCTTCATGAAGAGAACCTAATAAGAAGAACAGCAATTGCAAATGTGAAACTGTGGAAAGTAAATAAACTTTCCACTTGGGGTACCAACTAACTAAATTTTCATTGTTGAAATGAGGAAAAACTTGATAATCTATATTAAACATGTTTTTTTTTTCCATTTATTTTTATTAGTTGGAGGCTAATTACTTTACAATATTGTAGTGGTTTTTGCCATACATTGACATGACTCAGCCATGGATTTACATGTATTCCCCATCCTGATCCCCGCCCCCAACCTCCCTCTCCACCCGATCCCTCTGGGTCTTCCCAGTGCACCAGCCCCGAGCACTTGTCTCATGCATCCAACCTGGGCTGGTGATCTGTTTCACTATAGATAATACACATGTTTCGATGCTGTTCTCTCGAAACATCCCACCCTCACCTTCTCCCACAGAGTCCAAAAGTCTGTTCTGTACATATGTGTCTCTTTTTCTGTTTTGCATACAGGGTTATCGTTACCATCTTTCTAAATTCCATATATATGTGTTAGTATACTGTATTGGTCTTTTATCTTTCTGGCTTACTTCACCCTGTATGATGGGCTCCAGTTTCATCCATCTCATTAGAACTGATTCAAATGAATTCTTTTTAATGGCTGAGTAATATTCCATGGTGTATATGTACCACAGCTTCCTTATCCATTGTCTGCTGATGGGCATCTAGGTTGCTTCCATGTCCTGGCTATTATAAACAGTGCTGCGATGAACATTGGGGTGCACGTGTCTCTTTCAGATCTGGTTTCCTCAGTGTGTATGCCCAGAAGTGGGATTGCTGGGTCATATGGCAGTTCTATTTCCAGTTTTTAAGAAATCTCCACACTGTTCTCCATAGCGGCTGTACTAGTTTGCATTCCCACCAACAGTGTAAGAGGGTTCCCTTTTCTCCACACCCTCTCCAGCATTTATTGCTTGTAGACTTTTGGATAGCAGCCATCCTGACTGGTGTGTAATGGTACCTCATTGTGGTTTTCATTTGCATTTTTCTGATAATGAGTGATGTATAGACCAATGGAACAGAATAGAAAGCCCAGAGATAAATCCACGAACCTATGGACACCTTATCTTCGACAAAGGAGGCAACGATATACAATGGAAAAAAGACAACCTCTTTCACAAGTGGTGCTGGGAAAACTGGTCAACCACTTGTAAAAGAATGAAACTAGAACACTTTCTAACACCATACATAAAAATAAACTCAAAATGGATTAAAGATCTAAATGTCAGACCAGAAACTATAAAACTCCTAGAGGAGAACATAGGAAAAACACTCTCTGACATAAATCACAGCAGGATCCTCTATGATCCACCTCCCAGAATATTGGAAATAAAAGCAAAAATAAACAAATGGGACCTAATGAAACTTAAAAGCTTTAGCACAACAAAGGAAACTATAAGCAAGGTGAAAAGACAGCCCTCAGATTGGGAGAAAATAATAGCAAACAAAGCAACAGGCAAAGGATTAATCTCAAAAATATACAAGCAACTCCTGCAGCTCAATTCCAGAAAAATAAATGACCCAATCAAAAAATGGGCCAAAGAACTAAACAGACATTTCTCCAAAGAAGACATACAGATGGCTAACAAACACATGAAAAGATGTTCAACATCACTCATTATCAGAGAAATGCAAATTAAACATGTTTTAAAAAGGATTAAACAAGTTAAATATATCAATTGCAATATGTTAAATAGATATTTTAAGGTAAATGCTACCAATTTTATTTCGATGCTTTACTTAATAATATTAGCCATTAATCAGATAGAAATACAGCAAAGGAATTGTACCTAATAAATATAGGATGGTACAATACCAAGGAGTATATTGACAAAGAGGTAATGGGTGAAGAGAAAGAACATAAGCTTTAGACTTATTTTATTTCACTAAGAAATCAAAGGACAGGCATCTTTAAGTAGTGAGAATAATAAGTAACATGCAGTGATGACAATCACATTGAGTGGATGCTTAGTATCTTTCAAGCATGGTCCTGGCTCCTTTACTAATATAATAGCTAATATTTATAACCCTGCAAAATACATATATATGTGTGTGTGTGTGTGTGTGTGTGTGTATGTGTGTGTGTATATACACATACATATTCCATTTCCATTTTACAAATGAGGAAACTGAGGCTTGCAAGTGTTAAACACTTTGCAAGACATATAACTCACAAAGAGTCGGACACGACTTAGTGACTGAACAAGACATAATCAGTAAGTGGCAGAGTCAGTTTCAAACCTTATTGCCTTTCATCATAAAGAATAATTCTCTCAGAATAGCTCAACAGCAAAAGGCTTACAATGAGGAAGCAAGCTCCAAAAATCATGGCTTTCATGGTCACATCCAGGTCTAATGGGAAGTGAATTTCAAAGTGGTCAGCATCGCTCATTGCTGATAACACACCATTCCACTTCCGAGTGATACTGCCAATAATGGAAACACCATCCAGGGACAGGATCTAGAAAGACAAGAATATGACTTCAGGATGATTAAAAGGTGTTAAAACATATGCTTTATTCTCCTGTTTGTAAGCAGTTCACCCTGAGGTCGCTTTCACTACTTTTCAGTACAAGCACAGGGCAGGAAATGAATATAGTAATAATAAAATTTCAAATAGGGAATTATGGCCAGGAAGAGTTAAGTGCCCTGGAACTGGTTAACAACCAAGCAGGGGAATATCTTACAATTCTCAGGCCTCATGTTCTTTTCTTCATCCTCCACTGAGTTATTAGGAAAGCCTTTCAGTGGAGGTACGATTTAAACTGATTTTGAAATTCTTTTCCTAAAGTAAAGGGTGGGAATTACAGATTGGGAGGGAGTCTCTCCACTGGAGGGAAACAAGCTAACAAAAGTAAGATGGTCTGTACTTCACAAAATCCCTGTAATCATTCAGACTTCTATGGGTCCTGGCTCTTCTTCTTTTTCTTTTTTCTAGTATTTATTTATTTGGGGCTTCCCTGGTGGCTCAGATGGCAAAGAATCTCCCCACCTTGCAGGAGACCCAGGTTTGATCCCTGGGTAAGGAAGAGCCCCTAGAGGAGGGAATGGCAATTCACTCCAGCATTCTTGCTTACAGAATTCCTTGAACAGAAGAGCCTGGCGGGCTACAATCCAAGGTGGTCTGCTTTATTGCACTTCATAGAATCCATGTAATCACTCAGGCTTCTGTGGGCGCTGTGTTCTTTAAAGTATTTATTTACTTATTTAGCTGCATCGGGTCTTAGTTGTGGTACACGGGACCTTTTGTTGCGGCGCGCAGACTCTAGTTGTAGCCCCTGGGCTCAGCAGTTGTGGTGCAAGGGCTTAGTTGCTCTGTAGTATGTGGGATCTTAGTTCCCTGACCACCTAATCCCCTGCATTGCAAGGCAGATTCTTAACCACTGGACCACCGGGAAAGTCCTAGTCCTGTCTCAGAATCTCAAAGGGCTTCAGCTTCTAAAAGGGAGATTCTGGCACTTGTCACAAGGAAAACACACAAATATCACTTTTTGTTAATTCAGTTCAGTTCAGTCGCTCAGTCGTGTCCGACTCTTTGTGACCCCATGAATCGCATCACGCTAGGCCTCCTTGTCCATCACAAACTCCCGGAGTTTACTCAAACCCATGCCCATCGGTGATGCCATCCAGCCATCTCATCCTCTATCGTCCCCTTCTCCTCCTGCCCCAAGTCCCTCCCAGCATCAGGGTCTTTTCCAATGAGTCAACTCTTCACACCAGGTGGCCAAAGTACTGGATTTTCAGCTTCAATATCAGTCTTTCCAGTGAACACCCAGGACTGATCTCCTTTAGGATGGACTGGTTGGATCTCCTTGCAGTCCAAGGGACTCTCAAGAGTCTTCTCCAACACCATAGTTCAAAAGCATCAATTTTTCGTCACTCAGCTTTCTTCACAGTCCAACTCTCATATCCATACATGACCAATGGAAAAACCATAGCCTTGACCAGATGGGCCTTTGTTGGCAAAGTAATGTCTCTGCTTTTTAATATGCTATCTAGGGTGGTCATAATTTTCCTTGCAAGGAGTAAGCGTCTTTTAATTTCATGGCTGCAGTCACCATCTGCAGTGATTTTGGAGACCAAAAAAATAAAGTCTGACACTGTTTCCACTGTCTCCCCATCTATTTCCCATGAGGTAATGGGACCAGATGCCATGATCTTAGTTTTCTGAATGTTGAGCTTTAAGCCAACTTTTTCACTCTCCTCTTCCACTTTCATCAAGAGACTTTTTAGTTCCTCTTCACTTTCTGCCAGAAGGGTGGTGTCATCTGCATATCTGAGGTTATTGATATTTCTCCCAGCAATCTTGATTCCAGCTTGTGCTTCTTCCAGCCCAGCGTTTCTCATGATGTACTCTGCATATAAGTTAAATAAGCAGGGTGACAATATACAGCCTTGATGTACTCCTTTTCCTATTTGGAACCAGTCTGTTGTTCCATGTCCGGTTCTAACTGTTGCTTCCTGACCTGCATACAGGTATCTCAAGAGGCAGGTCAGGTGGTCTGGTATTCCCATCTCTTTCAGAATTTTCCACAGTTTATTGTGATCCACACAGTCGAAGGCTTTGGTGTAGTCAATAAAGCAGAAATAGATGTTTTTCTGGAACTCTCTTGCTTTTTCGATGATTCAGCGGATATTGGTAATTTGATCTCTGGTTCCTCTGCCTTTTCTAAAACCAGCTTGAACAACTGAAAGTTCTCAGTTCACATATTGCTGAAGCCCGGCTTGGAGAATTTTGATAATCAGAATGATCCAAACATCCTGCCCTCAAAATCTGGCTTATCTTCATTTTCTACCTATCTACAATGGTCTTTTAATAAGTAAGTAATGGTTGACAATATACTTATGTAAAACAAGAACTAAGGGAAGTTTATTGGGTGTCATAGAAAATATTTGAATGAGCAATTTTAGATTATGAGTCTTGCTGAATTCCAAAGCATTAGGAAGAATGCTTTAAGGAGCCCAGGAATCTCCTTTGTCAGAACTGTAGGGTACTAAGATATCATTCGACTCCCTTAGGGCTTAGCTGGTAAAGAATCTACCTGCAATGCAGGAGACTTGGGTTCAATTTCTGGCTTGGGAAGATCCCCTGGAGAAGGGAAAGGCTACCCACTCCAGTATTCTGGCCTGGAGAATTCCAAGTTATGAGCACTGTATTGTGTTTTCAGGATGCAGCAGGCTTCTAGCTTCCACAACCTCAGGGATGCTCTATTTGTTCTGTGATATGTGGGGCCTCTTCATTACTCAGGACCTATATTCTGATTGGAAATCCTTGGTAAAATGGTCAGTGAAAAACATCCAAGAATAAAATGAACGCACTAGGTCAGCCTATTTACTCTCAGGTTGAATATTTTAAATGGTTTCTTCTTATTTTCATCCAATACGGAAATCAGAAAAAATGCTTGTGGAAAGCATTAAGCAATCCCCTAAAAATAATTTGAAAACTTCTTGATGTCAACCTGTTAGTTAACTCTTTCCTCACATTATTCATTCACACACATAAAAAAATCATCTAAAGCCAGATCATTCTGGGGCCTGTTAGTACTTTGGGAAAAAAAAAAATTGTAGAAACATGTTTATATTTGTTTACCTCAAAAACAGAATCTGAACCACAGCCATAGGTGGAACACGGCCCAAGTACTCCCATCATATCTTCTTTCTTCTCATTTTGGAGGCTGTACACGGCCCTGCACAGGTTCCAGTGTTCGGCTACAAAGCCCATGGTGATGCCGGGAGGACACTGCACCTCCAGCTGCCAAATGAAGCAGGGACAGAGGTGGGTGAAGATGCCATATTTATACACACACACACACACACACACACACACACACACGATGTGTTCTTAATTTTCTCCAGAACTAGGGAAACTGTCATTGGTGCAGAGTCTTCCATTTTTCCTGGGCTATATCTTAGGGTAGTGTATCAGAGATCAGCCTTGAGAGATGAGGCCATGTTCCCTTCAGGACAAAATTACTGCTAGTTATAAAATGGTCAGTTCTCTAGGCTCTGTGTCCCTCAGTTGTATATGGAGCATCTACTTGGGATCCTCTGAGTCATCTCTGTAGAATGTGGGGAGGAGGCAACCCATGCACATGTGCTGCAGCTCATGCTGCCTGGTGACGGTGGTTTGGTTGCTAGGTCCTATCCGACTCTCTGCTACCCTATGCACAATAGCCTGCCAGACTCCTCTGTCTGTGGGATTTTCCAGACAAAAATATTGGATTGGGTTGCTGATCCTTCCTGGGGATCTTCCCAGCCCAGGGATCAACCATGTATTTCCTGCATTGGCAGGTGGATTCTTTACCATCTGAGGCACCAGAGAAGTCCCTCATGCTGCTTACTGGGATGTAATAAAGTTCTTTGTCCCTGACCTAGGGGGCCATGTCTTGTGGCACAATCCACAAAAAAGTAACATGCTAGCTTCTCAGATTGACAACTCAGACATGACAATTATAATAGAAAACTTAAGGGAAAGAGGCATTCTGAAAATTAAATGCTGTGAAGACAACAGAATGTGCATACAAGTATCAGATGAGGTGGAGATTCATCTCAAATATTACAGTTGTTACAAAGACAATAGTGACAGAGGAGTAAGCTATCTGACAATTGCTAATATTCACTGAGCACTACACCATTTTCCAGGCACTGTGCTAACAGGACTTCCCCGTGGCTCAGCGGTAAAGACTCCGCCTGCAATGCATGAGCTGCAGAAGACACAGGTTCAATCCCTGGGTCAAGAAGTTCCCCTTGAAGAGAGCATGGTAACCCTCTCCAGTATTCTTGCCTGGAGAATCCCATGGACAGAGGAGCCTGGCAGGCTACAGTCCAGGGGGTTGCAAAGAGTCGGTCACAACTGAAGTGACTAAGCCCACACATACGCGGTAACACAGCTGACATTTATTTACTACATGATCCTCAAAATAATCATCCTATGAGATAGTACTATCAATATATCCATTTTATAGGTGAATAAATCAAGACTATAAATAATAAATAAATAAATAAATCAAGACTATAAATAATAAATCAAGGGCTATAAGTTAATTCTATTGCAAAGGCTGGTACTTAACATATAATTAAAATCTCAATAAATCTAAGGGATATTGTTCTGCCCAGGTCATGGATTAAGAACACTGAGGCTCAAACAGGCTAAATCAGGCATCCCCAATCCCCAGACCATGGACTGGTACCAGTCTGTTGCCTGTTAGGAATGGGCCACATGGCAGGAAGTGAGTGGCAGGCATATCTGTATTTACAGCTGCTTGCTTCCCATCACTTGCATTACTGCCAGAGCTCCGCCTCCTGTCAGATCAGTGGTGGCACCAGATTCTCAGGGAAGCATGAACCCTACTGTGAATTGCGCACGCTAGGGAACTAAGGCTGTGAACTCCTTATGAGAATTATCTCCAAACCATCCCCTGACCCAGGTCATGGAAAAATTCTCTTCCATGAAACTGGCCCCTGGTGCCGAAATGTTTGGGGACCACTGGGTTAAGTAAATTGCCCAGTTTTAAGTCAGTGGCATATCTGAAATTCAAATTCTCTTGGATCACTCTCTGAAACTGCTTTTCTTTTCCTTGCAGCACACAATTTTCCAAGGGTAGTGTGGATTATAGAAGAACAACCAAAGTGTAACTTGACACATTTGCTTTCTAGTTCCACCATCTTCCAAATGTAACACCATCCTCCAAAAAAATTTTTTTTGTAACACCACCAAAAAAATTATTTTTTTGAGTCACCCTTTCTTTATCTGTAACAAGGTGTAGATATAATGGGTAAAGTAAAAGTATCTGAAGTTCCTTCCGATTTTAGAAGTGTGTCTATATTTAGTGTGAACTTATTTAGGGATATATAGGAACATTTAGATAAATGAGTTGTAGGTAATGGTCTTTCCGCTTGCCAATGCAGGAAGGAGATGTAAGAGAGGAGGGGTTGAGCCCTGGGTTAAGAAGTTCCCCTGGAGGAGGGCATGGAAACCCACTCCAGTATTATAGCCTGGAGAATCCCATGGATAGAGGAGCCTGCCCGGCTATAGTCCATGGAATTGCTAATTTCTAGTTCAACAGATACAGCTGATAGAATTTCAAACACTTGACTGACTGCATGCGTGCTGTCACTTCAGTAGTAAATAACCTTAATTGGTACTTGATCCCCCTAATTAGCACCCAAAGACATGAACCCACTAGAAAACTGCCTTAGTGATTCTTCATAGGTAGGATTATTTGGCATTTGGCTCCCTTCCTCCCCACTAGCTTCCATTCTGCTTTGCTATGAAAGTCCCCTCCTGAGTGGCTTTGGAAGGAGCGTAACTGCGCGGTGAAGAATTGAATCAGGAAAAAACAATGGGTGAAACCTCTGTCTCATCTGTCCTCTTACCTCTTGCCTGGTGGAGGGGCAACAGAAGCAGCAGCAGGTGCATCTGAAAGGTCTTTGCATTGTCATGACTTCCCGGCCCATACAGTCAGTGACCCGGAGCACGAAGGGCCTCAATGTCCGGTAAGCATTCCTGGTGTAGTCATCTGTGTCTTCAGTCACAAAGTAAACCATCTGGCCCATGTTGTTTTTAATATCATATCTATTATTAGTTTCAAAACCTGTTATCACTAAAAATAAAATGAGAGATTTCTTATTTTAGAAGCAGTTAAAATGGGCCCCACGAAGTCTTTCTGTAGTATTTGACAGGGGTCTAAAACAAAACAGCTTTTTAAAAAATTCCTAATGAAAAATATGCAATGATTAGAATGCCAATAATATTCACCTGTCCTAAAAGTATATAAGTTATTTTGAAAATTTATAACATTTCTTTTAAGACGTTCAGTATAAACTTTTCCACATAGAAACAAATACTGGAAATGATATACCTGTAGTATTTGAATTCAGAAAACTTTAATTATAAAACTATTTAAATGAAATTATCCACTGGACCATAAATGAATGAATCAGCTCATGAAATATGCTGAGATGATTAGGGTCATCACTAGTTGTAAATAAGAAAATCAACCAAGACAAGTTAAAGGCTCCATGTAGTGGTCAAGTGAATGAAATGAATCTCGTACAGTGAGGGTCAGGAAATTTGGGAGAACAGGCATTGTGTTTACCTTGATTTCTTCTTACTTCCATAGCATGGACTTAGAACTCAGCAGACGGAGACTATTTCCAGCTCCTCCACTGATTAGCTGACTAGGGTGCCCTTGGCTAACTCAACTAATCTCTTGGCTTCTTCTTTCCTTGTCCATGAAAAGTGAATATGGAGGAGTTAAGATGGATAAAGGATAGGAGATTCGACCAAATAAAATATAAGTCCTTTTGAAGTCTTAGGTATGATGTGTAAATAGACAAAATTACACAAGTAAGTCCCTTTGTTACTTTCTTGAAGATAGGGCAATAGAAAATAGTCTTTTCTCTTTAAAACACTAAAAAATGATCAATATAAATAAGGAACTAGAAGTTGGATAATGCAAATTTTCACCTGATTCAAATATTACTGGACACTACAAAATCATACATACTTTCCAGGGGTTCAAAATGCTGAAGAACGTGTATGTTGTCCAACTGTTGGGATAGAACAAAGCAATTAATTAGGAGAGAGAAATAGCAGACATAAATTAAACCCATATTAGAAAAAAAAAACTAATGAGATAGAGGCTAAAACATATCAATGGATACAAGAACACCTTTTTGAAACTGAATGGAATCAAAAACATATGAAGTGAAATTAGCCTATTGGCACTTGACCAGTCCATCCTAAAGGAGATAAGTCCTGAGTGTTCATTGGAAGGACTGATGTTGAAGCTGAAGCTCCATTACTTTGGCTGCCTGATGCGAAGAGCTGACTCATTTGAGAAGACCCTGATGCTGGGAAAGATTGAGGGCAGGAGGAGAAGGGGACGACAGAGGATAAGATGATTGGATGGCATCACTGACTCAATGGACATGGGTTTGGGTGGACTCCAGGAGTTGGTGATGGACAGGGAGGCCTGGCGTGCTGTGGTTCATGGGGTCACAAAGAGTCAGACATGACTGAGCGACTGAACTGAACTGAACTGACCTGATCAGGTGGTTATTAACAGAGCTATCCAGAAAGAACACTTTCCTTCAGTTCCACCAAAAAATATTGAAACATTTGTTTAAAATATTATAAAATCATTTTCTTGCTCCAGTAACAGCATCTAGAATAAGCTGTGTTGACATCAATTGCTCCTAGCATCCATCATGTCACCTACAGACTGGAGATATCAGAAAGTTCAGGACAGTTTAACATAGACCAGCCACAGAGAAGCCAATTTTCTTCCACAGGAATGTCCAATCTTCACAGGTACCTCTGAAAGAGGTTAATACACCAACTTCCATTCACTTGAGCTGCTGCTTCCCTAGTGCCTACTTTAACAGGGGAGGACCCAAAGAGCTGGAAGTATGTGATTAGGAATAGGGCAAAGGAGAGGAAATGTTTAGGGATTTGATCCCTTGAAAATGGAGGTTGGGCATACCATCGGATCAACTTCTTCCTTAACTTAGGGGTCACTGTAAAGATAAACAGTTTGACTGGCCCATCATCTGTTATACTTAAGAATATTCTAGCAGAAAAGAAACCCCCTTAAAGACAGACTAATCATATCTCTGTAATTTTAGATAACTTACATAATTTTTGTTGCTGTTCAGTTGCTAAGTTGTGTCCAACTCTGAGACCCAATGGACTGAAGCATGCTAGGCTTCCCTGTCCTGCACTATCTCCCAGAGTTGCTCAAACTCAGGTCCATTGAATCAGTGATGCCATCCAACCATCTCATCCTCTGTTGCCCCCACTTAGATCATCAGATCATTCCTAATCCTTGAGTCCCAAAACATTGCCTGAAATGCCATATTTCACCAACTATTTGTTGAATACTCTAATTAATGAACACCACATTAATGTGGTAATAAGCAAAATTTAAAATAATGTAAACAGACATGAAAGTTTTGTGGCATGATCAACTACAGGAGGGCATAGAGAGGATACAATCTTTATTTGACTAAAATATTTTCTTTATAAAAATTCAATCAAAAAAAAAAAAAATTCAATCAGGTTAGAGTCTAAACATGTCTTATAAAATTATCAAAGGCGGCCACTCAGGGTTGCTTTACAATCCCTTTGAAAAAATCTAGGGGCTCTCTAATACCTATAACTAAAATGTAAAAGTATTCACTGCTTGGTAAGAGCTTCCACTGCTGAGCAAAATATGCTAAAGAAATGATGCCTATTAATGTGAATGGAGTTTATCAAGTAAGATGCTATAGTTTTAAGAAGCAGTACTAACCAAGTGTGAAGTCACTGGCCAATCCAGTGTCTAGAAATAACGTAAACCTGATAGCCTGGATGTTAAAGTGTCAGGATAGTCCTGAGAATGATTCATGTAATTAGCGCATGAGATAGCAAAACACTAGGACAGGGACTTCCCTGGAGGTCCAGTGGTTAAGACTCCAAGCTTCCATTGCAGGGGGCATGGGTTCAGTCCCTAGTCAGGAAATGAAGATCCCACATGCCTTCAAGTGGTGCAAAGAAAAAATAAAAAAGAGAGAGAGAGAAAGAAAACTATATAAAAGAAAATGCCTGGATGCTTGGCTCTTTGTCTTCCATGCATATACATAAGGTGTTTCAAGTAATAATATCTGCACAGGTTATTATCCACTGGGTGGGTCCTTGTGCCAGAAATATCAGGCATATTATAAACTTTATCTCATTAAAAATTCTCCTAACAGCCCAATTGGGTAGGTATCATTAGTACTATTTTATAGATGATGAAATTCAAGCACCAAGAGGTTAGAAAAGTTACTAAAGGTAGAACGAGGAGGGCACAGAGCTAGAATAAAAAGCCAGGTTTGTCTGGCTGTAAACCTGTTTTGTTTCTTTTACATTTTTTTAAACTAAAAACACTCCTAAAAGGGAAAACAGTATGCATAAAATATGTTCATTTAACTTAATTCAAAATAATAGAAGAAATTAAGAAAATTTTTAAATATTTGAATGAACAATATTAAAGCTATACATTTTTTTAAAAAATCACATCAGATATTGGATTTCTAAGGAAATTTTCTGTTTTTAGAAAATATGAAAGTTTATGAAAAAATAAACTTTTTAAACCTGATTAACTTATAAGCATTTTATAAGCTTCCAAAATAATACAGGGGTTATTCTAGCACTTTACCTGAAGGCTCTGTATTTCATCAATATTTTGTCAAACAATAATTTAATGAAGTTTTTGGTTTATGTAAAATCCAAATTTTCCTGATCTAGTGGTTTTATTTTCAAGATCAACACTATAACTTTGTAACAATGGTTTTCAGGGCTCAGGATTAACAGTCAGTATTGCCATTTCCTTCTCCAATGTGTGAAAGTGAAAAGTGAAAGTGAAGTCGCTCAGTCGTGTCCGACTCTTAGTGACCCCATGGACCAGGCTCCTACCAGGCAGCCTACCAGGCTCCTCCATCCATGGGATTTTCCAGGCAAGAGTCCTGGAGTGGGGTGCCATTGCCTTCTCCGATATAAAGTCAAAGAGAAACATGTCAATGCCAAGGAACATTTGGTTGACTATGTGGGGAGACAAGTATTAAATGAGCAAGTCCCTTGCTTTTAAGATTTTTAAACACTTGCTTTTTCTAAATGTGAACATAATTTAGTAGTTTCTAAGGTATTTACAATACTAGGTTTATCTTATTTTCTTTAAGCAACATTTTTGTTTCTGACATGGGTTTTAAAACAATACCATTCAGTACACAAACATGTTGGCATATTGCTCCAGTTTCTGAAATAGCTGTCTTGATCCTAAAATGTCCATATACATGAAAATTAGGGAGTCTCTATGTTGTGAAAAGTGGTTCTCTGGAACTTGGCCTGAAACAATATCCTTGCTATTGTTGTTGTTGTTTAGTTGCTAAGTTGTGTCTGACTCCTTGAGACCCCATGGACTGCAGTATGCCAAGCTCCCCTGTCCTCCATTGTCTCTCAGAGTTTGCTTAAATTCATGTCCATTGAGTTGGTGATGCTATATAGCCATCTCATCCTCTGCCATCCCCTTCTCCTTTTGCCTTCATCTTTCCCAGCATATGGACGATATTCTTGGATGGCTTCTATTTTTATTTACATTGTATGTTTTGGGAGGCAGCAGGACTGGCTGATGAAAACTATGGGTAGTGAAAAAAAGCAAAGGCACTGAGTGATTCACTCACTGTCCTCTGTTCTTTGTAACATTGCTTTTCTTGTTGTTCACCCTTTACTTCTAAACAAATGACAACCTAATTAACATTTTCATAGACTTTCTACTATCCCTATTGCTATTTTTTAAACTGCGTTCAACAGGACATTGTGAATGTCTTAAAATTCAGCACACACCCTTCAGGAGAGTCATATTTGTACCACAAAAAACAAATCCCTATCTTCTTTCTTCCCCATTCCCATTCCTGAAATTATCATCACCATTCCTATAGTCACACAAATTAAACATCTGTCATCACTGACCCATTACCTTCATGTACTCTATCCAGTCTCTTCTTCTTGGATCCCCAGTCATCCTTTCTAAGAAAATAATTTGGATTTGTGTGGAGTACCTGGGCAAGGCATTCCAGACCCGGAGGACAGTGTGGTATGGGAGTCGGCGTTGGCATCCATATTACTGGAGCAGAAAGTTGTGGTGCAGGATATTTTCCAGGTTGGTACTGGATGGGGCAGATACTTCTAGTCTGCATGTACAAGGGGAAGGTACTGGGCTGATGTGGACCATAGTATCCCATAGGCAAGCCTCCTGGGTAGCCTGCAGGTGGAGGGATAGCTGGTCCAGTGGGCCCTGCATTCAAAAACAAATGGAAGAATTATACATTATGAACGCTACAATATGTGGTGGTGTCAGCATGACTTTTTACATGGAAATGATATGGATCACACAACCATCACTTAAAAATAACAAGGTGTTCCATTTTATGAGTATATAGAATGTACTGAAATGCACTAAGGGGATTTATCCTTAACTCATTTAATACTTTTAAATCTTATGAAGTAATTATTTCCATTTCATAGGCATAGAAGTAAGGTTCAAATATCAAGTTAACATGTTAGCCTTTATGCATTAGTTTCCTTCTTTGGAGATGATATTCCTACTTCACTGGGCCTAGCATACAGTTAGAATGGCAAATTTTTTGCTACTGTGTTTATTGGTACTATTGTTTAAGGTCTTCTCTGGTAGCTCAGATGGTAAAGAATATGCCTGCAATGGGGGAGACCTGGGTTCAATCCCTGGGTTGGGAGGATCCCCTGGAGGAGGGCATGGCAGTCCACTTCAGTATTCTTGCCTGGAGAATCCCCATGGACAAAGGAGCCTGGTGGGCTGTAGTCCATGGGGTCGCAAAGAGTCACACAACTGAGCAACTAAGCAAACACACATATTGTTTACAGTCAGAAAGATGGTAAGGTCTACTTAACTGCAAAGGGGTTCTTTTAAAGACTACTGTCTAACTCCAGAATAGTTCATCACCGCCTAAAAAATCCTATACCAATTACCAATCATTCCCCACCTTTCTCCCAGGCCCTAGAAACTACTACCTCCACAGATTTGCCTAAACTGGACATTTCATATAAATAAAATCATGTAATACATAGCCTTTGTACCTGATTGCTTTTTGTGGCATATTTTTGTTTCATCAATGTTGTAGCATGTATTAGTACTTCATTAATAAAAATAAGATGAAAACTATTACTAGAGGTAAAGGATATTTTATAATAACAGAAGTGGCACTCTGTCAAGAAGACCTAACAATTATACATACCTAAAAACAGAAAAACAGAGTTTCAAAATATATCAAGCAAAAACTGACAAATATAAAGTGAAATAGGCAATTCAGCAAACAATAGTTAGAGATTGCAATATCCCATTCACAATAATGGGTAGAATACATGAGCAGAAGACCAAAAAGGAAACAGAAGTGTGAACAATACTACAAATGAAACTAGACATAACAGAATGTATAGAACACTTCACCCAACAATAAACTCTATAACATTCTTCTCAAATGCACACAGAACCTTCTCAAAGACAGACCTACTGGCTGAGCCACAAAACAAGTCTCAATAAATTTAAGACATATGAAACCTAAACAAAATATATTCTATTACAATGGAGTAAAACCAGATATCAATAATAACAGAAGGAAATTTGGGAAACCACAAATATGAGGAAATAAAATAATGTACTCCTAAATTATCAAAGGGATAAAAAAAAATCATGAGGGAAATTAGAAAATACTTTGAGATGAATAAAATAAAAACATTATATACCAAAGCTTATGGGATGTAGTTGAAACAGTGCTTAGAGAGCAATTTATAGCTATTAACACCTACATTAAAAAAGAAATATCTTAGACTTCCCTGGTGGTCCAGTGGTTAAGAACAATGCAGGAGAAATGGGTTTGTTTTCTGCTCCAGGAAGATTCCACATGACTTGGAGTGACTAAGCTCACGGGCCACAATCACTGAAGCCTGCAGGCCATAAAGCCTGTGCTCTGCTTTAAAAGAAGCTACCACAATGAGACGCCCACACACTACAAAAAAGAATAGCCCCTGCTTGCTGCAACTAGAGAAAGCCCATGGAGAGCAACAAAGACCCTTGCAGCCAAAAAGAAAGAAAGAGACATCTCAAACCAGTAACCCAACTTTCCACCTTAGAAATAAACCAAACTCAAAGCCACCAGGAGGAAATGATAAAGATTGAAATGGAAGAGAGTGAAATGAAAAAATAAAGATAGACAAAATCAACAAAACCAAAAGTAGGTTCTTTTAAAAGATCAACAAATTGAGAAATCTTAAGCCACACTGACCAAGGGAAAAAATAGACTTCAATTACTAAAGTGAGGAACGAAAATGGAGCCATTACTAAAACCTTACAGAAACTAAAATATACCATAAGGAAATATGACCTTATGTATGCAAAAGGAGAATACTGCCCATGATTTCTGCACACAGCACAGCTAAGGGGGTGGGCAGACCACCCCCTATGCGTCCTGTCCAACCCACTGATTCACCCCTTCCCTCACTCCATTTAAGGGACTACCTCACCTACTTGGCACCTGTTACTTGTTCTCACTTCCTCTTGCTGTAGCATGAGCCTCAGTAAGCCCTGTTTGAATTTCTCGTCTGGCATCTTTTCAATTTCTATTGATTAAATAGTCCGAGGACCTAGGTCTATAACACTCACATAGGTAGACGCATGGTGGATGAAGGGATTAAAGAGGAGGGGCAAGGAACTGAGGCAGAGGAGATACCCTATGATCTAAGTGCTGACACATGAGACCCAGTTAGCACCTTCACGACTGGGAAAGGTTTTAAGACATAACAGGCACAAAATGAGCAGCTGCATAGGGAAAGCTCAGTACCACATGGGTAAAGGCCTTATGTGAAGATTTAGCAAACAAAGCAGAAAGGAAGGTGGGAGGAAGGGATAATGATGAAAGACCTCTACTCTGTGCAAAGGACTTTATGCTGATAACATGCAAACTGGAGTGACCAGTTTTCCATTTAGAGGAGAGGGAGATGGGAGGGGGGATCGGGATGGGGAATAAGTGTAAATCTATGGCTGATTCATATCAATGTATGACAAAACCCACTGAAATGTTGTGAAGTAATTAGCCTCCAACTAATAAAAAAATTAAAAAAAAAAAAAAGAAAAGTAGAGCCTTTATGAATAGGAAGGTTGGCTGAGGCAGGAGGTGCCTGAAAGAGTCTAGATGGGAGGTAAGGAAATTTAATTATGATGAAAGGAGTAGAAAGTGGAAAAACAATGGTCGACTTTAAAGAGACCTATTGTCTTGGTAACATGATATGAGGAAAGGGTCTCAAGTTTCTGACTGCAGGAATCTAGTGTAGAGAAAGAATAGGGGGTATGTGTTTAGGAACAAGATGCCAAAGATGTATTGAGGATCACTGAGTTTGAGATCCCAGGTCACTAAGGGCAAGTGGTCTACAGGCGGGTAGAAATGTAAGTTTAGAGCAGGGGAGACTGATTTGGGTGGGAGCTGAAAGATTCCTAGGGCTTCCCTAGTGGCTCAGTGGTAAAGAATCCGCCAGCAATGCAGGAGACAAGGGTTCAATCCCTGGGCTGGGAAGATTCCCTGAAAAAGGATATGGCAACCCACTCCAGTATTCTTGGATAGAAAATCCCACGGACAGAGGAGCCTGGTGGGCTACAGAGTCACAAGAGTCAGACACAATTTAGCAACTAAACAACAACAAAGGGATTCATAAGTGGTTAAAAGCAAATGAAACCATGGGATATTCCCAAGATTACGAATGAGAGTGGAAAAAGACAGGTAAACGAAAGAGCTGAGAGAGGGGACAGGGTGGTGCAGCCGGGGGCTGGACAGGGAATCAGACCAAGGACCTCTGGGAACACCAGTTTTTAAGTGTAGTTTACACAGAGCTCTTGATGGAGACAGACTCAGGAGAGACTAAAGGAAAATAACAGCAACTAGAAACAATGTCAAATTAGAGCTGAGTGAGAAAAAAGAGCTAATGTCTTTAGAAAAAATGGAGAAAATTCAGTTTGTTGTAAAGAATGTATTGGGTTGGCCAAAAAGTTCATTTAGTTAGGGAATATATTGGGCAATAAAGTTCTTGGTGAAATGAAAAATATGCCTTTTATTTGTACTTAAAACTGAACGAATTTTTTGGCTAACGAAATACTTTTAATTTCTTTAAGAACTATGTTCAAGAGTAGCCAAACTGGAGTAGATATTGGATCTCTCTCTCCTCTTTAGAACTATTATTAAAAAACGTCATACAAACTATCTCAAAAATACTAACTGTTATATCGTTTTAATGAGTTGATGATTAATTGTTGTGGTATTAACCATGTAATCTTAGGATAAAAGTATCTCATGGAACAAAATCTGAAGATCAACAAATTAGCAAGAAAATTACTATTTAGATTATGGTGCTATTCAGTATAGAGACTATATTTCTAAAAAAATTATATAAAAATGTATATAATCAAATGATTTATGTTATAAGAATGCATTATTCTGAGATGTTAAGAGAAGAGCGTGATACATGAGGGAAATGGTATATGTTTTATACTCCCTTTTAAGCTTTAAAACTGCTCTTAAAAGTTCTGATTGTTCTGCAAGAAAACACAACACAATAAAACATGTTTAACTTTGTATAACTTTGTTTTGGAGCATTGTCCTACCACTACTAGTGTGAGAAATACGGCTTTATGGAATTTGTATCTTCTTAGTCATTTTGACTATTATTATCCTTTTTTACTTTAAAAATACATGTCATTTTCTCTTCCAATAGACTATACATAACAAAGGTTTCTTTATTAACTATTCTTTTAAATATATTTGGGTCAAAATTATTTTCAGTGGGAATAAATATCCAGTAATATAATGCAAATGGAATATATAATTGAACCTTAAGAAATTCATTAAAGCTAAGTATTTCAAGTATAGTATTTCCAGTTCCTTAATGTGAATTAAAGGGACACAATTTGCATCAGTATAGGCAAGTATATCGTTCAGCCACTAGATGGTGATCACAGTAAATTTTTGTTGGCGATTTTCATATATGAAAATTCATTAGCTCTTCATCATAATATTTTTCAACTTACCTACTCGTTTAATTTGAAGACTGTATCCTGCTCTCTTGCTAATTTTTTGATACAGAAGGGAACAGACACTTTCCCAGATGCACAGAAGGTGATTTATAGCCAACACTTACTTCTTAGAAATGGTATAGTTTCTGTTCTAGTATAACCTAGGTACTTGGATATAGAGTGACTGGTGAATATAAGATAGATTATGTAGATAATTTGATAGCCACCAAAGTAAAATACAGTAAAGATACAGTGAAATTATGACCCAGGATTGTCAAAAATTTGGATTTAGCAGGCATTAAGCAGTAATGAGCATACAGGGGCTGTATGCTCAGATTCATATAACACACATACACATGAGGGAAAGAGGAAAAGGAAGCCCTAACTTCAGAAAGCACCGCAAAGACAAAGGCTACCTGAGCTCCATGGATCGTATGTCTGGAGCCAAGAGAACACCCTTGCCAGTATTCTGTGGACACCGGGGTTTCTTCCGCTCTTCCACAGCCTAACACTTGTTTCTATCTCAAAACATATACTTAAATATATATTTAAAGAAACAGCACTACACTTTATCATTTTCTAAATCATTAAAATGTGTATGAATATAATCCTGATTAAAACTATTTCCTCAGTCAAAGACTATCTAATTTTTAAAAAGTTACATACTGCCCACATACTTATGAGCATCCATTTTGCTGAGTCCCTGAATACAGTATGAGTTTTCAGACTTACAAAAATAGTTGCAGAACAACAAGCTCCTTAATCAGAACTTGAAGCCATTCGCCTCCACTATTCTGCACTTCTCCTGGCCTTTGTCCCATGAATGCCTCAGACCAGACCATCATGACCATGAGCTTCAGGACACAGTGTTCTTTCCTTTGATTGAGAAATTTCTCATTGTGCCAGTAAAGCTTGATTTCCTCAGTGCTTCCCTCCAATCCCCCATAGAAGCGTTACTGCTTTTGTGCACTTACAACATTCATTTCATTCTTAAGCAAGAAGAATGCCATCAATGTTTGTGCAATTTCCTTCCTTAGTTGCCTATAAATCCTATGAAAACAGGAATAGGATTCTAATTAACATCTAGTAAACTACTTGGCCCTCTGTAGGCATTAAATATTTATTTACTGAATCATTCAATTAATTAATTAGTTAATTTTAAAAGCAATCTTAACTATGAGGATGGTTTTCTGGAGAGGGGGAAGATTCTTTCCGAATTTTTAACCTACCTGGTACAAAACTGGAACTGTACTCAGGAGGGGCACCAGGCCTTGGATCAGGTGACTTTATTTGATTCTCTGTTTCATCTGCAGGTTTCTTAGGGGTTGTGGGGAGATCTTAGGGGTGAGAAAGGTGGTGCATGGTTTACAATGGAAATGATAATATGATTACAGAATATATTCATTTTTTCTGTTGGTATGCATCAATGAATATGACCAATATTAAATACACTCATTTCTTATAAAAAGCAACTCAGTATGTATATTAGATATCAACCTATCAATATATTTTTAACTATTACCTCTCTTTGCAGACTTACTTTCCCACCTGCATTTTTCCTTTACCTAATTTTCCCCCACATACAATCAGAAATTTCTTTCATTACCTATATGCCACTCTAAATCCCTTTTAATCCTTTTCTGTCAAAGATAAATAAGAATGCTCATATATATAAATGAATAAATAAATGTATATATGTATATATATTCTTCAAATATTAAACACGAATAAGTAACTTCAAAAGGAAATAGAATCCAATTTTTTAAGGAAAGGAATCACACAATTCACAATTGAAAATACAGCATATTGAAATGTATTCACAAAAACTTACCTGACATTTTGAAGAATTCCAATTAAACCTGAAAACAAAACAAAACAAAAAACCTAATTTTTACCTTATACATTTACATAGTTACTATTATTAATTAGTGATACAAGTAAGAAGTTCTGTGATTCTTTTAGTCTCTAGTTACCTTTCATTCATTCCTTCATTAATTCAACAAATATTTCCCTAGCACCTATTTTCTACGTGGTGTTGAAAATGCAGCAGTAAACCAGATGGGCACTCTGCTAGAAATTATATTCCAGTGGGGTGGAACATGTCAACAAATATTTAAGATTAAATTTAGATAGTACGGTTATGAAGAAAACAAAGTTAAAGTAAGGAAAACATGGATGGGGAGCTCCCCGAGGGTCAGGGAAAGCCTCTCTCAGGAGGTGACCTTTCAGCTAGCTGAACTATGGGGAAGAGGTCCAGAGAGACAAGAAAGTTAAATGAGAAGGCCCTGAGATAACAGTAAGCTTGTGATATTCAAGGGAGAGAAAGAGTTCAGGTGTGACAGGAATACAGGGAAAGAAGAGAACCAAGGTCAGAGGTGGAGACAGAGGTCTGATCATACCTAAAACTCATGGTAAAATGTTTGGAATCTGTTGTAATTGCAGTGGGGGAGTCTTCAGGAGACTTTAATCAGTGGAGTGATCAGATCGATTTAAACTTTATCTTGAGGGTGCAGGATTGGAAGCAGTGGAGTAGGGATGGCAGCAGTAATCCATGTGAGAACTGATGCTGGTTTAGACTGGAGGTGACAGAGAGGGTCAGATGTGGTCAGACGCATAAAAAGATTTGGGAGCAGAACCTATAGGAGTTGGTGATGGACTCAGTAAAGAGAGGAGTCAAGGATGAGTCTCACTTTCTAACCCAGGGTATCTAAGTTGATGGTGATGCCAGTAACTCCACTAGAGAGGAAGATGGTGGGAAAATTGGGAACTGGGGAAGGTAGGAATCAAAAGTTTAAATCAAGACATGTTATGTTTAAGATGAGGCTAAAAGAAGACATGTTAAACATTTAAACAAAAACTATGTTAAAAAACATTATGAGAATAATTCAAAGAAGTAAAAATGTTGAGATGATATTTGAAACAAGAGGTGGGTTAGGAGAGAGATTCCATTAATTAAATCAAGGGGAAAAGATTATTATTAGAGAAAGGAATTTCAATATTTCAGGTTTCTTAGTTCTGTGTGATGACAAATAAAGAGAGAACATCATCAAAAGTTATACTGAATGCTTACTAAATGTCAGGAAAAGGCAGAGGACTTTTCATGTATTATCTCCAATTTGCACAGCAAAGGAAACTATAAACAAAATGAAAGGACAACCCACAAAATGGGAGAAAATATTTGCAAACAATGCAGCCAATAAGAGGTTAATCTTCAAAATTTACAAATAGCTTGTGCAGCTCAATATTGAAAAAACAAACAACCCAGTCAAAAGTTGGGCAGAAGATGTAAACAGCCTTTCTCCACAGAAGACATACAAATGGCCAACAGGAACATGAAAAGATGCTCAACATCTCTAATTATTAGAGAAATGCAAATCAAAACTACAATGAGGTCTCACCTCACACCAGTCAGAATGGCCATCATCAAAAAATCAACAAACAACAAATGCTGAA
The DNA here is from genome assembly GCF_019320065.1 of Cervus canadensis. Lineage (NCBI taxonomy): Eukaryota > Metazoa > Chordata > Mammalia > Artiodactyla > Cervidae > Cervus > Cervus canadensis. The sequence continues at coordinate 257,872 of NC_057392.1, read as the reverse complement.
GAGGATGTATAGAAAAGGGAGCCCTCCAACGCTGTTGGTGGATATGTAAATTGGTGCAGCCACTATAGAGAAAAGTCTAGAGGTTCCTTAAAAAACTAAAAATAGGGCTACTATATGATCCAGCAATTCCACTCCTAAGCATATAGCTGGAGAAAAACATGCTACAAAAAGATACATGCACCCCAATGTTAACTGTAGCACTGTTTACAATAGCCAAGACATGGAAGAAGCCTAAATGTCCATCAGCAGAGGAATGGATAAAGAAGATGTGGTGTATATATACACACAATGGAATATTATTCAGTCATTAAAAAGAATGACATAATGCCCTTTGCAGCAACACAGACGGATCTGGAGATTATCATACTAAATGAAGTAAGTCAAGCAGAGAAAGACAAGTATTACATGATATCACTTTTATGTCAACTCTAAAAATATGATATAACAAACACGTACAAAACAGAGCCACAGACTTAGACAACAAACTTATGGTGACCAGAGGGGAAAGGTTGGGGGAGGAATAGACTGGGCATTTGGGATTGACGTGTATGCACTGCTATATTTAAAATAATTAATCAACAAAGACCTACTGTTGGGTAGGCACAGAGAACTCTTTTTGCTGTAGTATCATAAATGAGAAAAGAATTTGAAAAAGAATAGATACAGGTACATGTGTAACTAAATCACTCTGCTCTACAGCTGAAACTAACACAACATTGTTGATCAACTATACTCCAATATATAAGAAAAACTGAAAACAAAAAATAAATAAAACAGTATAATAGTGGAAGAAACAAACAAAAACCATCTAATACATAAATGGAAAATGTTGCTAAACTTAAGTACTTTGAAGTACTTTCCATGTTCTTTCCAATGAATCATCTTGCTTATCAGAGTACAGAATGTGGTCATTTGTGTTGTTCAAGTAGAGCAGAAAAGTTACCAATACAGAATAGATATGTCAAAGAAGCACTGGAACACTATATGAGTGAGTAGTCAATATGGATACTCAGTCGACCCAGTGAATGTCACCACTGCATAAGCCAGTATGCAGATTCTAGGCTCTTGCCAAGCCTGGCCCACCAGTCTTGGCCCAGTTCCTCTCCTTCTCTGGAGCTGGAGTTAATTGTGTCTTAAAAGTAAAAGTGAACGTGTTAGTCACTCAGTAGTGTCTGTCTCTTGATGACCTCACGGACTGTAGTTGGTCAGGCTCTTCTGTCCATGGAATTCTCCAGGCATGAATACTGGAGTGGGCAGCCATTCCTTCTCCGGAGGATCTTCCCAAACCAGGGACTGAACCCATGTCTCCTGCATTGCAGGTGGATCCTTTACTGTCTGAGCCACTAGGGAAGCCATGAAACTAAAGATGTTTGCTCCTTGGAAGAAAAGCTATGACAAACCTAGACACAGTACTAAAAAGCAGAGACATCACTTTGCTGACAAGGGTCCATCTAGTCAAAGCTACGATTTTTCCAGTAGTTACATATGGATGTGAGAGTTGAACCATAAAGAAGGCTGAGTGCCAAAGAATTGATGCTTTTGAAATGTGGCACTGGAGAAGAGTCTTCAGAATCCCTTGGAGTGCAAGGAGAGATAAAACCAGTCAATCCTAAAGGCAATCAACACTGAATATTCATTGGAAGGGCTGAAGCTGAAGTTTCAATACTTTAGACACCTGATGAGAAGAGTCAACTCATTGGAAAAGACTATGATGCTGGGAAACATTGACGGCAGGAGGAGAATGGGGCAACAGAGGATGAGATGGTTGGATTGCATCACTGACTCAATGGACGTGAATCTGAGCAAACTCCAGGATATAGTGAAGGACAGGGAAGCCTGGCATGCTGCAGTCCATGGGGTCACAAAGAGTTGGACAAGAGTTAGTGACTGAACAACAACAAAAGTAAAAACTTTCCTGGTACACACTGCAAATACAGACTCAACTACAGGCCAATCAAGAATTCTAGGAACTGGTCCTATTCCTTTAATGATGGTAATATCTGGTGTTTAGGAAAATGCCCATACCTTTCTAGAACCTTAAATTCTGGACATTCCTAGGATTGTACCCTCAAGTGACTGCACAAGTACACACAGGTATACATGAGAATGTTCTTGACATACTACATATCAAAAGAAACTGAAAACATTCCCAATTTCCATCAGTTGTACACTGGATAAATAAAATCTGGTATATTCACAAAGTGTAACAGTATACGGTAGAGAAAACAAAGTACAGTTATACTCATCATGTGTGCGTGCACGCTCAGCCACTAAGTCATGTCCAACTGTTTTCAACCCCTTTAACTGTAGCCCACCAGGCTCCTCTGTCCATGAGATTTTCCAGGCAAAAATACTGGACTGGATTGCCATTTCCTCCTCCAGGGGATTTTCCTGACCCAGGGATCTAAGCTGCATCTCCTGCATTGACAGGTGGCCTTTTTACAACTGAGACCACTGGGAAGTCCTGCCATACCCATCAATACTGATATATCTCAAAATTACAACACACAAAAAAACAAAATAAATCATAGGAGAACACATATGAATCCATTTAAGAATATTCAAAAGCAGGAAAATGAAACAAAAACTTTTTTCTGATACATGTATGGGAGAAAACTTAAGAAAAGTTAGGGAATTATTAACACAAAATTCAGGAAAATGGTTACATATGGAGGAGAAGTGATGTAGGACAAGTGTTCAGCGCTGATCCTCAAGGGGCCTGAACTTCCTGCTAATGTTCTAGTTCTAACAGGGTGGTATGAACAGGGGTGATGGGTTATAACTAGTTTTAAAAGAGTATATGTATGTTTAAATTTGCATATTTGTATGTATGACATTATTCACAATAAAAAGGGCTTTTTTTATTGTGACGAACCATGTGACAGGTATATGTTGAGTGTAAGTTTCTAACTAAACTTACGTTGTTCCTTTCTATATTAAGCCTGGGGATTGCTGTCAAAGATATGTGACAGAAAGTAACTAGAACAGATTATTGAGTGCCTTAGTGAAAAGGGGCTAAATTATCTAGATATCTATCCAACTGCCTATTCATCCATCCATCCATCCATCTATCCATCCATCCGTCTATAGTGACAAACAGTACATAGCATAGTACAAAATGACAAATGTTAACAACTGCTAGAGCTAAGTGAAGATAGAAATTTGAATAATTTTATTACAAAAAGAACTTAGAGGATGGAAATTCCCTGGTGGTCCAGTGGTTAGGACTTCATGCTTTCATGGCCAAGCATGTGGACAGGGAAGGAAGATCCCATAAGCGGAGTGGTACAGCCAAAATAAACAAAATAAAAACATCTTTGTGAAAAAAAAAAAAAAACTCGAAGGAAAAATTATGCAATTCTGGACGCCAAAAGCAAGGTAGAACCTCTGGGGTGCGGGCCTGGAAAACTGTATTTTTAACACAAGGCAAGGAGATCCAACCAGTCCATCCTAAAGGACATCAGTCCTGGGTGTTCATTGGAAGGACTGATGCTGAAGCTGAAACTCCAATACTTTGGCCACCTCATGAGAAGAGTTGACTCATTGGAAAAGACCCTGATGCTGGGAGGGATTGGGGGCAGGAGGAGAAGGACGACAGAGGATGAGATGGCTGGATGGCGTCAGCGACTTGATGGACATGAGTTTGAGTAAACTCCGGGAGTTGGTGATGGACAGGGAGGCCTAGTATGCTGTGATTCATGGGGTCACAAAGAGTCGGACACGGCTGAGCGACTGAACGACTGAACTGACCTGAAGTGAACTGAGCACAAGGCAGGCGAAACCTTTGACCAGGCACGTTCGGGTTGTCACAGTGTAAAGAAAAATAACAGTTCTCAACCACACCAGGCAGAAATTAGCATTCAAATGTGATTTGAGTGATTGAAAAACAGCTTGAAAAAATAAACAAATCTTGAAAAACTTTTAAATCTATAAAAATGTTTTTTAAAGTAATGGATATCAATGAATTTAAAGTAAAGTACACCTACACATTGCCTCACAAGCTGCAGGTACTCATGGAATTCACCTCCTCCCTTCTTTGAGCCACTGGTTTCTTTTTTTCACCACTCTAAATTCTTTCCCCTTTCATGTAAACTTTACAATATGGTTTTTATCAAGAATGTTCTATAAAGCAGGATAATGTTCAACTGGTACAATCACGAATGTTGCTAACTTAATCTTCTCTTAAAATTCACTGAATTGTTTCAGATTTCTCACTCAGCAAGGTGAAAAAGTGCCAAAAGTTGAAGAAAGGCTGACTTTTGGCTTTCTATCAAGTGAAAATCAGAAAACTGAGCTGTGTCTCCGTAATAGGCTAGCATTACACGGTCCACAGATCTCTTAATTGCAGAGGCCTTGGCATTTTCAAGGCTGAGGTTACTTACAGGTTAACTGAAGCCAAGTGAAATGTAATTAAGAGGGAAAAGAGACACGGACATAGTAGGATGAGGTTGGGGAAGCTGGTTTGCGGCTGTGCAAGGCAGCGCTGATATCTTAAATGGCATCTCCCAGCAAGGAGCATTTTCCAGAATACTGCTTGCTGTAACAAACACTGCAGCTGTTTTATATTCTCACTCTGCAATTTCACCTTTGTAAACAGTGACACACTGGCAAAGTTCAATAAAACCACAATAAAGCCCTACAGCCATACCAGGGATGTCTGAAACTTCAATCACAAAACTAAAAAATGAGCAGCAGCTCTTCACAGTTGAATATTTACCAGAATGGCTTCCCAGGTGGCACAGGGATAAAGAATCCACCTGCCAAATGCAAGATACGCGGGTTTGATCCCTGGGGTGGGAAGATCCCTTGGAAGAGGAAATGGCAACCCACTCCAGTATTCTTGCCTGGAGAATCTCAGGGAGAGAAGAGCCTGGCGAGCTACTATTTATGGAGTCTCAGAGAAGGACATGACTGAGCGACTAAACAACAATTTACTAGAATCTGTCCTAGTCTCTCGGAGAAGGCAATGGCACCCCACTCCAGTACTCTTGCCTGGAAAATCCCATGGATGGAGGCCTGGTAGGCTGCAGTCCATGGGGTCGCTAAGAGTTGGACACGACTGAGGGACTTCACTTTCACTTTTCACTTTCATGCATTGGAGGACATGGCAACCCACTTCAGTGCTCTCGCCTGGAGAATCCCAGGGACGGGGGAGCCTGGTGGGCTGCCGTCTATGGGGTTGCACAGAGTCGGACACAACTGACGCGACTTAGCAGCAGCAGCAGCAGTCCTAATCTCTTGGCAAGAGAGACTCTGGGCACATGAGAATCTTGCAGTTCTTTAGGCACTAGGCTTGGAAACCTGCATATGAAATCTAAAACCTTGGGCTCTGCCTGCCTCCAGTGCCTTCCACTGTGAGAAGAGAGAAAAGGAAGCAAGAGGTCCCTGTCTATACAATTTCTGAGTAGTCTGAAATTTCTGTCTATTCAGTTTCTGAGTAGCAGCAGGAAATACAGCTGGTTCTTGCAAAGTCCTAGTCCATCTATCACAGTCCCTTTGTTGTTGTTTAGTCACGCAGTTGTGTCTAACTCTGTGATCTCATGGACTGTGACCTGTCAGGCTCCTCTGCGCATGGGATTTCCCAGGCAAGAATACTGGAGTGTGTTGCCATTTCCTTCTCTAAGGGATCGTCCCTACCCAGGTATCGAACCTGCATCTCCTGCATAGGCAGGTGGGTTCTGTACCACTAAGCTACCTAGGAAGCCACCACAGTCCCCTAGTTGGGTTTAATATATAACCTTTAGGGGGTGATATCCTTTGCAGACAAGATAGGATACTTGGAGGAGGGTAGCTGGTAAACTGTGTATGCCAGCGCACTTCACACAGGATGGATAGTGGCTCAGACAAATCAATCCCAGACAGACAGATAGCTCTGTGACCTTGAGTGACCTTTCTGTTCCTCAGTCCTGTGTGTCATAGACATGATGACAGTTGGATCCACCTTACAAACTGTTGTGAAGACTGACCAAGGTTACATTCGGGTAGCATTTAACACAGTGCCTGGCACAGAGCAAATCCTGGACAAGTATGCACTTCACTAGGTAAAATTAACTAACTGGTAAAGAGACCAAGAATACATGTCTGTATTAAAATGTAGTTTAAAAAATGCTGTCTGTCATTCAGTCATTTATCATGGATTACTCAGCATCCATGTGTAAGACTTTATCCTGGGTTTTAGGCTGACACCAAAAATTCCCATCTCCTACCATCAGAGATTAGGGTTTTAAGACAGGCTGGAAACTGGAACCCTCATCTCCTTGAGCAACAGAATACAAACTATAAGGGACTGAAAATAACTACAGGCCTGCAGAGTGGGGCAGTTATGAACAGTAAGATACAAAAAGACAACAAACCATTTCTGAAGTGCCTAGAGCAGAAGAGTACTGTGCATGGTCACTGCACACAGCACCACGGGAGGGGTGGGCACGCCACCTAACTATGCCTCCTCTCCACTCACTGATCCGCCCCCGTCCTCAGCCCATTCAGGAAAGCAGCCTGCCCCCTCCTTGGGGAACTAGCAAGGCCACCTGCATTTGGTTCTCGCTCCACGCGCTGCAGCATGAACCCCAATGAAACCTTGCCTGAACTTCTTGTCTGTCTGTTACCAATTTGTTAAACAATTTATTAAACAATTTGTTATCAATTTATTAAACAGTCCAAGAGGTTAACTGGATCAGTAGCTGTTTTACCGGATGTGATTTCATGAGCATTGCTTGTAAGGAGTTTCAAATTGGAAAGAACTAGGAGAAAGAAAGTGGAGATACTGCTGGAGAGCTTTTTTGTATTTGCCACTAAAATAATGACAAATGAGTAAAGCACAGCTTAAGTGTCTGCAGGATTTGCTTCTAGTTTAGGGCAGTGACATTAATTGTTATGTTATTAAGATAAATGGATTTATTTAGTAACACACTTTTAAAAGAGCAGAAAATTAAAACTATATTAAAGATATCACATCTTTGTCACTTATTTCAGAAATACTGTGGATATTTGTTTAAATGTTAGGTACCAATGACTGTAGCTTAATTTGTTCAAACTATTCCATGTTTATTGTTTAGACTTTTTTGGTATTATGATCAATGCTATAAAATTTCTATTTACATAAATATTTGTACATTATCTCTGCCCATTCCCTAACACTAAAACAATGTAAGAAGGATTCATGTTCTATAGGTGAAGGTTTTTTTACAGTTTAGGGAATATTTTGTTATTTTCTAACAAGTATTCTTCAGTTTAAACATAAATCATATCTAAGGGACCATCTCAATATTAAATACTATCTTCCTTTAAACTTTGCCCATATACTATGGAAATTTTTCTTTTGTATTACCATCCCAGTGAATAGAATTCTTAATTCCTTAAATATTAAAAATAATAATGTGCTCCTCTGAAAGAGAAAGTTTAACTGATATGATGGCTTAATAGATTTTAAAGAACCACTAATGCAAAAGTATTACAAAATAGTAGGTACTCAGAAACTTTTCATTGCAGTTCAGTTCAGTCGCTCAGTCGTGTCCGACTCTTTGCAACCCCATGAGTCGCAGCATGCCAGGCCTCCCTGTCCATCACAAACTCCCAGAGTTTACTCAAACACGTGTCCATCAAGTTGGTGATGCCATCCAGCCATCTCATCCTCTATCGTCCCCTCCTCCTCCTGACCCCAAACCCTCCCAGCATCAGGGTCTTTTCCAATGAGTCAACTCTTCGCATAAGGTGGCCAAAGTACTAGAGTTTCAGCTTCAGCATCAGTCCTTCCAATGAACACCCAGGACTGATGTCCTTTAGGGTGGACTGGTTGGATCTCCTTGCAGTCCAAGGGACTCTCAAGAGTCTTCTCCAACACCATGATTCAAAAGCATCAATTCTTTGGTACTCAGCTTTCTTCGCAGTTCAACTCTCACATCCATACATGACCACTGGAAAAACCATAGCCTTGATTAGATGGACCTTTGTTAGCCAAGTAATGTCTCTGCTTTTTAATATGCTATCTAGGTTGGTCATAACTTTCCTTCCAAGGAGTAAGCATCTTTTAATTTCATGGATGCAATCACCATCTGCAGTGATTTTGGAGCCCCCCAAAAATAAAGTCAGCCACTGTTTCCACTGTTTCCCTATCTATTTGCCATGAAGTGATGGGACCAGATGCCATGATCTTAGTTTTCTGAATGTTTAACTTATATTCAAAAGAATTGTTGATGCTTCCTTTTATAAGTGACCCTTTAAATATCTATTGCTCCTGAGCCACTGGGGAAGATCCCACATCATATTAAACTTGTTAATTTATTCAAACAAAGCAAAATAAAGACAAGTGTAAATTTGATGGCTGCCTAGTGAAACAGCCCCCATATTGGAGGTTTAAAAGCAACAGATGCATTGTCTCTGATTTAGCTTGCCTGTGGATTCTGGATTGAATATTGTAATAGCTGGTTAACTACTTTTTTGAAAGAAAGAAAATCTAAACACACATGTTTAGGGGTAGCCTCCTTGAAATCACTGCTGAAAACAAACTAGTTCAAGTCATATTTGACAGAGGCATCCAGAAATATGGCCTCTGATCCACCCCAAGTTGTATACATTTAGGGTTTAACTAGATTCTTGCAGTAAATTCATTAGATGTATTATGTGTTCTTTTGCTCTCTTTTTTTTTCTTTTTTTATATATATATATTTTTTTACATTTTTTACATTTCTTGATGGATGAAAAGGACTGGAGGCCCAAAAACTGATTATTATTTTTGTAGCCAATATATCAAATCAGATCACCCATTATTGTTGATCCCTTTCTATCTTTAACTTGTATTCAAAAAAATAATTTAAAAACATCTTCATCGGAAGTTTACAAATATTATTTTCATAGAAAGCTTTATAGAAGAGATACTAAAATAGAGGTGAAAACTTGAGGCACAGAGAAGTTATTAAAAAGGCTCTTCAGGCTTCCCTGGGGGCTCGGTGGTAAAGAACCCACCTGCCGATCCAGGAGACACGAGTTCAATCCCAGGCCCAGGAAGATCCGACATGCCACAGAGCAACTAAGCGCATGTGATACAACTTCTGAGCCTGTGCTCTAGAGCCCAGGAGGCAAAACTACAGAGCCTGCATGCTGCAACTACTGAAGCCGGAGAGCCCTAGAGCTCATGGGCCCGTGTTCCAAAACTGAAGTCAGTACAACGAAAAGCCCATGGACCATAGCAAGAGTAGTCCCACTCCCTGAAACTAAAGAAGAGCCACGAAGCAACGAAGATCCAGCACAGCCAAAAATTAATAAACAAACTTTTTTTTCTTTTAAAGGGGTATTCTCCAAGGCCTTTCACTTTCTTTCTTTGTGTCTTCCCTGGTGGCTCAGTCTGTAAAGAGCCTGCCTCCAACTCCCGAGACCTGGGTTCAATGCCTGGGTCGGGAAGATCCCCTGGAGAGAAAATGGCAACCCACTCCAGTATTCTCGCCTGGAGAGTTCCATGGACAGAGGAGTCTGGTAGGCTACAGTCCATGGGGTCACAAAGAGTTGGACACAATTGAGTGACTAACACTTTCACTTTTCTCCAACACTGTATAGTTACTAAGAAGTTCAGGCAGAATCAGACTGGAGATCCAGTTCCCCTGAGGCTAGACCATGTTACTATTTTGCCCGGGCTTTTCTTTTACTCAGTGCAGCTGCCTGCCTTTCCTGCACACCAAAACTCTTCAATATTTATTTTTGAGGTGGGACAGAGCTGAAAGTAGAACAATACCGCTGACTCTGAACAACGAGGACTCAAGGTGCTGACCCTCAGCAGTCCAAAATCCACCTATAACTTTCTGGTTCATCCTTTTGTCCCTGGTTCACTTTCGTCCTCAGATTCAATTAACTTCCAATCATGCAGTTCTATAGCTCTTATTTAGTGAAAAAATTCTGCATGTAAGTGGATCCTCACTGTTCACACCTGTATTGTTTAAGGGTCAACTGTATGTACTATTCAATGAGCTTTTTGTTTCTGTGAGGCACAGCATTCTGGTGACAGACAATAAAATCATAAAGCAGAAACAACTAATTCAGAGATGCTACTCATCTGAATATAAAATTCATTTTAATTGGGTGAGTCTGGCTTTTGAAATGTTTTTTACAGTAATGGTGATACATTTATATTAATCTATCCCTTTTGGCTCAGCAAAAGTTTTGTGGATTATAGAGACTAATTCATATGTAACGTTACCATGGATAATAAAAATGTTTGCTGTAAATTTTAAACTGAGTCAGTTTATGTACTTTAGTAAATGGAATGAGGTAGGTGAAGAATTCATTTTACAAAAAAAATTCTGCAGCAAGATTTCTTGCCATATAAATAGAGCTTAGGAAGAAGATGAGCTTCCCAGCTGGTGCAGGGGTAAAGAATCCGCTTCCCAAGCTGGAGATGCAGGTTCCATTCCTGGGTTGGGAATATTCCCTGGAGAAAGGAATGGCTACCTGCTCCAGTATTCTGCCAGGGAAATCCCATGGATAGAGGAGCCTGGCGAGCTACAGTCCATGGTGTCAAAAGCTTTCGAACACAACTGAGCAAAGACAGATTCTGGATCATGAAGGACTACAGGACATATGCACTTTACACACCAGTTTCTCTGGAAAAAAAAAAGGAGGGGTGGCATATTCTAAAATTTCCTTTCTTTAAAAGCTTTTTGATTGTTAGTTGACTCACATGGAGATAGTTCCCCTAAATTTTTAAATTTTTGTCACTTTTGTATTGTCTATAGTATTATATTTTTGTGCTCATCATAAAAATTACAAATGTAATTCTCTTGACCACATACTATTTCTACAACTTTGTATGTAGTGATAACTACATTAAATTATTTATATAAACTAAATATGTATTTTATATACCAAACACATGACATATAAACTGTTTACCTGTTATACACATATTTATATATGTAAATATGTTCCCCAGGGAAGCCTAGGTAAACAAGTCATATTTCTAAATTCTCAAGCAGATAACTGTTTTTACACTTCAGTTTAAAAATACCTTGTATGTGTGCTTAAGTCGCTCAGTCATGTCTGACTCTTTGCAACCCCATGGACTGTAGCCTGCTGGGCTCCTTTGTCCAAGGGGATTCTCCAGGCAAGATGACTGGGGTGGGTAGCCATTCCCTTTTCCAGGGGATCTTCCCAACCCAGGGATTGAACCCAGGTCTCCTGCATTGCAGGTGGAGTCTTTTACCGACTGAGCCAGCAGAGAAGCAAAAATATCTTGAATGAAGCCAAATAGAAAATCGGATTTTTAAGTGAAAAATTTTAATATTTTTTAGAGAATATTTAAAGCAGTTTTTAAGCAGTAATATGCTATTGAGAGCTAATTAATTCCCCAACTGAACTGATACAATACAATATACATAAAATAGTATCATTGGGTCTCAGTTTTAGATAACAACTACTAATTATCTATGAGATTTTAGGAACTTTGCATACATTGCTTGAGATGGCTTGTAATTATCATTACATAGGTAAGGAAACAGAAGCCCATGAGTTTAAATAATCTAATTAAGGTCACAGTTCTATAAACTGGGCAAGGGGTTGTTCAAAACCATCATCAGAGGCCAGGTTAATATTCCAAATGGACTGAAAACTACTTTCTGCAACTCACTGCTCTCTCTAGCTCTCCCCACTACGATTACTGTACCCTCCTTTTACCCTCTAAAATGAAAACAGGCTCCTCTACTGAGCTCCCTTTCAACTTCCCTTTTGTAAGGTTTTTGAAGTATGTGTATAATTAGGAGAGAAATGGTCCATGAATCCAGAGGAAAAAAATTCTTCAGAGGTCACATGTTCCAGTTTTGGGTCAGATTCAGTAAACATATACCACCGAATGCACTTAATCTAGACAAAATGATTGGGCATTCGAGGGTCCTGAAAATTAAACAGTAGCAAGAGCTTGGGTGAAGAAGAGCATAATGGGAAACGCTCTCCAACCAGAATCAGTTTCCTAATTTTTCTCTGGTATTCCTGATGTAACACTATTTTAATGCAGCCTGACACACAGTAGCAGTTGCCAAGTGGACAGAGTCCAGAGAATTCCTGCCGTCTTGGCTAAAGCAGAGGGAAAGAGGAATCCCCATAGCTCAGTAAGAGTTGCAGAATGCCCCAATATTTTCTCATTTTCTCTATTCCCTCATGTTGGGGGTGAAGATTCAATTTTTAAGTAAAGGAATTAAGTATCATTTCTACTGTGCATATTTAATTATTCAAGTACAGAAACATATATTTATGTACCTATTATAAAGAACTAAGAAAATGATGCCCTGAAACAGGGACATGATCAACCGTGCAGGTGTTTTACTTCTTTTCCACTGGGAAAACTTCTTTCAACACCTTTATAAGTACATAAATTTCCAACATTAAAATAACTCAAAAGCAACTGAGACATTAAATTTGAAATTAAAATTAACACCTCCTGTAGACAAACTTAAAGAGGATATTTTGTGTAGGTTTTTAAATTGGATCAAGTTGTTAAAGATATTTTTAAATGAATAAATATTTTTAGATTATGACATTAAATCAAGTGTCTTTTTAAAAATTTTTGTTACAATGCTATTCAAGGGTAATTAGCAGAAGTTTTCAAAAGGATTAAGAGGCTATGCAATGCTTCTACAAGGATTTTCCAAACATTAACTCATCATTTGATGTTACTACTTTCAAAATGAATGTAGATATATCTTTGTCTTAAACACTCCACTCTTATCAAAAATATTTCAGAAAGTCAAATTTGCTACATATATTATGCAAATAATATAACTCCGTTTGTTCTCATGAGTGCAAAATTACAAAACTTTCATCATGTTGAAATTGAAGAAAAACTATGCAAATATTTCATAGAACTTGTGACATACAGAACACACCCAGACAAGAATGTAAGTATACCTGTATAATTAATTTCCAAAGTTTCTTCTTGCACAAAAGTCCTGCACCTCAGCAATCACATATGATGATTTTCAAGGATGAGGTGGATAATTACATAAAAGAAGTTTGGAACTGTTCCAAATATGACTTAGGATGAGCTGATGCTGTTGGTTCACTCTGAGAATCACTAATTTTAGAAGACTTTTTCACAAAGCTTATGAGGTTTGAAACCATTTTCCAAGTGGTTTTTACATATCCTTCACTGCCCCCTCTCCCACTGACACCCTCAAATTTGACCCCCTCAAATTCAGATCTATATGTGTCTATCCTTCACTCAAAAATACCCCTCTTCTAAAAGAATTATTACCTTAATAAATTCGATTAAACCTTCAGTTTACTAATACAATACCTATTTTTTCCCCTCAAACTTCATTTGTAAACCCAAGTAAATTTCCTCTAAAGGTAAAGAGAAATCCAAAATATTGTTGTAGGATTTTAAGTGATACATTCTCATTCTCACAAAAGTAGTACAGAATGAAACAGTAGTAATTCTAAACTACATAAATATCTAGCACAATAGCTAAGAAGACACATTATACTGAAACATTATAAAGTCACATTTCTTTAAAAAGTATGGTCAGAAATAATTTGCAAAATAATCAAAATGCTTATAATAATCTGCATAATTATAACATGGATAGCTTTGTCTTAAAAATGTATTAAAGATCTAGAGACACTAAAATACAAACCATATTTCCTTTACAATTTTTTCTATAAGAAATGTATAACAGAATTTACAATCTGAAATGAAAACAAATAAAGAGAAACAGAACTGACAATCTACTCTCCTAAAGTGATTTTAACTAAAAAGAACTCAGGTTCACCAAAGATGAAAAGTTTACACACACTTTCAAGCACAATACTCTTTATAGATTTGAAACCAAAGTCTTGGCTCCTGTGGTGTACTGCGGTGATTAGTTTTATAAGTGTCTTGATTACAAGGGGACTGGATAGTTGAGTGGGTTCAGTATGAATAAAGTCCAGTGATTGCGAACAAGTCAGTCATTCTTATTTCACGCTTGCGCAACTTAATAGGTTGCTGTTACATGCACTGGAATGAAGAAACTATCTTACTCAAAAAGCAATTACAGAGGCCTGCACTAACAAGATAAACTTAGGTCTGTTATCTTGGAATAAAACACACAATTTAAGTGTCCCAGAGATACATGGAATCTAGAACATGGAATAAATATTTAATTATATATTTGCATGAAATCAGTCATACAATATTAAACAGTTATTTTCATTATGAATAAATGAAAATGTTGGCAAAATCTGATCAATGTATATTAAGTTTTTATATTTTATACATTTTTCTTATTTTAGTCTCATCATGGTTCCTTCCAAACAAAAGTCTATGACAGGATATTTCCTTCATTTTAGGAAGAAGTTGGTTATGTGGCTTTATTTTAAAACAAAAGAATTTGATTAAACAGGAGCAAACTGATAGTCACAGTTGATACATAACTTTTACCAAACAGTTTAACTGTTTAAAAGAGAATATCAAGCTTCTTTATTTTAATTTTCAGAGGGGCATGTTACTCTGTTACTTGGAGTATAAGAAATAGCAGAAGAGTAACATAATCATGATGTTTTAGGAAACATGACCATGCCAATCATGATATCTGAAAGATTACCAGAAAATATATTATTTTGTCATTTTTTGGTTAGTCTTCTAGTGTCAAAAACTGTAACAAAACAGGAAGACCTACGATAAAATCATACTAAGAAATCTTACACGTACAAAAATAGCCATTTAAAAATATTATCAGCAAAAGTACACATACTCTTATCACAAAAAGGATCCCTCCTACCTACACCCTACTTCTCTTTGCATTTTGTGTCTTCCAAGAGGTTTTCTAAGCAAACACAAATGTGTGTGTGTGTGTGTGTGTGTGTGTGTGTTAGTCGCTCAATTGTGTCCAACTCTTTGAGACTCCATAGACTGTAGCCTACCAGGCTCCTCTGTTCATGGAATTCTTCAGGCAAGAATGGAGTAGGTTGCCATTCTCTTGTCAAGGGGATCTTCCTCACCCAGGGATTGAACCTAAGTCTCCTGGCAGATTTTCTACCATCTGATAACTTCTAATACAAATGGTAGTCTCCTATATACTGGCTTTTATTTTGCTTTTTCATTTATTAAAATATCTTGATGTTGATTATACTTCAGTTCATATAACCTTATTTTTTTAATGACTACACCACAGTTCAACAGGCTATTTGATGAAAATTTAAACTGTTCCCAATTGTATGCCATTACAAACAATGCTGAAATAAATTTATATGTACTTCTCTGTGTATTTGTGTATTAAATCCTTGGAAGCACAATTGCCTGTATAAAGTTTTGAGCATTTTTATTTTAATATTACTATAAAACTCTTCTCTATGAATCTGAATCAGCTCACAAACCAGACCCAGACAAAATTGTGTTACATTCCTAACACTATGTTTTATCAAAAGTTTTGTCACTGCAAACTGAAAGGTGAAATATTTCAGGTTTATTTTCCATATCTTGAGCAGTTTTTATTATATGCTTAAAAGTCACTTTCAGTTACATTTCTGTGAACTGCCTGTTTATCATGTGCCCATTGTACTGTTTGCTAGTTTTTATAAATTATTTTTATGTTATTTATCTGAATATTATTAAAACTTTAAGAACATTTTCTTGAATTTGTTATTAATTTTTACTACATTTTTGCCATACATTCTTTTGACTAAAAAGTCAAAAAGAATTAGACTACTACAAAAATGTAGTCTAATTTTAAATACTTTCCTTTTTAAAGGACAGTGTCTCTCTTTTCCTGAAGAATGAGTACTATAAAAGTGATTTTAGGACAATGCTACTTTAATATAAAAGGTATGAAAATTACAATGTTTTCTGTTTATAAAAATGTTAACAGGCTGTGAAATCGCTCAGGCAAAACTTTTCAACTTTTCAATTGTGTGCCTATAGGAAATCATAGCAATCAATACTAAGGAACCAGATAAAGGAAGGGATTTTCAAGAAAGAACCTGAAAGAGAGCATTCAAAGAGAAAGCAAACTGAGCAAGCAAAATGAAAAGCTTTGTGATAGAAAATATATTTCTTCTACACTGAATGACTAACATATCCATCAAGATCCTTACTATTATTTTATTTTTCCTATTATAATAACATTACTTTTCATTTATAAACATGCATATATTACGGAACTATGTAACAGAACATGAATATACATAATAATATACTCATCCTCAGAGCTATCGCAGGTTCAATTCCAGACCATGATAAAGCACACATATATATAATAAACATACAGATGTACACAAACATTTACACATACTGTGTTTCAACTTGTTTCTTTGTTTCTGTTTGCGTTACAATTTATAATAAACTTTGGACATATTTTCACTTTAGAACACTTAGAACTAACAAATGTTTTAAACTATTATTATCCACTGTAGATGTACAATACGTTATATAACCAAATTCCAATCAATGGTTACAAAACTATGTGCAAATTTTCTATTAAAAACAATCCTACTGTGACCACCTTTGACACGCATATTTATTTATTTATTTATATATTTATTTGCACACTTAGGAGCATGATGAATTTCAGTAAGTGAATGAGTATTTGAAAATTTTGTTATCACCATAAAAAAGTTTTATCAATACATTTCCACTAAGAGTATATTTCTCTCATTACATTATTAGAGAATTATCACACTTTCAAAATCTGCGAAACAGGCAAAGTCTATTTTACTTTGCATCTTCCTGATAGTTAACATGGCTGAGGGTCTTTCTACCACTTGTCATTTGTGGTTCTCTTACTTTGAATTGACACTCTTTATTCTCAGATGGTAAAGAATCTGCCTGCAATGTGGGAAACCTGTGTTCCATCCCTGGATCCGGAAGATCCTCTGGAGAAGGGCATGGCAACCAAATCCAGTATTCTTGCCTGGAGAATTCCACGGACAGAGGAGCCTGGTAGGCTACAGTCAGTGGGGTCGCAAAGAGTCGGACACCACTGAGCAACACTTTCCATTCTCAAATTGGATTGTTTAATCCTCAGTCCTTAAAGAGAGTTCTAGGCACATTAGAAAATTAGCTCTTCTTCTATTAACAATTGCCATTTGTATGTTTTTTTCTTTTTCTTGCAAATGTTAAGAATCGTGTCCCTACATGGGCTTTAGGTTTTTCTATCAGTCTCAAAAATGCTTTTCCACATGCCACACTCACAAATACTCATTCAGTTTTTCTGTTTCATATATTTAAGACTTAAATTGTTTAAATCATCTACATTTCATTGGTATGTTAAAAGTGAGGCAAAGTTCAAGCTTTATTATTAGGCTACCCAAATAAATACCTAATTGTCCTATATGATCAATTAAATGTTATTTCTTCTCCATTCCCTGACTTTAAAAGTATTCTTATCAAATGTAAGCTTTCCTTTTACTCTTATGTCTCTTCAGTTTCCTTGTTTGGTAGATCTATTCCCTATTCTACAGCCTTTAAATCATTATGGCTTTATAATACCTTTTATTGTATAGTAAAAATCCCCATATATATATATATACACTTTCCTTTGAATTGAAATTTTCCTGGCATGTAGTTGTTTTTCCACTTGAGCTGAACAGTTGTTTTGAAATCAACCTTCCCCCCCAAAAATTGGTTATGATGTTGTTTAATTTATATGTTCTTTCAGAGAAATTATATCTTTAGAACAATGTATTTTACTGTATTTTCAACCTATACATTCTCACATGTAGCATATTTTCATCTATGTCTCTAGAGCTTTATGTCTCTTTATAAATACATTTTCCAAGTTATTTCATGCCAATTAAATGGCTTATTTTGTCTTAATCTATATTCTATTTTAGATATATAATATCCATTGAAAATTTAAAATTGTGGTTAGATGCAATTAGACACTTCATTAAATTCTCTCTTTTTTATGAGATTTTAGGTTGTTTTCAAGGTACACAAATGCATTATGTGTAAAAAGGGCTAATTTTGTGTCTTCTTTTCTAATCAGAATGTTAATGTGTTCTCCTGCCTACCTCATTGGCCTACACAACAACGTCACAGGATATGATGATGACTATTCTTTGCTTTTCCAGGTTTCCTGGAAATGATGCTAGTGTTCCAAGTTTTCCCGTGACAGGTTTATTGTGATAGATAGATGGAGGTTATCCTTCTGCTAATGTAGTCACACCCAATAAAAAATACTAAAGCTTTACCCTTTTAAGAAGGTGGGAAAACCTTACTGCATAGTATCTTCATCTTTGTACTAGTTTGAATGGATACCTACTAAACATGCAACAAAAAAGTAAAAACTAAATTGTAGATCCTAAGAGAAGATAAGACCAGAAAAACAAATGAAAGGAAACTCTAAGTCTTGAAATATAAACGTTTTATTCTATAGAAACAAAGCAACTGCTCCCCGAAACTCTGCAAGCCCCCTCCCCCAGGTATGAAGTGAAGTTGCTCAGTTGTCTGACTCTCTGCGACCCCATAGACGGCAGCCCACCAGGCCCCTCTGTCCCTGGGATTCTCCAGGCAAGAATACTGGAATAGGTTGCCATTTCCTTTTCCAATACATGCATGCATGCTAAGTCTCTTCAGTCGTGTCCGACTGTGTGTGACCCTATGGACAGCAGCCCACCAGGCTCCTCCATCCACAGGATTCTCTAGGCAAGAATACTGGAGTGGGTTGCCATTTCCTTCTCCACCAGTTTACCTGAATGTAAAAGTGATGGGTTCTGCCAGAAAAGCACGTCCGGAAGTGACTGCAAAACCTACCTGCGAGTCGACCTGACCCAGGTCCCCAGCGCTGTGCCGAGGGAGGGCCAGCCCGAGACCCCAGTGGAGCCCAGTACCGCGCAGGATACGCGGGAAAGGGGCGCAGCGAGTTGGCGCAACACAGCGGGTCTCTGGGGGCCGCTTCTGCGCAGGAGGGACGGTCTCCCCAACAGAGCCTCTGTCCCAAGGCCACGGCCGCCGACTTCAGACCCGGGGGGAGCACCGATCCCCCCACCCCCAGCGCCGGAGACGGCTCCCTCTGGACGCCCCAAAACTTCGGGAACCTCCCGAGGATGCGGCGCGGAGCGCATCGAGCCCAGGACTGCGCGCGCCCTCGAGTCCGCCGGCCTCGAACCTCTGTTCTCGGCTCCCACGACCCAGCTCTCCGCCCGCCCGGTCCCACTCACCGCCCGCCAGCTGTCCGCTCGGCATCCGGGACGCCAGGCCCGGGGTCTGATTTTATCCGCGGAGGAAGACAAAGGGGCGGGGTGGCGAAAAACAAAGAAGGAAGAAAAGGATTTTGAAATGAAAACCCGAAGAGTCCCGCGGGGGAGGGGCGCGGGCCAGGGGCGGGGTCCCGGGCAGGGACCCTCCCCGGGTGCCTTCCCCTCCCCGCCCCGCCCCTGCGCTGGGAGGTCCGCGGTCGGGGTCAGCGGTTCCGGGAGGCGCGGCCGCGGCTTGGAGCCTGCTAGCAAGTAAAAACACCAGGCGCAGGCAATGAGGAAGAATTAGTTGTCACAGCTCTCCTGTGAGGTTAGGAAAGTCGACGGCGGCCTGTAATCAGAGAGGCACTTTCTAGAACCAGTGAGGCAAGGCTTCCAGACAGAGATTTCAGAGTCCAGGACGGAAAAGAAAAAACCAGTCTTTCCTAAGAGCCCTGTTAATTTGCATCTGTTCCCCCCCACCCCCACCCCCCACCAGCCCTTTGGCTTGGAGACTTGGCTTTGGCGATGCAGTGCTGGCTGGAAACCCTGGGGCGCCGGGCCCAGGCATTTGTTTTCCTTTCCACGGGGTTGGAGTAGGCCAGTTTGATGTTGGAGGGAGCGAGCAAGGGGTGCCAGGAGAGAGAGATGGAGGAGCTGAGTTGCCTATGTTTTCTGAGAGAAAAATGGCATTTGTTAATTACTTTTGTTAGGCACAAGTATTGTTTTCAAACTGCAGAGGTTCAGGTCTGTGGTCCAAGGGGACGAAAACAACCTACTGACAGAAACTGGGGGTCCCTGACACTGTAAAGAAACAGAACTGGACAAAAGTAAGTTAGATTAAGTTCTAAAGAGAGCTTGGCAGTGCCCCTACTATGGGAAAAGTTTAGTTAGGGGAAAGCATATGGGAGTGGAGTACTGGAATTTTCCACTTTTCTTTTATGTATACTATCTGCAATCATGCTTGTGAAATAGATTTTTAAAATTCGTATTGTATCTCTCAGTAGTAATTACATGGGACATTAGCCACATACTGAAATAATGTTAGATTGAAAGCATAAAACGGAGTGGTGCCAAAAACTACAGCTAAATATAATACTACTTGTTAGTTTTGTTTTTAATTCATGAGAGTGATTCAGAAATGGAGTTTATTAATGCAAACATCTATGATGGTCATATGAACGAGCCCCAGTAATTCAAGAGTGAAACGTGTCTCATGGAACATACTGCTTTGGGGAGGGATAAAGAAACAATTGAAAGTAAGTCATATGCCCCAAATCCCAAATTTTGAGAGGAAGAGTAATGATGAAGCCTATGTCTTTCTGAAATTCCTTATCTGGTGCTGATACAACTCAAATCCTTCGGGGGATGAAAAATTTTCAGTTCAGTCGCTCGGTTGCTTTCTACTCCTTGTAACCCCATGAACTGCAGCACACCAGACTTTGCTGTCCATCAGTAACTCCCAGAGCTTGCTCAAATTCATGTCCATCAAGTCAGAATTGCCATCCAACCATCTCATCCTGTGTTGTTCCCTTCTCCTCCTGCCTTCAATCTTTCCCAGTATCAGGGTCTTTTCAAATGAGTCAGTTCTTCTCACCAGGTAGCGAAAGTATTGGAGCTTCAGCTTCAGCATCAGTCCTT
Organism: Cervus canadensis; assembly: GCF_019320065.1. NCBI lineage: Eukaryota > Metazoa > Chordata > Mammalia > Artiodactyla > Cervidae > Cervus > Cervus canadensis. Next base: position 237,100 of record NC_057392.1, on the reverse strand, counting down.
CCAATGAATATTCAGGACTGATTTCCTTTAGGATTGACCAAGTTTGATCTCCTTGCAGCCCAAGGGACTCTCAAGAGTCTTCTCCAACACCACAGTTCAAAAGCATCAATTCTTTGGTGCTCAGCTTTCTTTATGGTCCAACTCTCACATCCACACATGACTACTGGAAAATCCATAGTTTTGACTAGATGCACCTTTGTCGGTAAAGTAATGTCTCTGCTTTTTAATATTCTGTCTAGGTTGACCACAGTTTTTCTTCCAAGAAGCAAGAATCTTTTCATTTCATGGCTGCAATCACCATCTGCTGTGATTTTGGAGCCCTAGAAAATAAAGTCTCTCACTGTTTCCATTGTTTCCCCATCTGTTTTGCCATGAAGTGATGGGACGGGATGCCATGATCTTAGTTTTTTGAATGTTGAGTTTTAAGCCAGCTTTTTCACTCTCCTCTGTCACCCTCATCAAGAGGCTCTTTAGCTCCTCTTCACTTTCTACCATAAGGGTGGTGTCATCTGCATATCTGAAGTTATAGATATTTCACCTGGTAATCTTGATTCCAGCTTGTGTTTCATCCAGCCCGGCATTTTGCATGATATTCACTGCATATGAATTAAATAAGCAAGGTGACAATATACAGCCTTGTCATACTCCTTTCCCAATTTGGAACCAGTCCGTTGTTCCGTCTCTGGTTCTAACTGTTGCTTCTTGACCTGCATACAGATTTCTCAGGAGGCAGGTAAGGTGGTCTGGTATTCCCATCTCTTTAAGAATTTTCCACAGTTTATTGTGATTCACACAGTCAAAAGCTTTAGTGTAGTCCTAAATCCTACTTTCAGTGCTTCTTAACTACATCTCTTTGTATTATTTTTTTATTACATTACCACAGTCTGCTTAGACTTAAAATTTAACTAAAATTAAGAAGTTTGCAAAGCACTTTTCAGTGCCTCAATCCTATATGTCATTGCTATAGTGTTTTACATGCACACAAATTATAAACTATGGAATTTAATGTTATGTTTTTCTAAGGCAACCAGTTGTCATTTATAATTATTAACAGGTGAAAATAGTTTTCACATTTATTCACAAATATGTAATAATGTGCTCTTCATTTTTTTCTTATAGATAAGGAGTTTTGTCTGTTTTTACTTCCCTTCAAGCTATGGAATTTCTTTTAGTACTCCTTGCATTCTTGTATTCAGTATATCTTTCCCTTTTCCCCTTGACTTTTGCTTCTGTTCTTTCCTCAACTATTTGTAAAACCTCCTCAGACAACCACTGAGGTTGCCTTCTTGCAGTTCTTTTTCTTTGGAATGATTTTGGTCACTATCTCCATATAATGTTACAAACCTCCCTCCATAGTTCTTTAGGCACTCTGTCTACCAGATCTAATCCCTTGAATCTATTCATCACTTTGCCTGTATTTCTAAATAAGGGATTTGATTTATGTCATAGCTGAATGGCCTACTGGTTTTCCCCGCTTTCTTCAATTTAAGCTTGAATTTTGCAAGAAGGAGCTCATGATCTGAGCTGTAGTCTGCTTCTGGTCTTGTTTTTGCTGACTGTATAGAGCTTCTCCATCTTTGGTTGCAAAGAATATAATCAGTTTGATTTTGTTATTGACCATCTGGTGATGTCTGTGAAGAATTGTCTCTTGTGTTGTTAGAAAAGGGTGTTTGTTATGAGTAGTGTGTTCTTTCGACAAAATTCTGTTAGGTTTTGCACTGCTTCATTTTGTACTCCACGGCCAAACTTGCCTGTTACTCCAGTTATCTCTTGACTTCCTACTTCTTCATTCCAATCCCCTATGATGAAAAGGACATCTTCTTTTAGTATTAGTTCTAGAAGATCTTGTAGGTCTTCACAGAACCATTTGACTTCAGCTTCTTTGTCATTTGTGGTTGGCACATAGACTTGGATTACTGTGATGTTGAATGGCTTGCCTTGGAAACAAACCAAGATCATTCTGTCATTTTTGAGATTATACCCAAGTACTGCGTTTTGGACTCTTGTTGCCTATGGGGGATACTCCATTTCTTCTAAGGGATTCCTGCCCATGGTAGTAGATGTAATGGTCATCTGACTTAAATTTGCCCCTTCCTGTCCATTTTAACTCACTAATCCCTAAGATGTTCATGTTCACTCTTGCCATCTCCTGCTTGACCACTTTCAGTTTATCTTAATTCATGAACCTAACATTTCAGGTTCCTATGCAATATTGTTCTTTACAGCATCAGACTTTACTGTCACCACCAGACACATCCACAACTGAGCATTTCCACTTTGGCCCAGCCACTTCATTCTGGAGCTGTTAGTAATTGTCCTCTGCTCTTCCCTAGTAACATATTGAACACTTTCCGACCTGGAGGGCTCATATTCTGGTGACATATCTTTTTGACTGTTCATGGGGTTTTCATGGCAAGAATACTGGAGTGGTTTGCCATTCCCTCCTCCAGTGGACCATATTTTGTCAGAACTCTTCACTATGACCTGTACATCTTGGGTGGCTCTGCATGTCATGGCTCATAGCTTCATTGAGTTATGCAAGCCCCTTCACCACAAGGCTGTGATCCATGAAGGGGAGTTTTGGTTTACATATATTTAAAAGGCTTCCCAGGTTGTTGCTAGTGGTAAAGAACCTGCCTGCTAATACAGGAGATGTAAGAGATGCAGATTCAATCCCTGGGTTGGGAAGATCCCCTGGAGGAGGGCATGGCAACCGACTCCAGTATTCATGGCTGGAGAATGCTATGGACAGAAGAGCCTGGCAGGCTACAGTCCATTGGGTCGTAAAGAGTTGGACACAGCAGAAGCAGCTTAGCATGCACACAGGTATATTTAATATAATTGCTAATTCTTATATCTTATCAAATGTTTCTTAATAAAGAAATAGCTGGGCACAACTCACATGGTGGAATTAAAAAGAATTAATGAATGTTCTCATTTAAGCTTTTTTTAAAAACAGTACTTAATGATCACACAGTTCTTTATAAATTACTTATGAAACACTTCATCTTTAGCCTTTATCAAGCCCAAATTAAACATGAGAAAACTTAAACTGAGAGACTTAAATAATACATTTATAAGTTTGCTCTATGTTGTTGAATGACTTTATGAATATTTTTGCAGGGATTTAATCCAGATATTTTGATTTTAAGTCCACTGCCCTTTTTATTATATCAATTGATATCTATTAAAATAAAACCCTAATTGGTAAGCTGCTAGCATTTATGCAAAATAAATAAAACTCTAAATGATTGAGTAGACTCCATGCTCAGTATGATTTAGCCATCTCATGTGCCTTGATATAAATTCAGTCTCCATTAGGACATATCCAGTGTCCAGGCAAGGAAGGGCACCTAGTTTTACTATAATCTGCAATGCTCAGAACGTGTTTGAAGTATCACTTAGTTCCTGGGACCTCATCTCAAATAGGTTTGTGGAACTTGAAGTATTTTAAAGAGTCATCTTAGAGTTTGTCTGGATATATGACTTTGTTTGAAAAGCAGAGGATGTTTAGTACAGAAGAAAGATTTGGGAATAAGGAAAAGATACCCAGTTATCTTAAAGTATTTGAACTATGTGGAAGTAATTTTGCATCTCAGTGTGTTAGAGCTGAAAATAAGGACTGGAATTTTCAGGGGAGGATGACATATTTTCAGTCACCTTCTAATTCTTACTACACTCCAAATGCTTCAAAGAGCACTTGTCAAATACTTTGTACAGAAGATTCCAGACCTGCATCCAGCCCCAAGCAGTTTAACTTGAGACGAGAATAGAGAGACTCATCTCTTAGTGCAAGACTTTATATTAGATCCAATACTTTAACCATGGAAAGAGTTTGCCTACAAATACTGATAAGATGATGATAGTGTTAATGTTGATGTGATGACAGTAAATTATACCAATCATGTGTTTTCATATTTGAAAAATTGAGTGCACTACAGTCATTCTCTTGTTCTTTATCACTCTTTTCAAAGTAATATCCTTTGGCATTCAGGAGACAAACAGGAAAGCTGATTTTTAGTTAATGCCCTCAACTTAGGAGCTACATCTTTAAGAGAGAGAGTACCCTGGAGCTAAAAATTTAATTCTTGGCCTGCAGTATCCTGGCAGAGGTTAGAGCAGACAGCCTTTCCTGAGCAAATCTTTCTGTTGAAAGCTGTATGGTACTCACTGAAATTGAGTTGTTTTGTCCTTGCAGTATCATTTTTAATAGCAAGGCAGTATAAAGATCCAAGTATTCATCAACACAGAAATGTAGAAACAAATTTTGGTATATCCACAAAATAGGACAGTCATTATAAAAGTGTACTGACTTAGAAACTGCCTACTATAAATATATATTAAAAAAACAGCAAATTACAGAATGGTCTCATGAAAAAATAGGAAGCAAATAAACAAGCACCCCCTCTCCCTAAGAAAACAAAAAATAATCTCCTAAATTACACACACACACACACGTATATTTGAATAAACATAGAGAAAAGTTTGGAAGTATATGATTACGTACTGGGGGGATAGGATTGGAGGGTGGAAGAAACTTCATCTTTATATACTTTTGTTAAAGTTTATTTTAACAAGCATTTTTTTTTTTTGCTTTTACATGTAGTAATATTTTTTTAAAAGCTGGTACCAAGGTTATGGAAAGTAAACATGAAAATTACTTTTTAGTAAACAGTTGTTATTTGCAAAAAGAGCTCCCTGACCTGAGCAATGTCAGAGCTCCACTTAGCAAGAGCACTGCAGACACAGATGAACACCACTGATTCCTTTTTCTGTGTGAGTTCAGCCAGCGAATGAGGTGCCATGAATCCTGAGTGGAGAAGTGGCGTCATCCAAGCCCTCCTGACCTTCAAAGTTAAGAGGGGAACTGGCACATTCCCCTGGATCTCATGGCAGTTCCAGACTGAAATACAACCTTCTGGCCCCCATTTCAGTGAACTGTGGAATCCCTTATAAATAACACTCCTTATTTAACAATCTATAACTTTTAGGTGGTGAGGGGTAAAATTTTCTGGTTTACTGCCTGACCTGAACTAATTATAGAATGGCTCCATTTTATTTTTTTTTTAAGCTTTTCATTTTGTACTGGGGTATAGCCAATTAACAATGTTATGATAGTTTCAGGTGAACAGGGAAGGGAGTCAGCCATATACATACATGTATCCATTCTACCCCAAACTCTCCTCCCATACAGGCTGCCATATAACACTGAGTAGAGTTCCCTTTGCTATATAGAAGGAACTTGTTGGTTATCATTTTAAATATAGCAGTGTATACATGTCCATCCCAGATCCCCTATCGCTTCACTCCATCCCTACCCTCAGTAACCATAAGTTCATTTTCTAAGTCTGTTTTGTAAGTTCATTTGTATCATTTCTTTTTAGATTCCACATATAAGTATTTCATATGACATTTCTCCTTCTCTGTCAGACTTACTTCACTCACTATGACAAGCTCTAGGTCTATCTATGTGGCTGCAAATGGCATTATTTCATTCTTGCTAATGGTTGAGTAATATTCCATTGTATATATGTACCACATCTTCTTTATCCATTCTTCTGTTAATGGAAAATTATGTTACTTCCTGGTCTTGCCTATCATAAACAATGCTGCAATGAATATTAGGGTGCATGTATTCTTTCAGATTGTGTTTTTCTCCAAATATATGCTCAGGAGTGGGATTGCAGGGTCATATGGTAGCTCTATGTTTAGTTTTTTTTTTTTTTTTTTAATTAGTTGGAGTCTAATTACTACACAACATTTCAGTGGGTTTTGTCATACATTGATATGAATCAGCCATAGATTTACACGTACTCCCCATCCTGATCCCCCCTCCCACCTCCCTCTCCACCCAATTCCTCTGGGTCTTCCCAGTGCACCAGGCCCGAGCACTTGTCTCATGCATCCCACCTGGGCTGGTGATCTGTTTCACCATAGATAATATACATGCTGTTCTTTTGAAATATCCCACCCTCACATTCTCCCGCAGAGTTCAAAAGTCTGTTTTGTATTTCTGTGTCTCTTTTTCTGTTTTGCATATAGGGTTATCGTTACCATCTTTCTAAATTCCATATATATGTGTTAGTATGCTGTAATGTTCTTTATCTTTCTGGCTTACTTAAACTATAAAACACTGATGAAAGAAATCAAAGAGGACACAAACAGATGGAGAAACATACCGTGTTCATGGATTGGAAGAATCAATATTGTCAAAATGGCTATTCTACCCAAAGCAATCTATAGATTCAATGCAATCCCTATCAAGCTACCAACGGTATTTTTCACAGAACTAGACCAAAGAATTTCACAATTTGTATGGAAATACAAAAAACCTCGAATAGCCAAAGTAATCTTGAGAAAGAAGAATGGAACTGGAGGAATCAACCTGCCTGACTTCAGACTCTACTACAAAGCCACAGTCATCAAGACAGTATGGTACTGGCACAAAGACAGAAATATAGATCAATGGAACAGAATAGAAAGCCCAGAGATAAATCCACGAACCTATGGACACCTTATCTTTGACAAAGGAGGCAAGGATATACAATGGAAAAAAGACAACCTCTTTAACAAGTGGTGCTGGGAAAACTGGTCAACCACTTGTAAAAGAATGAAACTAGAACACTTTCTAACACCATACACAAAAATAAACTCAAAATGGATTAAAGATCTAAATGTAAGACCAGAAACTATAAAACTCCTAGAGGAGAACATAGGCAAAACACTCTCCGACATAAATCACAGCAAGATCCTCTATGACCCACCTCCCAGAATATTGGAAATAAAAGCAAAACTAAACAAATGGGACCTAATGAAACTTAAAAGCTTTTGCACTACAAAGGAAACTATAAGTAAGGTGAAAAGACAGCCCTCAGATTGGGAGAAAATAATAGCAAATGAAGAAACAGACAAAGGATTAATCTCAAAAATAGACAAGCAACTCCTGCAGCTCAATTCCAGAAAAATAAATGACCCAATCAAAAAATGGGCCAAAGAACTAAACAGACATTTCTCCAAAGAAGACATACAGATGGCTAACAAACACATGAAAAGATGCTCAACATCACTCATTATCAGAGAAATGCAAATCAAAACCACAATGAGGTACCATTACACGCCAGTCAGGATGGCTGCTATCCAAAAGTCTACAAGCAATAAATGCTGGAGAGGGTGTGGAGAAAAGGGAACCCTCTTACACTGTTGGTGGGAATGCAAACTAGTACAGCCACTATGGAAAACAGTGTGGAGATTTCTTAAAAAACTGGAAATAGAACTGCCATATGACCCAGCAATCCCACTTCTGGGCATACACACTGAGGAAACCAGATCTGAAAGAGACACGTGCACCCCAATGTTCATCGCAGCACTGTTTATAATAGCCAGGACATGGAAGCAACCTAGATGCCCATCAGCAGATGAATGGATAAGGAAGCTGTGGTACATATACACTCTATGTTTAGTTTTTAAGGAAGCTCCAAACTGTTCTCCTTAGTGACCGTACCAATTTACATTCCCACCAGCAGTGTAAGGGTTCCCTTCTCTCCACACCCTCTCTAGCATTTATTGTTTGTGGATTTGTTTTTTTTTTTTTTTTTTTATGATACCCATTTGGACTGGTTTGAGGTGATATTTCATTGTAGTTTTGATTTGCATTTCCCAATAATTAACAGTGTTGAACATCTTTTCATGTGCCTCTTGGCCATGTGTATATAGAATGACTCCAATCTAAACTCAAGGTCTCATTTACATCCTGAAGCCCCAACCCTTAAAAGGGAAAGGCACAAGCAGAGAGAGGGAGAAGTCTTGGAAAGCAGCCAGGATGGTGTGGAGTCTGGGGCACTTGGTTATTGCTTTTCCTATCAGGCCCATGTTATAAGGGTTGTATCAGAAGTATAGAAGTCCTTTGTCTGCTTTGAACCTAACAGCATCCCAGGTTTGCAAAGCTCTTCTTGCCATAATATCTCAACTGTCTCCCACAATAAGCCTGGGGTCTAGAAGAGCTATATCAATTGTAGTTTACTGATGAGGAAACCAAGACTTAGAGGAATAAAAGCAATGACCCTAAAGTCACTCAGCAATTCGGCCACAAAGTTCATATCAGAATCACGTCTCTTTTTTCTGCTATCTCCTATAGCCAGAGCCTCATTTTTATCTTTGCTTCAGTTTCCAAGGTAGATTTTGTTTGATAAAAGGGATCTGCTGCTTTAAAAGCTGTGAAAGCTGATGATCCAGAATAATTTTTCCAAATCCCCAACTGATATTAACATTCATCATTCAGGAATGACAGATTGGAATTTCCAGGAATTCTCAGAAATTCTTGAAATCAAAAATTATTCCACATTTTCATAACATTGTATTTACATGCTTTCAAATAATGTGACCATAATAATAGTGAATAATTTTCTGTGGTGGTATGATGTTACAATTTTCAGCTGTTTTGAGTAAAAAATGTGTTTTTATAGTCTGTTTTTATTATGAACCAATATATCATGACAGGATTATTTTAGTAACAGGTAAAAATGATCTCTATTTGATATAGATACCAGATATAGAAAACATTTGGAAGAAGAGAACATTAAAGTAAAATAAATGCCAAATGAAATCACTTAAAATTTGAAAAAGAATAGCAAAATTTTTTTGGTATATGAAAGTTATTATTTTTTAATGAACTTTAAAAACACAAAGTATTAATTGTTCCATCTGATAGTCTTGATCTTTGTTTTGTGACAAATATTCCAAACAGAAAAATTTCTTTCATTTTGTATTGATGGTTGAATGAAAGATAAAAGTGTGCCCCTCATATCTTCAAGTGTTAGAGTACTTGCTTCACAGAAGCTCCTGTCCTTGGAAACAAGATTGTTTTTTTGTTTGTTTGTTTGTTTGTTTTTAGCTGCACTGGGTCTTAGTTGAAGTACACAGAATCTTCTATTTTCGCTGAGGCATGCAGAATCTTTTAGCTGCGGCATATGGGATCTAGTTCCCTGACCAGGGATTGATATTAAATCCCCTGCATTGGCAGTGTGGAGTCTTAGCCACTGGACCACCAGAGAAGTCCAAACAAGTTTTGGACTACTCTCCTTTTGCTGTCTTAACAGGTCAACTAGAATTGAGTTTTGTAATATAGCTTTATATCTTTGCAAGTATTCTATATCATTTAGATTTGGGTATTTCCACCTTTTTGGGTGGTTTTATAAACAGCAAGTAGATGTTGGGTTCCCTGGACTTGCAGTCAGACAAGACCAGCTCTGCTACTTGATGTATATGTGCTCCTATATATGTCTTCCTCTGGAGTAATGAAATATTAATAAAGCTTACCATTCAAAGTTGTTTGAAGGATTTAACATAATATACAGTAAATAATAAGTGCTGAAAATCAGTTGTTTTGATTGTATTCATACTTATTTCAGGAAAGTATGTTTCCATAGTCTTGGGTAGCTCTGTGAAGAATCCAGTGACAGCTTTGTGTTATACAGCTTTTTCGGATTGTTGGTTTGTCAGTTGTCTATAGTAAAGTATTGTTCTTTGAAAAATATCATCAGTTACACAAAATCCATTGTAAACTGTCATATTAATTTTTGTAATAAATGCTATCTATTGGGATGTAGAAATAGCTTCATTTTAATTTCTTTTATTATTTTCTTTGTGATATAGGAAAGTGAAAAGATACTGTGGAATTTGGTCAAGAAAATTTTAGTTTTAGCTTGTGGAGCAAGAATTCTGTGAAGTTGATGACAGGAAGATAGCTCACTATCCTCCACCATCAACTCCTGTGTGTCTGTTTCTCCTGAGTCAAATAGATGCTGATGCCTGCAGGTGTCTGTGTGTAGGTGAGGTCACTGTGTTTCATGGTAGCCATGGTGTGGACAACTGATGCAGAACCATGAACTCTTGGACTGGATTAATCCTTGGAAGCCAGAGGTCACATAGAAAAGTCAAGAAGAAGCTGAACAGATCTTTCCTGCTCTGTGCAGAGGGGATTAGTAGTACACTGAGTCATCAAGAGTTTTTCTCCAGGTACCTCATTAAAGAACTATTGACTTGCTTGGTTTTATTCTATCAGTCTTTGCACAGTCAAAGCCCGTGAACTACATGATCTGGCAACTTGAACATCACCTTGCATTGCTCTCTCAATCTTACTTTACAGCAGTCAATGGCATCAATCTGATTCTTGAATATCAGAGTCATACTCCTACCTTAGGTTCTTTGTAACAGTTGTACCCTCTGTCTTTTTCAAGTACTATGTAATATACTCATTTAAAATTTTTATATCTATGAATGCATTTATTACATTTATTTTCTGCCTCTCTCAAGCAATGTCATCTCCATCAGTCCTTGAAAAGTCAAGAGTTATAAAAAATACTATGCACAATGGGGACAATTTTGGAATTTAGGGATATATTTAACAAAAAAATTGATAGGACCTTTATGAAGAAGACTGAAATTTTAATGAATGTTGTAAAATATAGGAAATATAAGCAATGATTTTGGATGAGAAGAATCAATATTTTAAAAAAATCAATACATTAAAATTGATATGTTAACAATTCACAACAATTTCCAACTTTTAAAGAACTGGCTAAAGTGATCTTTTAATATACAGAGGAAAACATAAATGTTCATGAATAGACAAGGAAAATACTGGAAATGTAGTTCAGTATATAATTCACGGTAACAGGGCCACTGACTATGTTTTCTAGTGACTCAATATGAAAAATGATTTTGCCAACTATGTCCATTAGCTTTCAAATCTGATTTGTCAGCAACTCAGCTATAAATACTCACAAACATATTTGTAGAAGGAAATGACAACCCATTCCAGTATTTCTTGCCTGAAAAATCCCATGGGCACAGGGGCCTGGTGGGCTACAGTCCAAAGGGTCGCAAAGAGTCAGACATGACTGAGTGACTAAGCACACACGTACAAACATACTACAATTATTAAAAGTTTTGCTAATCTATTTCTATTCTTGCTTAATCCTCATAGTATATTGCCTCCTACCATAATTATACTGTGGTGACTTTTAAATCTTAGGGACACAGACTACCAGAAATGGATTTATTTATAGATTCTAAAAGCAAATAGTAAAAAATTTTAAAAAATAAGTCTATTAATTTCTAATGAATATATAGAATTAGTTTGCTTTCAATGTTTGTATATATTTTTTCTGATTAAGTATGTTACCTGTGAGTCTAGTGCCTTCTGAGTTAATGCAACAAGAAAGAAACTCTGTCCATTCCCCTCCCATTGAATTTAGTCAGATATTTCTCTTCAACTTCTCTCACCCACTGATTCTTGTTATGTTCACAATATTAATAGCAGCATTCTTAATATTTTTCTTGTTGTAAAAATGATCCATATTTATTATGAAGATTCAACCAATACAGAATAGAAGAAACATGTACTCAAACACACACACACACACACACACACACACACACACACACAAGTGCAGGATAGAAGAGAAAGTTAAATTCATTCTTAATTTTAAGACTGTACTTACTAAATACAAAGCAAACAATTCCAGACTGGAAATAAGTGAAATTTAGGTGTTGCAGGCTGTCTAGCCAAATCCATCTTAACTAACCAACCTGTGTCAGTACACTGTGCCAACCTCTGTACCTTTCTGGATTGATAACATGTATCAGGAACCATCTGTCTTCCTCCTATCTCCTCTTCTTCAGTCCTGGCAATTCATCTAAATTTTCCACTCCTATCCCTTTGAAATGTCTGCCTCCTATCTCTTCAATTTCTTCCTCCCTTCTTTCCTTTCTTTGCCTTAGCCAAAATTTAGGCTTATCCCTCCCATCCAAAAATAATCTGTTGTCACTCCTTTTCCCTGTATCCACCATAGAGTCTCTTCTCATGTCTTAACTAAAAAGCATTTCTGCTCTCTTATTTTCCATTTATTTCTCAATTACTTGCAATCTGCCTTGCTTTGCCAACTCTCTATGGAAATGATTCATAGTTCAACAATGACCTCTGTATTTCCAAATTCACTGAAAATGATTGTCTTTATTTACTGATCCTCTTTGGCTCTCTGTTGCCTGACATCACATCATTCTGGTTCATACACTTTTGCAGTTGTCTCTTTTACATTTCTCACACAACACTTAAAAGCCCATGTTCCATAGCAGCAAATTATTTGTTAAAATGAGATGGATAATCTCATCTTTGAAAATATTTTCAATGATTACCCACATATACAATAATTCCCCAAACTCTAGCTCCTATAGAGATCTCTGACCTCAGCTACAGATTCACAAACTTGGTTAGCTATTGGATGTTTCCATTTGGGTATGACAGTGGCATCCCAAATTGAACAGATTTAAAACAAAACTGATTTTACCTTAGGCACCTTCTTGTATGTTCACTGTCTTAACTGGTGGAACCATAATCCACTTAGTTAGAAACCAGGAGTTTTTCTCAAAATTTCTCTATCTTTCAGGTTCAGATCAAGATGGCAGAGTAAGAAGACATGGAACTCAACTCCCCCATGAACACATCAAAGATACATCTACATGATGAATAATTGTTACTGAAAACTGGTAGAAGGACTTCTGTATGACCAAAATGGTGAGAAATAAGCACATATAATTGAGTAGAAAGGGGAGGAAAGTGATTGAGTTGGGACCTGCACCCCTGGGAGGGTATCAGAGGGAAAAAGGACTTCACCTGGGCAATACCTGCCCTGAAGAGTAGCAGGTTGAGCCACAGGTTGAGACCTCTAGTCCTAGGAACCTCCACAGGGGAGACAAGCCTCCTTGGCTGGTTGGAAGACACCGAGACAAACCAAAGGGCTGTGGGAAGCTTGGATTCCATTCATGGGGAGTCTGCACATGCTGGCTGGCCCACGAGGCTGGACAGAGAGGGGTCTGTTCTAGTGGCCACCGGGTTTTCCACAGCTATGCTGTACACCCTCCAGCCCAGGCCGGGTGAATGCTGAGGCCCTACTCACTCATGTCATGTTATGGCACTGGATCTGGGATGCTCACAACCCAGTAAAAGACATGACCATGGGATGCAGAGGTGACCCAGTCCCAGGACAGAGACTGTTTTGGGTAGTTTACTATAGCTCGTGTTTACTCAAGGAGTGCCTCAGAAGCAGCCCAGATCTGTGACGGGGCTGCTCCACAATAGCTCACCTGGCAAACATGCAGGGAATCGAAACAGGCCTCACCTGGCCTGCAGAGCAGTTCCATGACAGGGCAGGGATGGCGGAGGCTGCAGCATCACAGTCTGTGAGGGACAAAGGGAACTTGCATCCAGAGATGCATGGGTTCTTGCACACTCCTGCACAGCTCCTGGGCAGAGACGTGGGTTCCTGCACAGACAGAGCATAGGTACTCTGTCTGCACATCCCCATCAGCACTCCCCATCTCCAGGACAAGGGTCCTGGTATGAGAAGAAGGAAAAATACACCTTTAAAGGGAACAGAGAAGCTTGGGCCCAATCCACAGGGCTTCTGCTCTAGCAACTTGGGATCAGACCCTGCCCCAATAAGGTAGTGATGACCACTGAGCAGATGGAAAGATGTGCCTCACACCACAAAACAGCTCTAGTCTCTTCATCTCCAGCTCCACATCCCAGCAAGGTGATAGCTGCCAGCACAGAGAATCCCAAATAAGATGAACCCGGACAGACCCACATTAAGACTTATCATAATAAAAATAGCGGAAGTTAAAGAATTCTAGACACAGTAACACACAAAAAAAGAGTCGTGTACAAGGGAATCCCCATAAGCTATTAGCTGATTTCTCTGCAGAAACTTGGCAGACAAGAAGGGTATATATTCAGATATATTCAGAGTGCTGAAAGGGAAAAACGTGCAACCTAGGATACTCTACTCCGCAAGATTATCATTCAGAATAGGGGACATACAGAACTTCTCAGACAAAAACAAGGATTCATCAATACTAAACATACCCTAAAGGAAATGTTAAAAGGTCTTTTCTAAGTGGAAAAGAAGGAAGAATCTATAGAAAAGGGAAAAATCCCACTAGGAAAGGCAAATAAATAGAGATGATAGGATCAACCACTTAAAGGAGACAGTATGAAGATTAAAAGACAACAAAAAAAGTAAAAATAGCTATAACTAAAATAAACAGTTAAAGGATAAAAATAAAGATATAAAATATGACATCAAAAACACAGAATGTCAGAGAGCAGAGGAAAGAAATGGAGATTATTCAGGATTGTTTGAACTTAAATGACTACCAGCTTAAAATAAGTAAATATAGGTAATCATTTATGAACCCCAAGATAAACACAAGTCAAAAACCTACAACAGATATACAAGAACTAAACAAGAAGGAGCAAAATCATATGACTAAAAAATGTCAACCACAAGGGAAGAAACAGAAAGAATAAATATAGAAGAACTACAAAAACAACTGGAAAGCAAGTAAGAAAATGGCACTAATATACATACCTATCTATAGTTACTTTAAATGTCAGTGATTAAATGATCCCATAAAAACACATAAGGTTGCAGATTGAATAACAAATGGCATGGTGCTGGCACAAAAACAGATATATATAGATCAATGGAAAAGAACAGACAGCCCAGAAATAAACCCATGTGTCCTCTGGACAATAAAGCAACAACAAATAAGACAAGAATAAACAATGGAGAAAAGACAGTCTAACAAGTGGCATTGGCAAAATTGGACAGCTGTACATAAAACAATAAGATTAGAACATTTTCTCACACCATATACAAACATAAACTCCAAATGGATTAAAGAATAAAATGTAAGACCTGAAACCATAAAAATCCTAAAAGAGACACAAGCAAAACACTCATTGACATAAATTATAGCAACATTTTTTGAATCTGTCTCCTAAGGCAAAAGAAATACAAGCAAAAATAAATAAATGGGACCTAATGAAACTTAAATGATTTTGCACAGTAAAGGAAACCAATGACAAAATGAAAGCTTCCAGAATGGGAAAATTATTTGCAAATGATATGACCAACAAGAGGATAATATCCAAAATACATGAATAGACAACTCAATAAGAAAAAACAACCCATCATAAAAGGGGCAAAAGTTCTGAATAGACTTATTTCTAAAAAAGACATACAAATGATTAACAGGCACATGAAGAAATGCTCAACATCAGTAATTATTAGATAAATGAAATCAAAACAATGAGATACCATCTCACACCTGTCAGAATGGCTGTCATCAAAAAGTCTACAAATAACAAATGTTGGCAAGAACGTGGAGAAAGGGGAACCCTTGTATACTGTTGGTGGGAATGTAAATTGCTGCAGTCAATATGGAAAACAGTATGGAGGTTTTTCAAAAAAACAAAAATAGAACTACCATATGATCCAACAATTTCACTCCTTGGTATATAACCAGAAAAAAATGCAAAAACACTAATTCAAAGGATTCATGCATCCCAATGTTCACTATAGCACTATTTACAATAACTGAGATATGGAAGCAACCCAAGTGTCCATCCACAGACAAATGAATTAAGATGTGGTACATAAGTACATGGTTGTTGTGATGTGTGCACTCACCTTTATCTGACTCTTTGCAACCCCATGGACTGTAGACTGCCAGGCTCCTTTGTCCATGGGATTTCCCAGGCAAGAATACTAGAGTGGGTTGCCATTTCCTTCTTCAAGGGATCTTTCCAACCCAGGGACTGAACCTGCATCTCCTGCATCTGCTGAATTGGCAGGCAGATTCTTTACCACTGAGCCACCAGGGAAGCCCATATGTGTGTATGTGTGTGTGTGTATAAAATATAATATTACTCAGACATAAAAAGAATGAAATTCTGCCACTTACAGCAATGTGGACAGACCTAGAGAATATTATGTTTAATGAAATGTCAGACAGAGAATGATAGATACTCTATGATAACACTTACATGTGGAACTTGAAAAATAATACAAGGAATATGTATAGAAAAACAGAAACAGAGTCATCAATAAGAAAACAAACTTGTGGTTACCAGTAGGGAGAGGGAATGGGGAAGGGGAAATGAGATTTAGGTATGAGATTAAGAGATACACACTACTATGTATGAAATAGATAAGCAACAAAGATATATTGTATAGCACAGAAAATTATAACCACTATAACAGCTTTTAATGATGTATAATCTGTTAAAATACTAAAGGTCAGCCTCTTAGAATGCATACATGCCTCCTCTGCCTCTGTGACCCTCGCTCCCATCACTTCCCAGCAATATGTTCATGGTAATACAGTTGCTAGCAAACTCCCTTTCACTACACTATCTGTATTTTCTGCTCCTTGTTTAATTTCATCCCTTTGTTCTGGAGTTTTTTCCTGCTTCCAGCTGCCATATCTGCCTTTTACCTGGCTTGTTGTTGTTTAGTTGGTATGTCTGGGTCTTTTGCAACCCTGTGCCAAGCTCCTCTGTCCATGGGATTCTCCAGGCAAGAATACTGGAGTGGGTAGCCATTCCCTTCTCTAGGAAATCTGCCCAACCCGGGAGATGAACCTGGGTCTCCTGCATTGCAGGCAGATTCTTGACTGTTATGAGCCACCAGGAAAACCCACAGATCCTATGCAGTGCTTGGCTCAGGTCTTACTCCCAAAGTCCTTCCAAGTTTTCTTGCTATTCTTTCTTCACCCCATTGTGTTAAATTTTCTTTCTATGGATTTCTCAATGCCTCTCTCTGTCATCATCCTCATACAGTATGTTACAATTAGCTTTGTAGGTTCACATATTGTCTTCCAACAGATTCATAGCCCAACGGAGGCAAGGACTGTGTACAAGTTGGCACCTATGTAAGCCCAGTTGTTAGCACGGTGGTTGCATGTGATTGGATTCAATACATACTTGGAAAAATAAAGTCTCTATTGAATTTATTACACCACTGCATTCGTTTTATGTTTTGGTTTTTTGGCTGTGAGGCGTGTGGGATCTTAGCTCCCCTGCCAGGTATCGAAACTGCATCCTCTGCACTGAAAGGCAAAGACTTAACCACCAGGCCGCCAGGGAGGTCCCAATACATGCTTTTAATGGACAAATGCATTACATCTTTTACTAGAACTCTTGAATAATCACTTACTGAGTGCCAACTAAATGGGAAAGAGCACAAACGTATCCAAGGACATACTGTTTATTCTATTTTTCTGATTTTCACTTCATTTTAATTATATTAAGGGTTCAAGAACATTTGAAAATGCACCTTGAAAACTAATTAACAGTACACTGAATACATATTTGTTAAATGTTTCAAAGTCAATTGGTGGTGTAATTTTTTCTCCAATTCTTTGGTGCACATCCAAAGAGGAGGTTAGAATCACTGTTTTATTTAATCATGTTTACATGTTCCCATTCCTTTACTCTGCAGAGGTTTTCAACAAACTTTGAATGCTCTTGGACACAGGAACAAATAGTGATAGATACCATCTACCACAAAATTAGCCATAAGCTAAACATGATCTAATAATATCCATTATATGTTTATTTTAATATTTGTTTGTGCTCTGCTAGACCTAAGCCAAATCTGAAATTATTGGCTTCAGTATCTTATGACATGGCTCAGCTTTATACCGGTAAGAAAAAATAAAAATCAATGGAGACAGTCATCGACTACAACACATATGTGTTTAAAAATAATTGTAGAACAAGAACATATTTTAGATTATTTTAAGAAAGCATTTTATATGAATCATATCATTAAATTCATAAAATGTGATTTTAATATTTATTTGATATTCTTAATAACCCTGAATACCACACAGGAGAAAATGAACTCTTACTTTCAAACCAGAGGGTGATAACATCCTGCTTTTCAGATGAAGAGGTTTCCCTGGTGGTTCAGATGGTAAAGAATCTTCCTTCAATGCAGGACACCTGGTTCTGATCCCTGGGTTGGGAAGGTCGAGAGTAACACACACTTTGCAGATAAAGAAAATTAGTGTACGTTATCCTCTGCTGCTCTGTTAGATCTGTGATGTCATGACCTGTGACTGCTAGAAGCCCTGGCTGGAGATGCCATTTCACCTTCAGTTCCATGTATACACATTTTGTGTTAACATCTAAGGACCTTAGGATTACCAGGTACACATTCTTTCTTCTTGTGTGAATGCTGAGTCGCCCAGTCATGTCCTACTCTTTTGGGACCCCATGGACTATAGCCTACCAGCATCCTCTGTCCATGAGCTTTCCCAAATGATAATACTTGAGTGAGTTGACATTTCTTTCTTCAGGGGATCTTCCCAATACAAGGATTGAACCCATGTCTCCTGCATTGGTAGGTGGATTCTTTACCACTGAGCCCCTGGGAAGCCTCTTTCTTCTTGAATTTTTATCTATTTTAATCATATATTAAAAAAACAGATTTATTTATATATAGTTCACATACCATAACATTTACCCTTTCAAAATGTACTCATTAGTGTTTTGTATATTCAGAGAATTGTGCAACATCACTATCAAGCAATAATAATGAGCCCAAAACACAATCAACACTATCAAGCAATAATAATGAGCCCAAAACACACAATAGTCTGGCTGTCATCCCAGACCATCTTTATACTCTTATGTTCCTGGCCTGCTAACTCTTAAATTCCATCTCCATCTGTTTTCTGACTTTGATCTTTTTTTTCATTTAATGCTTACTTCTATCCTGGAGATTTGGCATTTCTATTTTGTCTCTAATTTCTGACAGTCTTCAAGAACTTTGGTGTACAATTGCTCACCAACTCTGGGGGTGCTTCTGCCTATGCACAGTTATAGCCCACATCAACACTCCAGCCAGTTAACTATTTCCTGTAAGAGGGTCATGCAAACATTTTGCTTCCAATTTTTGTTTCTTGGGACTCAGCCTTCAATGAAGCTATAACAACGTGGATGAGCCAAGAATCTCTTGATATATTGAATTGATGGCTTGTGAAGCAAGCAGTGAAGGAAGGTAGACGTCTTGTTTAGGAGAAACTTAGGGCATGCCCCCAGGAATTGGTAATTGCTTCTAGGACATGTACATGAAGATATGAGGTATACTCAAGGGAAGAGCAGATGAGTTACCTATGGCTCCTGTGTCCGGATCATACCTGAAGGCTTTGCATACTGGTGATGCTCAGCACAGACTGAACCATCTCAGTGCTCATATTGGGAATGGGGAGTATGTGAAGGAGCACTTATGGCTATCACTTTGATAAGAACATTACTGGTACTGAAAGGACAGGGACCAGAGAGATTGGACTTCCTACATTGCATAGGGCAGCTCTGCACAAAGAGTATTTGTGGGTGTCCTGCATGATTTTGAATGCCTAACAGGGGACATGACAAAATAGGTGTCATCAAGTGTTTAATGAGTCTGATATATTGAGGACTATTGACTCATCCCATGGCTTCCCTGGTGGCTCAGTGGTAAAGAAACTGCCTGCCAATGCAGGAGTCTTGGGTTCAATCCCTGAGTTGGGAAGATCCCCTGGAGATGGAAATGGCAACCCACTCCAGTACTCTTGCCTGGAAAGTCTCATGGACAGAGGAGCCTGGTGGGCTACAGTCTGTGGGGTCGCAAAGGAGTTGGACCTGACTCAGTGACTAAACAACAACAACAACTTATCCCTACAGCCCTCTACATGTCTACTGCCCTTGCCCTTACACTCTGCCCTAACCAGGGATGTGGCCCACAAACCCTGCCTTGTCCTTCTGGGGCCACCCTGAACACAGAGCTAACCTTTGACAGGGAGACCTTTCTTTCCCCTTTTCCTTAGAATAAGCTGGTTATGAGGCTCAGGACGAGCTGTGGTTGGACAGCTTAGACATTGGGAAAGGGCTACAGAGCCAGCAGGTGCATTCAAGTACAGCTGGAGGATCAAAGGGTGGAGTCTGGATTCAGATTGTCTAGATTTGAACTCCAGCTTTGCAACTTACTATCAGTGAGACCTTGAGGAATACGCCACTGCCTCCATTTCTCCCTCTGTAAAAATGGGGTAGTATTGGTCCCTGCCCTAGAGATTTGTTGTAGGATTAAATGTGTCAATAAATATAAAGTTCTTGTGAGAGGGTCCGGTATAGAGTAAGTGATATGTTAGCTATAAATATTAAGAAGCCTACATCACTGATGATTTATGCTGGAAAAAGAAGGTCAAGTGCCCCATCAATCAAGATATATAACCTTGGGTTTCCCTGATGACTCAGTGGTAAAAGAATCCACCTGCCAAAGCAGAAGACACAGATTTGATTCCAGATCTGGGAAGACCCCACATGCTGCAGAGGAACTAATCTTGTGCACCACAACTACTGAGCCTGGGCTCCAGAACCCAGGAGCCAGAACTACTGAGCCCATGTGCAACAATTACTGAAGTTCTTGTGCCCTAGAACCCTTACTCCACAGCAAGAGAAGCCACCACAATTAGAAGCCCACACACCACGAGAGAGTAGTCCCCACTCTTTCAACCAGAAAAAGCCCACACAGCAATGAAGACCCAGCACAGCCAAAAATAAAATAAATAAATAAAATTATTTTTTAAAAAAGTATGTGACCTTGAGCATTTCACTTTATCCATGTGACTTTTCATTTCTCACTGGTAAAATAGATGAATATTTGTCCTGCCCCTATTTGTCCCATGATGACTTAAAGGTTATCTTCCAAAGGCTTAGGGCACATAGCAACAAGCATCACATAATGCAGGCAGGAACTCACAGGCCAGTGTCAGCAGGACCATGTGTCAGTCCCCTGCTTTTACAGTTTCCTGGAGAGATGTTTTTGGGATAGGGCTGGGTGCTGGCAGAGGTACTTTGCCTCCTGCTGTTTTCTCTTTTTAATGGAGAGCGCATAACAGTGATTTGCCTCTGGGAAATAGATACTTTGAGCCTTGGTGCCAGGTGTTTAATGATGTGCTGGAAAAAGCCAGCTCTCTAGCATGTGCAGACCATGAAGGAAGTTGCCAGGTCATCCACAGAGAGAGGTCCACAGTGAAGAAGTGACACTCCTGTTTTTCAGTACAAGAGTAAAAGGTAAAATGTAAGTAAACAGACTTTTAGAATTGTTAAGCACTATGTAAATTAATCTACTTATGAATACTAAAAAGTAATGGCAACAGAGTACAATGAAGAACACTATATGTATTGAATGGAATATATAGTACACATGATATTATGTTCTTTTTTACATCTTAACTGTCTAATCCTCTTTTTTATACTATAAATTTTTTTACCTTTGGCTGTGATGGGTCATCATTGTTTTGCCCGGGCTTTCTCTAGTTGCAGTGCATGGGGGCTACTCTTTGTTGCAGTATGTAGGCTTCTTGTTGTGGTGTCTCCTCTTGTTGCAGAGCACAGGCTCTAGGCACGCAGGCTTCAGTAGTTTTAGCACGTGGGCTCAGTAGTTGTGACTTGCAGGCCTCTGCAAGAGTATGGGTTCAGTAGTTGTGGGGCTTAGTGGCTCCAGAGCACATGGAATCTTTCTGGACCAGGGATCAGAACCCTGTCTCCTGCATTGGCAGGCTGATTCCTATCCATTGCGCCACCGGAAAAGTCCTGGTAGTATGTTCTTAATCCTAAATATATAACTTTGCTTTTAATAAGCATTTTTGATTTTAAAATGATCATTACTTATGATTGATAGCTCATAACTGGGATGAAGAACCCCTAAAGTTGCAGGGGAGAAAAACAAAAGATTGTTTAATTAATATAGTTCTTGTTCTAACACTAATAGCAAGGTTTTAAAGTCACAGATTCTCAGATTCTCAAGTATTTATAATGCACTCAGTCATTTGTACATTCACTGGACTAAAATCTATGTGTGCAATTCATATGTGATGCTGAAACTTGACATGGAAGTTTAATTTGCATGACCACACTTCAGAAAGGAAGCCAAATATAACTTGCCCCCAATCCAATAGGTGATGTATGACAGAGTGCAGGACTCAGATCTGCATTTGCTACCTTGTAAACCAGTGATTTCTAATACTGGACAGAAATGGAAACTATTTAACTTGCTTGCTTCAATATGTAAAGTGATACTGCCCGCTGCCAGGGCTGGCCTCAAGGGCCTCAGTCAGTTGCATGGAACACCACATGTAGTTCAATGCCCTCTTAAAATTCTGCATTTTTTAGCAAGAGGGTCAGCATTTTTAGTTTGTCTAGGGTTCAGCATTATGTTGCTGGTCCTGCTTCTAGAAAAGTTCTGGACAGCTGTTTATACCATCTTCATGGTTGTAATGAGTGTGAAAAAGCCTGGACTATTTAGTGAAATTCTTTCTGAACATCTTTGGAATTGAGCCATTTCTTTACATTATTGGGAAAACAGCTTCACCTTTCAGATATCAGTTTCCTCTCTTGTGAGAATGGCACTCATTTACTCTAAATGTGCTCAATTGTTGTTAAAGTGCCTTCTACCTGTGCTAATGCTTCTGAAGTCCTCCAGAGGAAGATACCTTGATGATTCTTTCTACAGTTACCTAGAATGCCCTTATTTTGCCTTGAGCAACCCTCTTGGCAAACCACAAGACTTGGGACAAACATGACTTCCTCTAGTTTCTTGAAGGAATATATGACTCTTCTCAGCAGTTATTTTTAAAATACAGTGGCTGAGGGGAAGGGAGAGAGAGAGAGAATTTATAAAACTGTCTATAGACTTCAAAATCACTGCAGATGGTGACTGCAGCCATAAAATTAAAAGACACTTGCTCCTTAGAAGAAAAGTTATAACAAACCTAGGCAGTGCATTAAAAAGCAGAGACATTACTTTGCTGACAAAGGTCTGTCTAGTCAAAGCTATGGTTTTTCCAGTAGTCATGTATAGATGTGAGAGCTGGACCATAAAGAAGGCTGAGCACTGAAGAACTGATGCTTTTGAACTGTGGTGTTGGAGAAGACTCTTGAGAGTCCGTTGGACTGCAAGGAGACCAAACCAGTCAATCCTAAAGGAAATCAGTCCTGAATATTCATTGGAAGGACTGATGCTGAAGCTGAAACCCCAATACTCTGGCCACTTGATGCATACAGCCAATTCATTAGAAAAGAGCCTGATGCTGGAAAAGATAGAAGGCTGGAGAAGAAGGGGACAACAGAGGATGAGAATGTTGGATGATATCACTGACTCAATAGACATGAATCTGAGCAAGCTCCAGGAGATAGTGAAGGACAGGCATGCTTCAGTCCATAGGGTTGCATAGTAGGACATGACTGAGTGACTGAACAACAACAAGACTTTGTCTCCTACCTAGAAAGAATACACTTATCTCTCAGTGTGTTCCTATGGTACCCTATATAAACCTCTTTAATTGCCCTTATCACCTGGTTGTAAAGGTTTAAATGTGGTTCTCCTCTACTAGGATACTTGAGTAGTGGAATATTGCCTTATCTTTAGAGCATCAGTATTTAGGAAAATTTTGATAAAATTTGGTGAAATGAAATAAAATGAATTGCTAAAGTTAGCCTATATTCAATGACTTGAATGGTTATACAGATCAATTAAAATTATGCACTTTTCAGGTGAGTTATGTGAAACTTCCCTAAACTCAAAACTTAATGAATCCCCAAAATGAACGTATAAGTGCTTCATTACTATCATAGCACTTACATGAGAAACCTAAAAAAAAAAATGATACAAACAAACAGTTTACAAAACAGAAACAGACTCACAGACTTAGAGAAGGAACTTATGGATACTGGGGTTGGGAGGAAAGGGTGACAGGGAGGGATAGATTGGGAGTTTGGGATTGACATGTGTACTCTGCTGTATTTAAAACAACCAACAAGGACCCACTGTATAGCACAGGGAACTCTACTCAATACTCTGTAATAACCAAATGGGAAAAGAATTTGAAAAAAAAGAATAGATATTAATACACATATATATACAACTGAATCACTTTGCTCTGCACTTAAAACTAACACAACAATACTCCAATAAAAAATAAAGAAATTAGAAATCATAAGAGAAATAAAATCTTATAGGAATTCTTTCCTTGATTAAACAGTTTGTTCTCTGTAACTGTGAGTTTCTGTTTTGTTATATTCATTAATTTTTTTAGGTTCAAAGTGTAAGCTAAAATACAGTATTTGTCTTTCTCTGTCTGACTTACTTCACTAAGCATAAAACCTTCCAGATGTATCTATGTTGTTGCAAATAGCAAAACTTCATTCCTTTCATGACTGAGTAATATTATACACACACACACACACACACACACACACTACATCTTCTTTATCCATTTCTCTATTGATGGACACTTAGATTGCTTCCATATCTTGGCAATTGTAAATAATGCTTCTATGAACAATTGTGTTACTGTTTTTGTTTCTTTAAATGTAATATCCAAGAGTGAGATTGGTGGATGATATGGTAGTCATAGTTTTAATTTTTTCAGGAATCTCCATACTGTTTTTCATAGTGACTTTACCAATTTAAATTCCCACCAATAAGGCACAAGGCTACCTTTTCTCCACATCCTTGCAAATACATATTATTTGTAGAATTTTGATGATAGCCACTCTAACAGGTGTGAGGTGATATCTCACTGTGGTTTTGACTTACATTCCTCTGATGATTAATGATGCTGAGCAGCTTTTCATGTACCTGTTGGCTATCTGTATTTTTGGAAAAATGTCTGTTAGGTCCTTCTGCTCAGTTTCAATAAGAGTGTTTGTTTGCTTTTGATATTGTGTTGTATGAGCTTTTTATAGATTTTGAATATTAACCCCCTATCAAACATATCATTTGTAAATATTTCCTCCCATCCAGAGTGTTGTCTTTTCATTTTGTTGATGGTTTCCTTTGATGTGAAAAAGCTTTTAAATTCGATTGGGTCCATTTGTTAATTTTTGCTTTTTAATTCCTTGCCTGAAGATATAGATCCCACCCCCCAAAAAAAAGTGCTGCTATAGTTTCTGTCATAGAGAGTACTGCCTATGTTTTCTTCTTCGAGTTTTATGATTTTTGGTTTCACATTTATGTCTTTAATCCATTTTGAGTTTATGTTTGTATATATTGTAAGAAAATGTACTGATTTTATTCTTTTACATGTAACTGTCCAGTCTTCCTAATACTGCTTATTGAGGAGACTGTCTTTTCACAATTGAATATTTTTGCCTCCTCTGTCATACATTAATTGGCCATATGGGCTTAGGTTTATTTCTGTTCCCTCTGTTCTTTTCTATTGATTCATATGTCTGCTTTTCTGCCAGCAACATGCTGTTTTAATTACTATCACTTTGCAGTATAGTTAGAAGTCAGGATACTGTTCATACTGTTCATGGGGTTCTCGAGGCAGGAATACTGAAGTGGTTTGCCATTCCCTTCTCCCGTGGGCCACGTTTTGTCAGAACTCCCCACCATGACCCATCTGTCTTGGGCGGCCCTATATGGCATGGATCATAGTTTCATTGAGTCAGACAAGGCTGTGGTTCGTGTGATAATTTTGATTAGTTTCTGTGATTGTGGTTTTCATTCTGTCTGCCCTCTGAGGGATAAGGATACGAGGCTTATGGAAGATTCCTGATGGGAGACAGACTGTGGGGGAAACCAGATGTTCTGGTGGGCGGTACCATGCTCAGTAAATCTCTAATCCAGTTTTCTGTTGATGGGCGGGGCTGTGTTTCCTCCTGTTGTTTGACCTGAGGCCAAACTATGGTGGAGGTAATGAAGATAACAGCGACCTCCTTCAAAAGGTCCCATGCACCCACTGCTGCACTCAGTGCCCCCAGCCCTGCAGCCCTGCCAACACGTGCCTCCGCTGGAGACTCCTGGACACTCACGGGCAAGTCTGGGTCATTCTCTTGTGGGGTCACTGCTCCTTCTTCCTGGGTTCTGGTGCACACAAGGTTTTGTTTGTTTCGCTAGTCCTGTGTAAGTTCTGGTGGCTCTATGGTGGAGTTAATGGGGACCTCCTCCAAAAGGGCTTATACAACACTCAGGTCTGCTGCATCCAGAGCCCCTAGCCCTGCGGCAGGCCACTGCTGACCCGTACCTCCATAGGAGACACTCAGACACTCAAAGACAGGTCTGGCTCAGTCTCCGTGGGGACTCCTGGTGTGCACAAGGTTTTGTTTGAGCCCTCCAAGTATCTCTGGTGAGTATGGGGTTTGATTCTAAACGTGATTTTGCCCCCCCTACTGTCTTCCCAGGGGTTCTCCTTTGCCTTTGGATGTGGGGTATCATTTTTTGGTGGGATACAACATTCTCAAGATCATCCTCAAGAAAAAGAAATGCAAAAAGGCAAAATGGTTGTCTGAGGAGGCCTTACAAACAGGTGAGAAAAGAAGAGAATCTAAAGGCAAAGGAGAAAAGGAAAAATATACCCATCTGAATGCAGAGTTCCAAAGAATAACAAGGAGAAATAAGAAAGCCTTCCTCAGTGGTCAATGCAAAGAAATAGAGGAAAACAATAAAATGGGAAAGACTAGAGCTCTCTTCAGGAAAATTAGAGATACCAAGCGAAGATTTCATGCAAAGATGGGCACAATAAAGGACAGAAATGGTATGGACCTGCAGAAGATATTAAGAAGAGGTGGCAAGAATACACAGAAGAATTATACGAAAAAGATATGACCCAGATAACCATGATGGGGTGATCACTCACCTAGAGCCAGACATCCTGGAATGTGAAGTCAAGTGGGCCTTAGTAAGCATCACTATGAACAAAGCTAGTGGAGGTGATGGAATTCCAGTTGAGCTATTTAAAATCCTAAAAGGTGATGCTGTGAAATGGCTGAACTCAGTATACCAGCAAATTTGGAAAACTCAGCAGTGGCCACAGGACTGGAAAAGGTCAGTTTTCATTCCAGTCCCAAAGAAAGGCAATGCCAAAGAATGCTCAAACTACTGCACAATTGCACTCATCTGATACACTAGTAAAATAATGCTCAAAACTCTCCAAGCCAGACTACAGCAATACATGAACTGTGAACTTCCAGATGTTCAAACTGGTTTTACAAAGGCAGAGGAACCAGAGTTCAAATTGCTAACATCTGTTGGATCATCGAAAAAGCAAAAGAGTTCCAGAAAAGCGTCTATTTCTGCTTTATTGACTCTGCCAAAGCCTTTGACTGTGTGGATCACAATAAACTGTGGAAAATTCTGAAGGAGATGGGAATACCAGACCACCTGACCTGCCTATTGAGAAATCTGTATGCAGGTCAGGAAGCAACAGTTAGAACTGGACATGGAACAACAGACTGGTTCCAAATTGGGAAAGGAGTACATCAAGGCTGTATATTGTCACCTTGCTTATTTAACTTATATGCAGAGTGTATCACGTGAAATTCCAGGCCAGTGAAGCACAAGCTGGAATCAAGAATGCTGGGAGAAATATCAATAACCTTAGATAAGAACTAAAAAGTCTCTTGATGAAAGTGAAAGAGGAGAGTGAAAAAGTTGGCTTAAAGCTTAACATTCAGAAAACTAAGATCATGGCATCCGGTCCCATCACTTCATGCCAAATAAATGGGGAAACATTGGAAACAGTGTCAGACTTTATTTGGGGGGCTCCAAAATCACTGCAGATGGTGACTGCAGCCATGAATTTAAAAGATGCTTGCTCCTTGGAGGAAAAGTTATGACCAGCCTAGACAGCATATTAAAAAGCAGAGACATTACATTGCCGAAAACGGTCTGTCTAGTCAAAGCTATGTTTTTTCCAGTAGTCATGTATGGATGTGAGATTTGGACTATAAACAAAGCTGAGTACCGAAGAATTGATGCTTTTGAACTGTGGTGTTGGAGAAGACTTTTGAGAGTCCCTTGGACTGCAAGGAGATCAAACTAGTCAATCCTAAAGGAAATCAGTCCTGAATGCTCATTGGAAGGACTAATACTGAAGGTGAAACTCCAATACTTTGGCCACCTGATGCGTTGGAAAAGACTGATACTGGGAAAGATTGAAGGCAAGAGGAGAAGGGGATGACAGAGGATAAGATGGTTGGATGGCATCACCGGCTTGATGGACATGAGTTTGAGCAAGCTTTGGGAGTTGGTGATGGACAGTGATGACTTGCATGCTGCAGTCCATGGGGTCACAAAGAGTCAGACATGACCGAGCAACTGATCTGAACTAGATGTCAGGAAGCTTGATATTTCTGGCTTTTTTTTTTTTTTCCCCTAGAGATTGCTTTGGCTATTCAGAGTTGTGATCAGATAAAAATTTTAGGATTATTTTATTCTAGCTCTGTGAATAATGTCATGGGTATTTTGATAGGGATTGCATTAAATCTGTAGATTGCTTTGGGAAGTGTGGCCATTTGCATAATATTAAGTATTCCAATCCAAATGGAACATGTTTCCATTTCTTTTTAACATCTTCAGTTTGCTTCATCAGTGTTTTATAGTTTTCAGAGGATAAGTCTTTCACCTCCTTTGTTAAGTTTATTCCTAGGTATTTTATTCTCTCTGATGCAATGTTCATTTATTTATTTTGGCTGCACTGGGTCTTTGTTGCTTTTTCCACAGGCTTTCTCTAGTGGCCACAAGTGGAGGCTACTCTTTGTTTTGGTGCCCGGGCTTCTCATTGTGGTGGCTTCTCTTGTTATATAGCACATGCTGTAGATGCTCAGGCTTTAGTAGTTGTGGCACACAGGTTCAGTAGTTGCAGCTCACGGGCCCTAGAACATGCACAGAGGCTTCAGTAGTTGTAGCACATGGGCTTAGTTGCTCTGAGACAATGTGAAATCTTCCTGGACCAGGGATTGAACCCCTGTCCCCTGCATTGGCAGGTGGACTCTTATCCACTGCGCCACCGGGGAAATTCCTTGATGCAATTTTAAATGGGATTGTTTTTTACTTTCTCTTTTTGGTAGTTCATTATTAGTGTAAAGGAAAGTGACAGATTTCTGTATATGTCTTATATCCTACAACTTTACTGAATTCACGTATCAGTCCTAATAGTTGTGTGTGTGTGTGTGTGTGTGTGTGTGTGTGTGTGTGTAGGCATTAGGGTTTTTAATATATAGTGTTATGTCATCCGAAAATTGGAGAAGGCAATGGCAACCCATTCCAGTATTCTTGCCTGGAGAATCCTGTGGATGGAGGAGCCTGGTGAGCTGCTGTCCATAGGGTCGCACAGAGTTGGACATGATGGAAGTGACTTAGCATGAATGCATGCATGCATTGGAGAAGGAAATGGCAACCCACTTCAGTGTTCTTGCCTGGAGAATCCCAGGGACGCAGGAGCCTGGTGAGCTGCCATCTATGGGGTCGCACATAGTTGGACACAACTGAAGCGACTTAGCAGCAGCAGTAGCAGCCTCCGAAAATAGTGAAAGTTTACTTTCCCCCTTCCAACCTGGATGACTTTTATTTCTTTTTCTTATTGTTGTGAGTAGACTTACAATAACATGTTAAATAGAAATGGTAAGAGTAAGCATCCTTGTTTGTCCCTGATTTTAGAAGAAAAGCTTTCAGTTTTCACCAGTATAGTGTTAGTAGTGGGTTTGTTATAAATGGCCTTTGTCATGTCGAGATACGTTCCCTTTCTGTCCACTTTGATTAGTTTCTATTATGAATGGATGTTGGATTTTTTCAAATGCTTTTTCTGGATCTACTGAGATGATCATGTGATTTTTATCCAGCTTTCTTCAATGTGGTATATCACATTGATTGATTTGTGAATACCGAACCATTCTTACTTCCCTGGAATAAATTGCACTTGATCATGGTACACGATACTTTTTAAATATAGCTGAATTTTGTTTGCTAATATTTTGTTGAAGATTTTGAATCTGTATTCATTAGGGATATTGGCCAGTAATCTTTTTTTGTAGTGTCTTTGTCTGGTTTTGCTATCAGGGTAATGGTGACCTCATATAACGAGTTTTTGATTGTTCCCTCCTCTTCAGTTTTTGGAATATTTTGAGAAGGATAGATACTTACTTTTTTGTATGTTTGGTAGAATTCCCCTTTGAAGTGGTCTGGTCCTAAAGTTTTGCTTTTGGGGAGTTTTATTAATGCTGATTCAATTATAATTCTAATACTCTAATTATAATTCTAATACTTTATTTAATTCTAATTCTTCTTGATTGTCTTGGAAGATTGTATGTGTCTAGAAATATATCCATTTCTTCTAGGTTGTTCAATTTGTTGGCATATTATTTTCTTGTTACTGTTTTTAGTTCTGTGATATCAATTGTGATTTCTTGCCTTTCATTCATTTTGTTTATTTGGGCCTGTTGTCTTATTTTTTAAATTAGTGTAACTAAAGGCTTATCAATTTTACTTATCTTTTTAAAAAACAGCTCTTAGTTTCATTGATCCTTTCTATGTTTTGTGCACTAAACTATCGTCATGTTTTAAAATTTGTTTTCCTCATTGAGGTTTTGATTTGCATATCTGATAATGAGTGATGTTGAGCATCTTTTCATGTGTTTGTTAGCCATCTGTATGTCTACTTTGGAGCAAATCAAAACCTCAATGAGGTACCATTACACACCAGTCAGAATGCCTGCTATCCAAAAGTCTACAAACAATAAATGCTGGAGAGGGTGTGGAGAAAAGGGAACCCTCTTACACTGTCGGGGGGAATGCAAACTAGTACAGCCACTATGGAGAACAGTGTGGAGATTCCTTAAAAAACTGGAAATAGAACTGCCATATGACCCAGCAATCCGACTTCTGGGCATACACACCGAGGAAACCAGATCTGAAAGAGACACATGTACACGAATGTTCATCGCAGCACTGTTTATAATAGCCAGGACATGGAAGCAACCTAGATGCCCATCAGCAGATGAATGGATAAGGAAGCTGTGGTACATATGCACGATGGAATATTACTCAGCCATTAAAAAGAATTCATTTGAATCAGTTCTAATGAGATGGATGAAACTGGAGCCCATTATACAGAGTAAAGTAAGCCAGAAAGATAAAGACCAATACAGTATACTAATGCATATATATGGAATTTAGAAAGATGGTAATGATAACCCTATATGCAAAACAGAAAAAGAGACACAGATGTACAGAACAGACTTTTAGACTCTGTGGGAGAAGGCTAGGGTGGGATGTTCAGAGAGAACAGCATTGAAACAAGTATACTATCAAGGGTGAAACAGATCACCAGCCCAGGTTGGATGCATGAGACAAGTGCTCAGGGCTGGTGCACTGGGAAGACCCAGAGGGATGGGATGGAGAGGGAGGTGGGAGGGGGGATCGGGATGGGGAACACATGTAGATCCATGGCTGATTCATGTCAATGTATGGCAAAAACCACTACAATATTGTAAAGTAATTAGCCTCCACCTAATAAAAATAAATGGAAAAAAGTATTATCTGGAAAAAATATAAAACAAAATTTGTTTTCCTTTTTGCCATTCTGATTGGGTAGTTTCCCTTATTCTGTCTTTCAGATTGTTTATGAGTTCTTTTTAGACATTTTTTGGCCATACCATAGCATCTGGGATCTTAGTTCCCTGACTAGGGATCAGACCTATGCACCTAACAGTGGAAGCAGGGAGTCTTAACCACTGGCCTGCAAGGAAGTCCTGCTTATGAGTTCTTATGTATCACCTAATCCACTAACTCTTTCCAAGAGACATTTCATTTCTGTTATTATAGGTATTTTTTTAGCTCTGACTGGTTTTTCATGTTTCATATTGTTCTGTGTGAAACTCTCACTGTAGTCATCTATTCTTTTCCTCAGTCCAGTTGGCACTCTTGTTACTATTGCTTTGAACTCTTTGTCAAGTAGATTATTTGTCCCTGTTTCATTAGGGTTTTTATTTTCATAGATTGTTTTTTCTTGTTTTTTTTTTTTTTAAACATATCTGTGTTTTCATATTAACTTTCTCTGTCTTTGTAGATTTGATGAAACAGTTACTTATCACAGTATTAATGGCATGTCCTGTGAGGGAGCATCCCTATGCAGTTTCTGTGAGCCCACTGGCTCTGGTGGGAGAGCTGAATCTGAA
Source organism: Cervus canadensis (assembly GCF_019320065.1). Taxonomy (NCBI): domain Eukaryota; kingdom Metazoa; phylum Chordata; class Mammalia; order Artiodactyla; family Cervidae; genus Cervus; species Cervus canadensis. The sequence goes on along the minus strand of NC_057392.1, from coordinate 205,248 downwards.
ATGGGCAGAGGCTGTGTCTCCTAAAGGGGTACAGTGACTGTCAATGCATTGGTGGGTTGCAGGGCTGGAGTGGGTGCATCTAGAGCTAGAGCCAGGTGTGAGCCAAGGCTTTGCCTATGCTCAGCAGCAGTCCCCATGTTGTTAGGGATAGGAGTGGACCTGAAGAGGTGGAGCAGGAGGTGTGAGGGAGTTGATGGGGGTGATGGGGATGATGGCAGTCTCCATCTTGGTTGGGATTGTGGCCAAGGCCCAAGGACTTGGAGGCTGCCCTTCTGTGCTGGTTTCACATTTCCCCCCAGTGTGTGTGCCTTGGTTTTAGACTTGGTTGGGGCTACACCAACCAAGAGAATGAGTTAGTTTCATTCTCTCCGAGATGTAAATATGGATGTGTGTACCAGAAATGTTATTCTCCCTGGAGCTGATTTTGTGCCCTCAGACCACACGACCTGCCTCTTGAGAAACCTGTATGCAGGTCAGGAAGCAACAGTTAGAACTGGACATGGAACAACAGACTGGTTCCAAATAGGAAAAGGAGTACGTCAAGGCTGTATATTGTCCCCCTGCTTATTTAACTTATATGCAGAGTACATCATGAGAAACACTGGGCTGGAAGAAGTACAAGCTGAAATCAAGATTGCCAGGAGAAATATCAATAACCTCAGATATGCAGATGACACCACCCTTATGGCAGAAAGTGAAGAGGAACTAAAAAGCCTATTGATGAAAGTGAAACAGAAGAGTGAAAAAGTTGGCTTAAAGCTCAACATTCAGAAAACTAAGATCATGGCATCTGGCCCCATCACTTCATGGGAAATAGATGGGGAAACAGTGGAAGCAGTGTCAGACTTTATTTTTTGGGGCTCCAAAATCACTGCAGATGGTGATTGCAGCCATGAAATTAAAAGATTCTTACTCCTTGGAAGGAAAGTTATGACCAACCTAGAGAGCATATTAAAAAGCAGAGGCATACTTTGCCACCAAAGGTCCACCTAGTCAAGGCTATGGTTTTTCCAGAGGTCATGTATAGATGTGAGAGTTGGACTGCAAAGAAAGCTGACTGCTGAAGAATTGATGCTTTTGAACTGTGATGTTGGAGAAGACTCTTAATCTCTTGGACTGCAAGGAGATCCAACCAGTCCATCCTAAAGGACATCAGTCCTGGGTGTTCACTGGAAGGACTGATGCTGAAGTTGAAACTCCAGTACTTTGGCCACGTGATGTGAAGAGTTGACTCATTGGAAAAGACCCTGATGCTGGGAGGGATTGGGGGCAGGAGGAGAAGGGGTTGACAGAGGATGAGATGAATGGATGGCATCACCGACTCAATGGACATGAGTTTGAGTAAACTCTGGGAGTTGGTGATGGACAGGGAGGCCTGGCGTGCTGCAATTCATGGGGTCACAGAGTCAGACACGACTGAGTGACTGCACTGCACTGAACTGAAATGTGTGCACAAATGCACATACCTGCAATGGTCGCCTCTGCCCTGTTCTAAGGCAGGGCCAGGGCCCAGCCCAGCTCTGTTCCCTCTTTAGTGTGCACACTCTCATTTGCAGTGGCTGGCTCTGTCTTAATTGGGAGCAGCACCAGAGCAAGAGGGACTGGAGCAGGAGCCCAGTGAGAGCTGGGCCACATGCTGTCAGTGGTACTGGCAGGCAAGCCAGAGCATTGGGCAGTTTTCAATTGGTTGTCTCTATGTTGTGACTGGGATTAAGCAAAGTCTGTGTATGCACTCTTGAAGAGCAGAGTCTCAGTTTCTTAGAGCCCTCTGGTAAACCTCACTGATTTTCAAGCCAGCTTAAGGAAGCTGTCAGACTGCAAAGCTGGTGTTCCTATTATGTGACTTGAATACCTAACTACCCAGAGAGCATCCCCAAGGCTGTGATATCACCCTCTCTCCAGGGTCCCCAGCGAGCAGTGGGATTCCAGATTAGATCACTTCTCTTTTCTTCCTATCAGACTCTGTGTGGATATTTCTTTATAGCTTAGTTGTAGAACAGATGTTCTGCTAGTCTTCAGGTCAATTTCTGAGAGTTGTTCTCTATGTAGTTGTATGTTTGATGTGATTGTGAGGGAAGATGAGCTCAATGTCAATTCCAACATCTGGATCCCACCCTCTTTGGCTATTGTCACTGATGGAATCATGAGCTGCTTCCAGGCTTTGGCTATTATGAATAAAGCAGCTAAAAATATGTTTTTGTGAACATGTGTTTTCACTTCTCTTGGATAAACACAGGATTGAATTACTGTATGAAAATACAAATATATGCTTAGTTTCATAAAAAATTGCCAGAATTTTTCCAGTGTGGTTGTACAGTTTTACACACCAATTAAAAATGCATGAGAGTTATAAGTGCTTAATATTCTCCCCAAAATTTAGCTAGGTCATTCTTTTTCATTTGATTACTCTGATCAGGTGTGTAGATATCTTTGTGCAATTTTAACAAACATTTTCCTTACAAGCAATACTGAGCAGTTTTTCATGTGCTTATTGGTCATTAGTATCCTCCTTTTGACAAATGTCTGTTGAAACATTTTGCTCATATTTAACAGATTTTCTTTTGTCTGTTAATTGTTGAGTTATAAGAGTTTTTAAAAGTATATTGTATATAGCAGTCTTTCATCAACACATGTTTGTAAAAGTTTCTTCCCTGTCTTTGGGTTACCTGTTAATTTTTTAAATATCTGTTGATGGCTGAAGTTTTACTTTATGCAAAGTCTGATAAAATTTTTTTTTCTTCTATGGTTATTATTTCTTCTATGGTTATCCTGAGTGTTCATTGGAAGGACTGATGCTGAAGCTGAAACTCCAATACTTTGGCCACCTGATGCAAAGAGTTGACTCACTGGAACAGACCCTGATGCTGTGAAAGATTGAGGGCAGGAAGAGAAGGGGATGAGATGGTTGGATGGCATCATTGACTCGATGGACATGGTTTTGGGTGGACTCTGGGTGTTGGTGTGCTGCGGTTCATGGGGTCACAAAGAGTCAGACATGACTGAGTGACTGAACTGAACTGAACTGAACTGATGGTTATTGCTTTCTTAGTTTTGTCTATAAAACTTTTGCTAAATCCACATTACAAGGGTATTACACCATGTTTATTATTGTTAAAGTTTTATAGATTTAGTTAACATATTTTAGTTTATGATATAACTTGTGTTAATTTTTGTGTATGGTACTAGATAGTGTTTGAAGTTAATTATTTCCATATGGCTATCTGCTTTTTCTGGATCATTTATTGAAGACACTCCTATGCCTTTTGGATATTGGATGTCCCTTTCGGATATTGAAGACATTCCTATCCCTTTGGATTCCTTTTGGATTTCAGGAGCACCTTTATCAAAACTTGATTTACCATCAACGTGTGATTGTATTTCTGGACTCTCTCTTATTTAATCTGTTTATCAGTTTTAGACTGGTACCACATATATCACTGTAGCTTCCTAGTAAATCTGGAGGTTAGCTAATGTACATCCTCCAATATTGTTCTTTTTCAAGGTTGCTTTAGATATTGTAGGTCATTTGTGCTTCCATATAAATATTAGAATCAATTTCTACAGAAGTGTCTTCTGGGATTGCGTTTGGGACTGCCCTAAATCTATAGATCAATGTGGAGTGAACTGATGCCTTAACAATTTTGTTAAGTTTTGTTTATTTTTGAACTTTAGGCCTTTTAATTATTATCATTGCTTTACAGCAATCGGCTTATAGCTCCAATACAAGATTCAAAAGAAATGGTAGGACTGGACATCTTGACTTTTTTTTTCAGCTCCTAGGGAAAAAGCACTCAATATTTTAGCATTAAATAGCTTTTTCATATGCCCTTTATCAGGCTAAGAAAGTTTCTTACTATTCCTTGTATATTGAGAGTTATCACAGATGATTGATGACTTTTGTCAAATACTTGTTTGTAAACACCCTCTTCCAACAACATAAGAGAAGACTCTACACATGGACATTGCCAGATGGCCAATACCAAAATCAGATTGATTATATTCTTTGCAACAAAGATGGAGAAGCTCTATACAGTCAGCAAAAACAAGACCAGGAGTTGACTGTGGCTCAGATCATGAACTCCTTATTGCCAAATCCAAACTTAAATTGAAGAAAGTAGGGGAAACCACTAGACCATTCAGGTATGACTGAAATCATACCTTACAATTATACAGTGGAAGTGACAAATAGATTCAAGGGATTAGATCTTATAGACAAACTGCCTGAAGGACTATGGACAGAGGTTCGTGACATTGTACAAGAGGCAGGGATCAAGACCATCCTCAAGAAAAAGAAACACAAAAAGAGGCAAAATGGTTGTCTGAGGAGGCCTTACAAACAGCTGAGAAAAGAATAGAAGCAAAAGGCAAAGAGAAAAGGAAAGATGTACCCATTTAAATGCAGAGTTCCAAAGAATAGCAAGGAGAGATAAGAAAGACTTCCTCAGTGATCAATGCAAAGAAACAGAGGAAAACAACAGAATGGAAAAGACTAGAGATCTCTTCAAGAAAATTAGAGATACCAAGGGAACATTTCATGCAAAGATGGGCACAATAAAGGACAGAAATTGTATGGACCTAACAGAAGCAGAAGATATTAAGAAGAGGTGGCAAGAATACACAGAAGAACTGTACAAAAAAGATCTTCACGACCCAGATAATCACGATGGTGTGATCACTCACCTAGAGCCAGACATCCTGGAATGTGAAGTCAAATGGGCCTTCAGCTCAGTTCAGTTCACTGGGCCTTAAGAAGCATCATTATGAACAAAGCTAGTGGAGGTGATGGAATTCTGGTTGAGCTATTTCAAATCCTAAAAGATGATGCTGTGAAAGTGCTGCACTCAATATGCCAGCAAATTTGGAAAACTCAGTAGGGGCCACAGGACTGGAAAAAGTCAGTTTTCATTCCAATATCAAAGAGAGGCAATGCCAAAGAATGCTCAAACTACCACACAATTGCACTCATCTCACACACTAGCAAAGTAATGCTCATAATTCTCCAAGCCAGGCTACAACAGTATGTGAACCATTAAATTCCAGATGTTCAAGTTGGATTTAGAAAAGGCAGAGGAACCAGATATCAAGTTGCCAACATCCACTGGGTCATTGGAAAAGCATAAGAGTTCCAGAAAAACATATACTTCTGCTTTATTGACTATGCCAAAGTCTTTGACTGTGTGGGTCACAACAAACTGGAAAATTCTTAAAGAGATAGGAATACCAGATCACCTGACCTGCCTCCTGAAAAATCTATACGCAGGTCAAGAAGCAACAGTTAGAACTGGACATGGAACAACAGACTGATTTCAAATCAGGAAAGGAGTAATCAAGGCTGTATGTATATTGTCACCCTGCTTATATAACTTATATGCAGAGTACATCATGCAAAATGCAGGGCTGGCTGAAGTACATGCTGAAATCAAGATTGCCAGGAGAAATATCAATAACCTCAGATATGCAGATGACACCACACTTATGGTAAAAAGTGAAGAACTCAAGAGCCTCTTGATGAAAGTGATAGAGGAGAGTGAAAAAGCTGGATTAAAACTCAGCATTCAGAAAACTAAGAGCATGATGTCTGGTCCCATCGCTTCATGACAAACAGATGGGAAACAATGAAAACAGTGACAGACTTTATTTTTTTTTGGGGGGGGGGCTCCAAAATCACTGCAGATGTTGGTTGCAGCCATGAAATTAAAAGATGCTTGCTCTTTGGATGAAAAGTTATAACCAACCTAGACAGCATAATAAAAAGTAGACACATTACTTTGTCCACAAATCTTCATCTATTCGAAGCTATGGTTTTTCCAAGTAGTCATGTATGGATGTGAGAGTTGGACTATAAAGAAAGCTGAGTGCCAAAGAATTGATGCTTTTGATCTGTGGTGTTTGAGAAGACTCTTGAGAGTCCCTTGGACTGTGAGGAGATCCATCCAGTGAATGCTAAAGGAAATCAGTCCTGAATGTTCATTGGAAGGACTGATACTGAAGCTGAAACTCCAATACTTTGGCCACCTGATCTGAAGAACTGACTCATTAGAAAAGACCCTGATGCTGGGAAAGATTGATGTCAGGAAGAGAAGGGGAAGACAGAGGATGAGATGGTTGGATGGGATCACTGGCTCTACGGACATGAGTTTAAGTAGCCCCCAGGATTTGGTGATAGACAGGAAAGCCTGGTGTGCTGCAGTCCATGGGGTCACAAAGAGTTGGACACGACTGAGTGACTGAACTGAACTGAACTGAATCTATTTGAAATGGTTATAATGGGTTTCTTTTATTGTATTTTACAGTGAATTATATTGTTGAGTTATGCATATTAAACCAGTCTTGCATACTTAGGTAAACTCACTTTATCAAGATTTATTATTCTAGTAGCTCAGCTGGTAAGGAATCCACCTGCAATGAGTGAGACCTGGGTTCGATCCCTGGGTTGGGATGATCCCCTGGAGAAGGGAACAGCTACCGACTCCAGTATGCTGGCCTGGAGAATTCCATGGACGGTATTGTCCATGGGGTCACAAAGGGTTGGACGCAACTGAGAAACTTTCACTCAATCACTCAAATCATACATATTGCTGGATCAACTTTGCCAATATCTTGCTAAAAATCTTTTGTGGTTTTATGAGAAATACTGGTATAGAGTGTTATTTTTTGCTAATATTTTTGTCAGGTTTCATTTTAGGAGTTATGTTGGCTTCATAAAACCAGTTGTAAAGTCTGTCTTCCCCCTATATTCTCTCAGAGTTTCTGAAATATCAGTGTTATTTCTTCCTCATATGTTTTATAGAATTCATCAGTGAACCCAGAAATTTGATAACAAATTCAATTTTTGTATTAGATACAGGACTATATATATCTTCTGCTGTAGCTTGTATCAGTTTTGATAAGTAGTATTGTCAAGATATTTGTGAACTTTTCTTACTTATTGCCATCCCTAATAATCATAATTTATTTTTCCTTTCCTTTTCTTCTTGGTAAGTATAGCTAGGTTTATTAATTTATGATGTTTTCCATTGATGTTTATACTTCACTGAGTGCTGGTCTTATATTGGTATTTTTCTTTATGTAGATCTGAGGTGTTTTTTTTTAACTTCCTTAGATGAAACCTTAAATGCTTCACTTTAAATAATTTTCTAATATAAATAATTTAAGATATAAAATTTCCTGTAAGAACTATAATGCATCACACAAATTTTGATATATTGTGTTTTATTGTCATTCATTATTTTCCTTTTGATTAATTTTTCTTCTATACATTATTGCAAAATGCATTGTTTAATTTTTACATATATGTCAGTTTAAAAATATTTTATTATGATTTAATCATATGATGCTCAGAGGGTATTCTCTATATGATATCAGTTCTTCTAAATTTATTGAGGCTTGTTTTATGGCCCAGCATATTTTTTATCTTGTACCAAATAAAATTGGAAAGAACATGTATTCTGTAGCTCTCCTGTGTAGTTAAATATAAATAACAATTAGGCTAAGTTGTTTAATAGTGTTATTCATCTTTTAAGTCTTCATTATGTATGTCTGTGCATGCATGTGTGCTCAGTCATGTCTGACTCTTTGCTTCTGACTCTTTGTGTCCAAATCTTTGTGACCCTATGGACTGTAATCCATTCTCCTCTGTGAACAGAATTTTCCAGATAAGAACACTGGAGTAGGTTGCCATTTCCTATTCCAGGGGATCTTCCCAACCTAGGGATTGAACCCGCCTCTTTTGTGTCTCCTGCATTGGCAGAGGGATTCTTTTCCACTGCACCACCTGGGAAGCTCCTTTGTATGTATGTATTATTCTCATTGTTCGATCAATTGCTGAGAGAGAGGTTTTATAACTTTCAGCTATTATTGGGGAATTTCCCATTTCTTTTTAAAATTATTACTCAGCCATTAAAAAGAATTCATTTGAACCAGTCCTAATGAGATGGATGAAGCTGGAGCCCCTTATACAGAGTGAAGTAAGCCAGAAAGATAAAGAACATTACAGCATACTAACACATATATATGGAATTTAGAAAGATGGTAACGATAACCCTATATGCAAAACAGAAAAAGAGACACAGAAATACAGAACAGACTTTTGAACTCTGTGGGAGAAGGTGAGGGTGGGATGTTTCAAAAGAACAGCGTGTATACTATCTATGGTGAAACAGATCACCAGCCCAGGTGGGATGCATGAGACAAGTGCTCGGGCCTGGTGCACTGGGAAGACCCAGAGGAATCGGGTGGAGAGGGAGGTGGGAGGGGGATCGGGATGGGGAATACGTGTAAATCTATGGCTGATTCATATCAATGTATGACAAAACCCACTGAAATGATGTGAAGTAATTAGCCTCCAACTAATAAAAAAAAAATTATTTATTTCTTAAAAAAAATTTTTTTGTTGTTGTTTATTTGGCTGCACTGGGACTTCGTTGTTTTGCACAGGCTTTCCTTTGTTGCAGTGTGAGGGCTTCACGTTGTGGTGATTTCTCTTTTCGCAGAGCACAGGCTTTAAGTGTGCGGGATTCAGTAGTTATGGCTTGTGGGTTCTAGAGCATGGGCTCAGTAGTTGTGGCACATGGGACCAGTTGCTCCACAGCATGTGAAATTTTCCCAGACCAGATTAAACCTATGTCCCTGCATTGACAGGTGGATTCTTCCTTGTGCCACCATGGAATTCTGTCAAGTTCTTTTACTTCCTTACTTCTTAAATTTTGAAGCTATGTGTTTAGGAATATTGAAGATTGTTACAACTTTGTATATTTATCATTTCAGTTCAGTCACTTAGTCATGTCTACCTCATTGTGACCCCATGGACTGTAGCAAGCCAGGCCTCGCTGTCCATCACCGACTCCCAGAGCTTACCCAAACGCATATCCATTGAGTTGGTTATGCCATCCAACCATCTCATCCTCTGTCGTCCCCTTCTCCTCCCACCTTCAGTCTTTCCCAGCATCAGGGTCTTTTCCAATGAGTCAGTTCTTCACATCAGGTGGCCAAAGTACTGGAGTTTCAGCTTCAGGATCAGTCCTTCCAATGAACATTCAGGACTGATTTCCTTTAGGATTGAGTGGTTTGATCTTCTTGCAGTCCAAGGGACTCTCGAGAGACTTCTCCAACACCACAGTTCTAAAGCATCAATTCTTTGGTGCTCAGCTTTTTTTATGGTCCAAATCTCACATCTATACATGACTACTGGAAAAACCATAGCTTTAATTAGATGGACCTTTGTCAGTAAAGTAATGTCTCTGTTTTTTATTATGCTGTCTAGGCTGACCATAGCTTTTCTTCCAAGGAGCAAACCTCTTTTAATTTCATGGCTGCAGTCACAATCTGCAGTGATTTGGGAGCCTAAAAGAATAAAGTTTCTTACTGTTTCCACTGTTTCCCCAACTATTTGCCATAAAGTGATGGGACTGGATGCCATGATCTTAGTTTTTTGAATGCTGAGTTTTAAGTCAGCTTTTTCACTCTCCTCTTTCACCCTCATTGAGATGCTCTTTAGTTCCTCTTCACTTTCTTCCTTAAGGGTGCTGCCATCTGCATATCAGAGGTTATTTTATTGATATTTTTTCCCTGTAATCTTCATTCCAGATTGTGCTTCCTCCAGTCCAGCATTTCACATGATGTACTCCGAATGTAAGTTAAATAAGCAAGGTGACATTATACAGCCTTTCCCAATTTGGTACCAGTCTGTTGTTCCATGTCCAGTTCTAACTGTTGCTTCTTGACCTGCATACAGATTTCTCAGGAGGCAGGTCAGGTGGTCTGGTATTCCCATCTCTTTCAGAATTTTCTACAGTTTGTTGTGATCCACATAGTCAAAGGCTTTAGTGTAGTCAGTGAAGCAGAAGTAGATGTTTTTCTGGAACTCTCTTGCTTTTTCAATGATCCAGCAGATGTTGGCAATTTGATCTCTGGTTCCTCTGCCTTTTCTAAATCCAGCTTGACCATCTGGAAGTTCATGGTTCACGTACTGTTGAAGCTTGGCTTGGAGAATTTTGAGCATTACTTTTGCTTGCATGTGTCATGCACTATATTTATATTTATCTTTATTCAAAATAAAGTGGAATGTTTTATTATTATGATGTCCTTATTTACGTTCAATAGTATTTTTTCTTGAAGACTATCTTACCCAATACTAATATTGCCATTTCAGCTTTGTCATGCTGTTTCCCTCACATATTTTTCCATCCAGTAGTACAAATGTTTCTATACCTTTATTTTAAAGTTCAATGCCTATATATGTAGCATCCCCCACTCCTTAATCCATACTGCAAATGTCTGGCTTTTAATTTATCTATTGGATGTTTAGCTATAATTATTTACATAATTTTTAGTGGTTTTTCTGGATTACAGTTCATATCCTTAACTTTTCAGTCTAATAGAGTTAGCATTATACTATTTCATATTAATATAGAAACAATGAAAAAATTTGGTTCTATTTACTCTGTTCCCATCTTTGTGCTCTATTTGGCACATGCAGTTTATCTTTATATGCTATAAATCCCATTATGGCTATAATCTTTGCTTTATCATTCAAAAGTATAAAGGAATGAAGGGAAAAACTTCATTTTCTTTTACCTTAAAATAGCCTACTGCCATGTTTGTTTTTAAGTATATTTTAACTTGATATAAAATTGTCTGACAACAGTTTCTCTTTCATTGTTGAGTTTTGGGAATGCTTTATATATTATACATGGTTGTCTATTTTTGGATTTCTAATTAGCACATTCTTTCTCCTGGTCTGTCTTTTCACCTGGTCTTTTGCAGAGAGAAAATATTTAGTTTTGATGAAGTCCATTTTATCAATTTTTCCTTCCATGGACTGGAATATTATTGCCAATTGTAAGAATTATTTGTCTAGTCCTAGTAAAGTAGTGCTCAAAATTTTCCAAGCCAGGCTTCAGCAAAACGTGAACCGTGAACTTCCAGATGTTCAAGTTGGTTTTAGAAAAGGCAGAGGAACCAGAGATCAAATTGCCAACATCCACTGGATCATTGAAAAAGCAAGAGAGTTCCAGAAAAACATCTATTTCTGCTTTATTGACTACGCCAAAGCCTTTGACTGTGTGGATCACAATAAACTGAGGAAAATTCTGAAAGAGATGGGAATACCAGATGGGAACACTTGACCTGACTCTTGAGAAATCTGTATGCAGGTCAGGAAGCAACAGTTAGAACTGGGCATGGAACAACAGACTGGTTCCAAATAGGAAAAGGATTACGTCAAGGCTGTATATTGTCACCCTGCTTATTTAACTTATATGCAGAGTACATCATGACAAATGCTGGGCTGGATGAAGCACAAGCTGGAATGAAGATTGCCAGGAGAAATATCAATAACCTCAGATATGCAGATGACACCACCCTTATGGCAGAAAGTGAAGAGGAACTAAAAAGCCTCTTGATGAAAGCGAAAGAGGAGAGTGAGAAAGTTGGCTCAAAGTTCAACATTCAGAAAACTAAGATCATGGCATCTGGTCCCATCACCTCATGGGAAATAGATGGGGAGACAGTGGAAACAGTGTCAGACTTTATTTTTTGGGGGCTCCAAAATCACTGCAGATGGTGACTGCAGCCATGGAATTAAAAGACGCTTACTTCTTGGAAGGAAAGTTATGACCAACCTAGATAACATGTTAAAAAGCAGAGACATTACTTTGACAACAAAGGTCCATCTGGTCAAGGCTATGGTTTTTCCAGTGGTCATGTATAGATGTGAGAGTTGGACTGTGAGGAAAGCTGAGCACCAAAAAATTGATGCTTTTGAACTGTGGTGTTGGAGAAGACTCTTGAGAGTCCCTTGGACTGCAAGGAGACCCAACCAGTCCACCCTAAAGGAGATCAGTCCTGGGTGTTCATTGGAAGGACTGATGCTGAAGCTGAAACTCCAATACTTTGGCCACCTCATGCGAAGAGTTGACTCATTGGAAAAGACCCTGATGCTGGGAGGGACTTGGGGCAGGAGGAGAAGGGGACGACAGAGGATGAGATGGCTGGATGGTATCACCAACTCGATGGGCATGAGTTTGAGTAAACTCTGGGAGTTGGTGATGGACAGGGATGCCTTGCGTGCTGTGATTCATGAGGTCCCACAGAGTCAGACACAACTGAGCGACTGAACTGAACTGAACTGAGTGAGAGGGTAACAGGTAGGAAGGCCAGGGGTTTCCAAACGGAGGCAATAGACTGCAAGTATCAGACATTTTTATCTCTCTTAAGCGGCAGGAGGAAACAAACTAGTGATATTTTTTTTCCTTCTCTATACAAATTTAAGAGGAGGTTTCTCTTAAAATACTGTGTTGCCATAATGACACCTGGTTTCACCTGAAGCTAGCTATTCTCAAACCTTGAGTTAACCAATACATTTTTCTTATGGAAATGTTTGTCTTAAGCTATGTTAATGTACTATGCATTTACCCCAGACCCTGTCATCAAATCGGTTCTGCCAAATGACTCAGAACCTACTTGACAAACCAGTATGTTATACTCAGATATTGTTCCCCTAATCTATGTAAATGAAACTATTTGTATGGTAATCTGCCTTTCTACAAGATTTAAGTCAATTGCTTTATGGCCTGGGATGAATCATCTGGTGCCAAGGTTATCCAACTTACAGATGAAGGGCCTGGTGCCATTCTGAGTTTTAAGACATTCCTTTCTTTTCATTAACAGACTGCTAGGGACTATATAATATCCAGCTGAAGACTAGCAGGGGGGTGCTCTTTCTGCCCCCTTCTGATGCCTATGTCAGAAGCTTTCTCTATCTCCTTTATACTTTAATAAAACTTTATTACACAAAAGCTCTGAGAGATCCACCCTTGTCTCTGGCCCAGGATTGAATTCGTCTCCTCTGGAGGCCAAGAATCCCGGCGTCTTATCGTTCAGCAAAAACCTTTCACTAGATCTGAACATTTTTCTCCTATTCTTTAATAAAATTTTAATAGTTTTAAGTTTTATATTTCAATATCTGATGTATTTTGAGTAAACTTTTGTATGTGAAGTATGAGATTGAGGTTGAGGTTTATAGTTTTGCCTGTGGATTTCCAACTGCTCCAGCACCATTTATTGAAAAAGTTCTCCTTTCTTCAATGAACTATTTTTCCACATTTGTAAAATATCAGTTCAACAAATTTGTGTGAATCTACTTTTGGACTCTGTATTCTATTCCACTGATTTATGTGACTGGACCTCCACCAGTAGCATGTGGTCCTCATTACTGTAGCTATCTATTAGACCTTAATGTTCAGTAGGAGGATTCCTACCTCTTTGTGTTTTTTTGTGATTATTTTAGCTGTTCTAGGGCTAGTTTGAGTTTATATTTTGTAGACCTGAAGTAAACAGTTCAACAGATATTTCTCCGGCAAAGATGAGTTTATTTGAGATCAGCAGAGAATTGTAGTTTGGATCTGCGTCTGTGGCCAGTGTCTCCATGGCAAGGGAAGGAGAATGCTTTTCAGAGGGAAAAGGGAAGTTGGAAGGGCTGTAGTAGACACAGTGTGTTCAGTCACTCAGTCATTTCTGACTCTTTGCAGCCCTGTGGACTGTAGCCTGCCAGGTTCCTGTGTCCATGGGATTTTCCAGGCAAGATTACTAGAAAGGGTTGCTATTTCCTTTTCCAGAGGACCTTCCCAACCCAGGGACTGAACCAGCATCTCCTGTGTCTCCTGCACTGGCAGGCGCATTCTTTACACTGCACTACCTGGGAAGCCTCAGTAAACAAAGAGTCCATGGCTTTTCATTGGATGAGTCATTCTGGGAAGAAGGAGGAGAATTTCCCTCCGGTAAGACTCTGCTGTTGTCACAGGGAATGAGAGCCTCCCCTTCTGATCTCCTAATCCTATTTAGTTGAAAGTTTCTGTTTATTAATTTTTTTGCAATATGAACTTTAGAATAAGCTTATCTATATTTACACAAGTTTTTATTTTTTTTTTTTTCTTTAGCTCAATAGAAATTACATTAAATCTATAAACCAGTTTGGAGAGAACTGTCTTTATTATGTTTAATCTTTCAGTACATGATGAAAACAGTGAATCTTTCCATCTATTTACATCTTTGTTTTCTTTCATCAGAATTTTGTAACTCAGCATATAGATCCTGTACATGTTTGCTAAGGTTATGAATAAAGTAGTAGAAATCATTCTACTTAAAACTAAGGCCTGTTAAAGACTACCTAAGTCCTTCATTATTTTTTTTGATGTTAATGATAAATGATATTACATTTCTAATTTTGATTTTCTACATGCTCATTGCTATTGATTTTTATGTCTTGATATGTATCATGTGACCTTGCTGAACTCACTCATTAATTATAGTTTTATTTATTTAATATGTAGATTTCTTGTGATTTTCCATGTAGATATACCTGTCAGGTTTTTGCACTTGTGAATTTATATTCTTCATCAAATCTGGGAAGTTTTTAGCCATTATTTTTTGAAAACTCTTTCAGTCCCTCTCTGTCTACTCTGATGACACAAAGGTCAGATTCTTTGTTATTATTGTCTTTGCAGCTTTGTTTATTTATTTTTCAATCTAGTTTCTTTTTTTTTGTTCAGGTTAGGTCAATTATATAGAGTTCACTGATTGTATCCTCTGTCGTCCCCCCTCTGTTATTGGGCCTGTCTGTGGTAAGTTGCTTCAGGCATGTCTGACTCTTGGGGACCCCATGGACCATAGCCCTCCAAGGCTCCTCTGTCCATGGGATTGAAAGAGTTAAAGCTCAGGCAGGCTGTCCAAGGCCTTTTAGGAGGAGGTGAACATTCGCCCTCATGCTTTTCTTAAGCCCTGTGCAACAATGTATCTTGGCCTGAGAACTGGCCTTTCTTTCAGTTCAGTTCAGTTCATTCCCTCAGTCTTGTCCGACGCTTTGCGACCCCGTGAATCGCAGCACGCCAGGCCTCCCTGTCCATCACCAACTCCCGGAGTTTACTCACTCATGTCCATCGAGTCGGTGATGCCATCCAGCCATCTCATCGTCTGTCGTCCCCTTCTCATCCTGCCCCCAATCCCTCCCAGCATCAGGGACTTTTCCAATGAGTCAACTCTTCGCATGAGGTGGCCAAAGTATTGGAGTTTCAGCTTCAGCATCAGTCCTTCCAATGAACACCCAGGACTGATCTCCTTTAGGATGGACTGGTTGAATCTCCTTGCCATCCAAGGGATTCTCAAGAGTCTTCTCCAACACCATAGTTCAAAAGCATCAACTCTTTGGCACTCAGCTTTCTTTACAGTCCAACTCTCACATCCATACATGACCACTGGAAAAACCATAGCCTTGACTTTTGTTGGCAAAAGTAACTTTTGTTGGACCTTTGTTGGCAAAGTAATGTCTCTGCTTTTTAATATGTTATCTAGGTTGGTTATAACTTTCCTTCCAAGGAGTAAGCATCTTTTAATTTTATGGCTGCAATCACCATCTGCAGTGATTTTGGAGTCCAAAAAAATAAAGTCTGACACTGCTTCCATTGTTTCCCCATCTATTTCCCGTGACGTGATGAGACCAGATGCCATGATCTTCGTTTTCTAAATGTTGAGCTATGAGCCAACTTTCTCACTCTTCTCTTTCACTTTCATCAAGAGGCTTTTTAGCTCCTCTTCACTTTCTGCCATAAGGGTGGTGTCATCTGCATATCTGAGGTTATTGATATTTCTCCTGGCAATCTTCATTCCAGCTTGTGCTTCTTCCAGCCCAGTGTTTCTCATGATGTATTCTGCATATAAATTAAATAAGCTGGGTGACAATATACAGCCTTGACGTACTCCTTTTCCTATTTGGAACCAGTTTGTTGTTCCATGTCCAGTTCTAACTGTTGCTTCCTGACCTGCATATAGGTTTCTAAAGAAGTGGGTCAGGTGGTCTGGTATTCCCATCTCTCAGTTTTCATTCCAATCCCAAAGAAAGGCAATCCCAAAGAGTGCTCAAACTACCGCACAATTGCATTCATCTCACATGCTAGTAAAGTAATGCTCAAAATTCTCCAAGCCAGGCTTCAGAAATATGTGACCCGTGAACATCTGGAAGTTCACCGGTTTTAGAAAAGGCAGAGGAACCAGAGATCAAATTGCCAACATCTGCTGGATCATTGAAAAAGAAATAGAGCTCTAGAAAAACATCTATTTCTGCTTTATTGATCATGCCAACGCCTTTGACTATGTGGATCACAATAAACTGTGGAAAATTCTGAAAGAGATGGGAATACCAGACCACCTGATCCACCCCTTGAGAAACCTATATGCAGGTCAGGAAGCAAAAGTTAGAACTGGACATGGACCAACAGACTGGTTCCAAATAGGAAAAGGCCTTTCTTTAGGTCTGAAACTAATGATCACATAGCACAATATCTTACTCATGGAAATACTTTTCTTAAGTTCTATGTTAATGATTATAATTGTAACAAATCTTGCCTAGGAACCTGTTTCTCAAGACTTGTACCCCTGACTACATGGCAACAGAGAGGTTGCCCAGAACACACTCTCCCTGACTAATCTTATGCCAAAGTTATCTCAGGATGTATGCCTTGGGAAAGGGTCTGATGGAACTCTTACATCCTTGAGGTATTCTTTTTATCTATTTTCAGCAGCTAGTTGAGAAGTATGTAAGGTCCCGCTTAAACTAGTGAGGCAGGTACCCTTTCTATCCCCTTCTGATGTCTATGTCAGAAGCTTACTCTGTCCTGTCACTTTAAACAAAATTTTGCACACAAAGCTCTGAGTAACAGAGGCTGTGTCTTTGGTCCTGGAGTTAAATCTTCTTCAGAGACCATGAATCTGGAGGCACCATTCACCATTCACTGTAAGCTATCAGGATTCTCCAGGCAAGAATACTGGAGGGGGTTGCCATTTCCTACTCCAGAGAGGCTGTCTAGCAAGTCTAGAAAGTTAAAAAAAAATTGTTACTGTATTTTTCAGATCTATAATTTCTGTTTTGTTCCTTGAAGTATCTTATATTTCCATGCTGAAATTTTCCATTTTTCTATCTGTCTCAGATAATTTCTAATTGCTTGTGAAATCATTTTATAATGATTGTTTTAAGATATTTGTCAGATCACCCCAATACCTGACTCATCTTTGTATTGGTATCAGTTAATTTTTGATTCTCATTCAAGTTAATTTTCAATCCTCTGTATAATTGGTGATCTTTTAAATTGTATCCCAGGCATTTGGACTATATTTTAAGGATGCCCTGCATCCTTTTAAAATTTTGTCTTAGCTTGCAGTCCTCTATTTATCTTTGGCCTAATTCTATGGTCTGTGGTTCCAATAACTAATTTTCAAAGCTATCTTCTGCTTCTCTTAGCTTGTGACATGAGGCTGCCACTGGTCTCAGCTAATGCAGTTTGAGGGAGCTGAAGGAACTTCCCCAGGTTTAGTGACTTTGCACCTCTAGGGAAGGGATTCTCCAGTGTGTGGGACGAAGAACACCTCCTAGACTGGCATGATGCCATCTGCCAGTGCTGCCAGTAGAATGGTATTTCTGGGCTGTGGAGAAGAGTCATGTACCCTGCGGAGGAGAAGAGAACCTTGTGGACTAGGAAATTGTGGTGGGATTCCCCCAGCTAATATCCCCTACTACATGGTGTCTCTAGGAAAATGAGTTCAGTCTCAGCTCTGGCAAGGAGAACAGTCCCTCTGATTATTTAAAGCCTGTAAGGCTTCCAATCTGTCCTTTTGTTGGTTCAGCCAATTTTGCCTGGTGATGTAGGAAGGACTCCTGATCAGCCAAGGAGAGGAGTTAGCCTATCTCTGACAGCTCATGGAGCTTGCAGTCGGTGTGCAAGAGTGTCTAAGAGCCAGAGAGTATGAGCCAGTGCTCGGAGTGAATCTAGGTTTTGAAGGGTCAAAGTAGATAGGCTTTTACAAGCTTCTTTAAAGAAAAAAACAAAACAAAACAAAAAAATAGTACTTCGGTATGAAAGTGAGTATTGCTTTAGATATATAAAAGAAATCATGTTTAACAAATCTAAAATTTAAAAAAAAAACTGGTAATGCCACATACACCTTAAATTCAGAAAAAATAAAATATTTTTATTAATTAAAAAAAACTCACAAGTCAAATTGCAATAATTTATGAGACAGCAGGCTTCCCTGCTGGCTCAGACAG
Source organism: Cervus canadensis (assembly GCF_019320065.1). Lineage (NCBI taxonomy): Eukaryota > Metazoa > Chordata > Mammalia > Artiodactyla > Cervidae > Cervus > Cervus canadensis. The sequence continues at coordinate 187,154 of NC_057392.1, read as the reverse complement.
TAAAGAATATGCCTGTAATGTGGGAGACTGGGTTCGATCCCTGAGTTAGGGAGATCCCCTGGAGGAGGAAAAGGTAAACCATTCCAATGTTCTTGCCTAGAAAACATCATGGACAGAGGAGCCTGGCAGGCTACAGTCCATAGAGTTGCAAACAGTTAGGTGCAACTGAGCAACAAATACTTTGAATGAGACAGCACTATAGAAAATGGCAAAGCAGGCTCAAATGATTTCAATTTGATCTGGCTGATTGTATAACTTTTCTGTTGTTGTGTAATTAACTACCATAAACTTAGTAGCTTACAACAACATACATTTATTATCTCAAAATTTTTTTCAGGTTTCTGGGCACAGATTATGCGGGTCATCTGCTCAGGGTCTTACAAGGTGTAAACTAAGGTGTTCTCCAGGCTGAATTACCATCTGGAGGCTTGAGAGAACGAATCTGATCCCAAGCTCTTTCAGTTTGTCTACATACTTCACTTCTGTGCTGCTGTATGACTGAAATGTCTGCTTTATTGTCTGGCTGTCAGCTGAAAGCTATCTGCAGTTTCTTGCCACCTGGACCTCTGCCTGAGGTTACTAAAAAATTGGCAGCTTACTTCCTCAAGTCATCAATAGAGAAAAAAATCTCTCTATAATCAGCTAACAATGACATCTCATGACATTTGCCATAGTACTAACCTAATCAAGGAAGAGATATCCCATTTCATTTTCATATTTTATTATTTTAGAAGCAAGTCATAGACCCTGCCTGCATTCAAGCTATGGTGAGTGCTGTCATAAATGGATGTAATTTCAATGTGCCCAAAATTATTCACTAGGAAAAAACTTTTAAGGGTAGAGATCAAGATGATGGAGTAGAATGATTTGAAACTCACCTCTCTTTATAAACACATCAAAAATATATTTAGATGTGGAACAATTCTCACAGAAAAGCAACTGTGAACTGGTATAAGACCTCTTATACAACCAAAGCTGCAAGAAAGATCCTCATGTAACTGGGCAGGATAAAAAAGAAAAAGACTTTGGGATGGGATTGGAGCTCCTGAGAGGGAGCTGTGAAAGAGGAAAGGTGCCCTTGCCTTGAGAATCCCCTTCAGTGGCTGGGAAGTTCATCAGGGTAGATAGAGAGCTGAAGGGGCCTGGAATGTGCTTGCCTAACTATCTGGGCAGAGAGAGACAGGAGCTGATGGCTTCCACTTCCCTGCCCTTTCCAGCCCAAAACGTGCCTGGGCGGGGCTGTGAGTATGTGAAGTGCCCAGGCGCTGAAACTAGGGCTTCAGCTGGTGGACCCTTGGAAAGAACTCCATCTAGGCTGCATAGAGACAGCCTGAAGGGTGTGGAGTATGGTCTGGGCTGCCAGTTAGTGCATTCAGGGTGGGGTGTGGGTATGCTGTAGGCGCCTCAAAACGAGCATATACATGGTAGGTGTGGGTCAGCCATGAGAGTCCCATTTCCCCCTTGCCAAGGTGGGGGCGTGGCTTCAGGGGCTGCAAGCTTTTTGAGCTTGAGGACTGGGCAGAGTGATTATCAGTTCTCTCCCAGCAGGGGTCATCCAGGGGCAGGTTCCACAGCAGCAGATTTAGTCAGCCTACACATTAGGTGGTGGAAGGCATCAGAGAATTGCATGTCCCTGGAGGACAGCCCCTGGGGAGGAGTATGGAGTGCTTCCTTTCCCAGCAGAGCATTCCAGTCCCACCTACATTATACTGTAACTTAGAACTGTATCTGGGCCAGACATACCCTGGGAGAGACTTACCAGGGAGGGAAGCCAGGTAATAGTCGTCAGTACAATCATTTTGATTCCTACAGACACAACACCCCTGACACCCCTGTGTCAGACTAACACAGGTCTGGAATGAACACAATGGAGAAGGGGATGTGACCTTGGGCTGTTTCCGGGAAAAACTGAGGACAGCGGCACAGGTGACGCATAGGTTCACTATGACCATACAGGCCTCTCTTGCTTTCGCAACTCACCTCCTTAGTGACAGAGCACACACTTAACAGGAATAGAGCTTTACTGATCCCAATCTTTAAGGCTCTGCTCCAACAACTGGGGAACAGGCCTGCCCCTTACAGGGCTAAGGCAGCCACAAAGCAAAGAGGAAACCCCACCCAATATCCGGTGCAGGCTCTGGTCACAATACCAATCACACCCCCATCGAGGGAATAATGGCCAGCAGACTCTGCGGAAAAGTGTGGCAGGCGTCCACACCAGAAACAGCCCAGGCACCAAAAATATTAGAGTCACAACAGTCTACACAGAAACTCTCCCACATAAAAACAGCCCTCAAGAACACAGTATATAATTGTTTCTCCTAATACATGCAGGCAGAGAAACAAGTAAAATGAAAAAGTAGAGGAACTACTCCCAGTTAAAAGAACTAGAGGAAGCCCCTAAAAGAACAAATAATGAAACAGACCTCTCCTGTCCACTAGATCCTGCTCAAAAAGGAGGTAACAAAAATACTAAAGGAATTAAGAAAGATTATCAATAGAAATGTAGATCACTGTGACAAGGAACTAAAATCTCTAAAGAGGAACCCATCAAAATTAGACAACTTAGTTGCCAAAATAAAAACTAAACTAAAAGTGATGAGCAGCAAACTAAATAATGCAGAGGAATACATAAGGGATGTGGAAAATAGAATAATGGAAATCACCCAATCAGACATCAGGCAGAATGTCAAAACACTCTCTGACATAAATTGTAGCATACTTTCTTAGGTCAGTCTCCCAAAAGCAAAATAAACAAGTGGGACCTAATCAAACTTCAAAGCTTTTGCTCAGCAAAGGAAACCATACACAAAACAAAAAGACCAACTTATGGAATGGGAAAAAATATTTGCAAATGTAACAAAAGGGTTAATATGCAAAATATACACACAGCTCATACAACTAAATAAGAGAAAAAAGCCCAACTCAATCAAAAAATGGGTAGATGACCTAAATAGACATTTCTCCAAAAAAGACCTACAGTAGGCCAAAAGGCACATGAAAAGATGCCCAGTGTCACTAATTAGTAGAGAAATGCAAATCAAAACTACAATGAGGTATCACCTCACACAGGTCAGACTGACTATCTTCAAAAAGTCTACAAATAATAAAAGTTGGAGAAAGTGTGTAGAAAAGGAAATATTCTTATATTGTTGGTAGAAATATAAACTGGTGCAGCTAGTATGGAGGACAGTATGACGTTTCCTTAAAAAACTAAAAATAGAGCTACTATATGGTCTAGCAGTCCCATTCCTGTGCACACACCCAGAAAAGTTGAAAACCCTAATTAAAAAAGACACATGCACCCCAGTGTTCATAGCAACACAATTTATAATAACCAGCACATGGAAGCAACATAAGTGTCCATAAACAGATAAATCGATAAAGAAGGTGTGGTATGCATATACAATAAAATAACACTTGGTCACAGAAAAAAAATGAAATACGGTGGCTACTTGCAGCAACACGGATGGACCTTGAGATTATCATACTGAGTGAAGTAAGTCAGACAAAGAGACACATATTGTGTATCATTTATATGTGAAATCTAAGAAATAATGTAAATGAATTGATTTACAAAACAGAAACAGACTCACAGACACAGAAAACAAATGTATTTTTACCAAAGAGGAAAGGAAGATGGGAGAGAGGAATAATTTAGAAGTATGGGATTAACAGAACCCACAACTATGTATAAAATAGCTAAGGAACAAGGACTTCCTGGAACACAAGGAACAATATCCAATATTTTGTTGTAATCTATATTGGAAAATAATCTGAAATATATGTATGTAAATAAATACATAAAACTCAATCACTTTCTTGTACATGTGAAACTAACACAATACAGTTAATCAAGTATATTTTATTTAAAAGGAAACTAGTCAGTAAAATTAATTATATAACTATAATTATGTAATTTTAATGGTATGATAAGATTATGTATAAGATAATGAAGACTTACATTGTGGCCCACAAAATGGTTTAAGAGTATTGTAAGCTGTTGTCTGTTGTACTGGTTCACTTCTTTGAACCTTGTGTATGGTATTTAGAAGTATCATCCTCAAGCATATGTATAAAATGGAGAAAGAGACAGCCTACATGGAATGTGAATCAGAATGGTCTATTTTGTACAAGATTTGGTAAAAGAAAAAAGGAAGACTGCTAATTCAAGTAGGAGTGAAAATGATATTAAAAATCAAAGAGAAAGAGAGACTCTGAACACATGAGACCTAGCAGCAGGGTTTAGGGGTGTTATGAATGAGTTGTCCTTGAGCATGACATTCTCTGCTCATTTCATCCATGCACTATGGGCAACACAATAGTCCTGGACGTTTTTAAATCCCCTTAACAAACGGAAGTGATTTGGAAATCCTGCAAAAGATTGTGGATATAAAAGGAATACCTCACACCTGTCTATAGCATCAATGAACATTAATTAACTAATACTGGAGCCTTAGTTTTCTCAACTATAAAATAAATAATATAAAAAATACTATCTGTAAAGCAATATTTTACCTATTGAATACTAAAGTTCCTTTTATTTATAAATTCTATGGTTGTATAGAATCTATAAATTCTATGGCTGTATAAATGCTCTCAAACACTCCTTACTGTACTCTGAAGAAAATCCATGAACCTTTGAGAGGTAAAAGTTGAACTGAATTATGGATTCTCAACATAGAATAAGTCTTTAACAAGTCTTCACAAAAGCTAAAATTTGGAAAATATTATTGTAAAACTAATCTGGAGGATGTATGGCTTATTCACATAAATACACACATTAGTAATTATAGATGTTATTTGAATTGACTATCAAAAATCAAAAATATGTTACAAATATGCACCAGTATTGTAGGAGAACATATCCTCAGTGTAGAAAATGCTAGATTAGGTATACCCAATTTTTAGAATTAATAAAATTTTACTTCCTCATTATTTTTCTAAGAAATTTATCTGCCACTTAAAGTACTTATGCGGAGGGAGGAGCTAAGATGGCAGAGGAATAGGACGGGGAGACCACTTTCTCCCCTACAAATTCATTGAAAGAACATTTGAACTCTGAGCAAACTGCACAAAACAACTTCTGGTCGCTAGCAGAGGACATCAGGCGCCCAGAAAAGCAACCCACTGTCTTTGAAAGGAGGTAGGACAAAATATAAAAGATAAAAAGAGAGACAAAAGAGCTAGGGACGGAGACCCATCCCGGGAAGGGTAATAGAGGAAGTTTCCAAACACGAGGAAACCCTCTCACTGGCAGGTCTGGGGGAAGTTTTTGAATCTCGGAGGGCAACCTAACTGGGAGGAAAAATAAATAAAACCCACAGATTACATGCCTAAAAGCAACTCCCAGCAGAAAAATACCCTAGACACTCTCATCCACCAGCAAGTGGGGGCTGAATGGAGAGGAGGCGGCATTGCTAAGGGTAAGGACTAGCCTGAATGCCCTGAGGGCCATTGGAGGGAGCTAACGTAAAATAGCAACTTAAACTGTGGGATAGCAAGAGAGAGAGAGAAAATTAACCAGCAAAAAGCGTGCTAATGCTAACCGAACACACTGCTGGCCGTTTGCAGAACAAAGGGACTGAGCAATCCCAGAGAAGAGCTAGCTGGCTGCAGATCAGCCCATCCCCCGCCAGAGGCAGGGGGGGAGGAGAAAGGGGCAAACTTGGCCCCAGAGAAGGCATCCCCTACCAAACTGCAAACAGGCCCCCAGTTTCTAACCAAAGACTTCCTGAGATTCTGGATGGTTGACATCCACTAGAGACCAGCTCCCCAGCAGAGACACAAGGCGCACCCGACCAGCGCGCGTGGAAACTGAGACTGGGGCCGCGGAGGGGAGAAGGCGCACCGCACCCGGGGAGAGTGCGCTCTTCAAGCTCCTGGCTGCCTGAGCTGCTCGGGCGGGGAAGGCACAAAATGCAGGCCCAATCGAGTCTGCACTTTTGTGGAGTACCCGAAAACTGGAACCGCATGCCGTGTAGGGCCCACTCCCTGGAGAGCAGCCGGGAGCCTGAGCAGTGTAGACGGGGAAAGCACACACGCCGCAAGCGGGGGCAAACCCAGTGTGGCCGGAACACTGCGAGTGCTCCCCACACGGGTCAGTGACATTTGTCTGCAGCGTCCCTCCCTCCCCACAGCGCGACTGAACAGGCGAACCTAAACAAGAGACCACCTCCGCCCGCCTGTGTCAGGGCGGAAATCAGGCACTGAAGAGACCTGCAAACAGAAGCCAAATAAACAAAGGGAACTGCTTCAGAAGTGACCGGTTGAACAGTTTAAAATCCCTGGAGTTAACACCAACTACACTGGAAGGGGCCTATAGATATCAAGAAGTGTAAGATGGAACAAGGAGCTATCTGAAACTGAACTGAAACCACACTGCCCACAATAGCTCCAGAGAAATTCCTAGATATATTTTTACTATATTTTTTAATTAAAAAAATTTTTTTCTTTTCTTTTTTCTTTATTTTAATTTTTTTCTTTTATTTTCTTTTAAAATTCCCTATTACTCCTTAATTTTCATTTTCATTATTTTTGCTATATTTTAATTAAAAAATTTTTTTCTGTTTTTTCTCTTTTATTCTCTTTTAAAGTGCTCTATTACTCCTCTATTACTCCATAATTTTCATTTTCATTCTCATATATGTTTTACTATTTTTTTAATTAAATTTTTTTTTCTTTTTTTCTTTTAAAGTCCTCCATTACTCCTCTATTACTCCTTAATTTTCATTTTCATTTCACTATAACCTTGCAAAAAAGAAAAAAAAGACCCTATTTTTAAAGTGAACTTCATATATATTTCTTAAATTTTTTGTGTTTTTGTTTTTAATATTGTATTTTTAAGAGTCTAACCTTTTCTCTAGATTTTTAATCTTTGTTTTTCAGTATTTGATATCAATTTTGGACATTTAAGAATCCAACATTTAGTACCCATTTTTACTCAGGAGTGTGATGATTACTCTTTTCCCCTTTTGACTTGCCTTTTTCTTCCCCAGATTACCTCTACTTCCTCCCCCCCTTTCTCTTCTCAATCCAATTCTGTGAATCTCTGTGGGTTTTCTGGGCTATGGAGAACACTTAAGGAACAGAGTACTGTGTAGATCTGTCTCTCTTCTCTTCAGTCCCCCTTTTTCTCCTCCTGTTCATCTCTATCTCCCTCCTTCCTCTCCTCTTCTTCATGTAACTCTGTGAACCTCTCTGGGTGTCCCTCACTGTGGAGAATCTTTTCACCATTAACCTAGAAGTTTTATTATCAGTGCTGTATAGTTGGAGAAGCCTTGAGGCTACTGGAAGAATAAGACTGAAAGCCAGGGGCAGGAGACTTAAGCCTAAAACCTGAGAACACCAGAGAACTCCTGACTACAGGGAACATCAAGTAATAAGAGATCATCCAAAAGTCTCCATACCTACACTGAAACCAACCACCACCCAAGAGCCAATAAGTTCCAGAGCAAGACATACCACACAAATTCTCCAGCAACACAGGAACATAGCCTGGAGCGTCAACATACAGGCTGCCCAAACTCATACCAAACACATAGACCCATCTCAAAACTCACTACTGGACACTCCATTGCATTCCAGAGAGAAGAAATCCAGTTCCATGCACCAGAACATTGATGCAAGCTTCCCTAACCAAGAAACCTTGACGAGTCAATTGTCCAACCCCACCCACAGGGAGAAACCTCCACAATATAAAGGAACCACAGACCACCAGAATACAGAAAGGCCACTCCAAACACAGCAATCTAAACAAGACGAAAAGGCAGAGAAACACCCAACCAGTAAAGGAACATGAAAAATGCCCACCAAGTCAAACAAAGAGGAGGAGATAGGGAATCTACCTGAAAAAAGAATTTAGAATAATGATAATAAAAATGATCCAAAATCTTGAAAACAAAATGGAGTTACAGATAAATAGCCTGGAGACAAGGATTGAGAAGATGCAAGAAATGTTCTACAAGGACCTAGAAGAAATAAAAAAAGAGTCAATTAAAAATGAATAATGCAATAAATGAGATCAAAAACACTCTGGAGGGAACCAACAGTAGAATAACAGAGGCAGAAGACAGGATAAGTGAGGTAGAAGATAAAATGGTGGAAATAAATGAAGCAGAGAGGAAGAAAGAAAAAAGAACCAAAAGAAATGAGGACAACCTCAGGGACCTCTGGGACAATGTGAAACACCCCAACATTCGAATCATAGGAGTCCCAGAAGAAGAAGACAAAAAGAAAGGCCATGAGAAAATACTAGAGGAGATAATAGCTAAAAACTTCCCTAAAATGGGGAAGGAAATAGTTACACAGATCCAAGAAACCCAGAGAGTCCCAAACAGGATAAACCCAAGGTGAAACACCCCAAGACACATATTAATCAACTTAAAAAGATCAAACACAAAGAACAAATATCAAAAGCAGCAAGGGAGAAACAACAAATAACACACAAAGGGATTCCCATAAGGACAATAGCTGATCTTTTAATAGAAACTCTTCAGGCCAGAAGGGAAAGGCAGAACATACTTTAAGTAATGAAAGAGAATAACCTACAACCCAGATTGCTGTACCCACCAAGGATCTCATTCAGATATGAGCGTTACAGACAAGCAAAAGCTGAGAGAATTCAGCACCACCAAACCAGCTCTTCAACAAATGCTAAAGGATCTTCTCTAGACAGAAAACACAGAAAGGTTGTATAAATGTGAACCCCAAACAACAAAGTAAATGGCAACAGGACCATACCTATCAATAATTACCCTAAATGTAAATGGGTTGAATGCCCCAACCAAAAGACAAAGATTGGCTGAATGGATACAAAAACAAGACCCCTATATATGCTGTCTAGAAGAGACCCACCTCAAAACAAGGGACACATACAGACTGAAAGTGAAGGGCTGGAAAAAAATATTTCATGCAAATGGAGACCAAAAGAAAGCAGGAGTCGCAATACTCATATCAGATGAAATAGACTTTAAAATAAAAGCTGTAAAAAGAGACAAAGAAGGACACTACATAATGATCAAAGGATCAATCCAAGAAGAAGATAAAACAATTATAAATATATATGCACCCACCATAGGAACACCACAATATGTAAGGCAAATGCTAACGAGTATGAAAGGGGAAATTAACAAAAACACAATAATAGTGGGAGACTTTAATACCCCACTCACAACTATGGATAGATCAACTAAACAGAAAATTAACAAGGAAATACAAACTTTAAATGACACAATGGACCAGCTAGACCTAATTGATATCTATAGGACATTTCACCCCAAAACAATCAATTTCACCTTTTTCTCAAGTGCACATGGAACCTTCTCCAGAATAGATCACATCCTGGGCCATAAATCTAGCCTTGGTAAATAAAAAAAAATGGAAATCATTCCAGTCATCTTTTCTGACCACAATGCAGTAAGATTAGATCTCAATTGCAGGGGGAAAAAAAAAAAAAAACTATTAAAAATTCAAACATATAGAGACTAAATAACACGCTTCTGAATAACCAACAAATCATAGAAGAAATCAAAAAAGAAAGCAAAATATGCATTTGAACAAATGAAAATGAAAACACAACACCCCAAAACCTATGGGACACTGTAAAAGCAGTGCTAAGGGGAAGGTTCATAGCATTACAGGCTCACATCAAGAAACAAGAAAAAAGTCAAATAAATAACCTAGCTCTACACCTAAAGCAACTAGAAAAGGAAGAAATGAAGAAATCCAGGGTTAGTAGAAGGAAAGATATCTTAAAAAATAGGGCAGAAATAAATGCAAAAGAAACAAAAGAGACCATAGCAAAAATCAACAAAGCTAAAGCTGGTTTTTTGAAAAGATAAACAAAATTGACAAACCGTTAGCCAGACTCATTAAGACAAAAAGGGAGAAGAGCCAAATCAGCAAAATTAGAAATGAAATTGGAGAGATCATGACAAACAACATTGAAATACAAAGGATCATAAAAGACTACTACCAGCAGCTCTATGCCAATAAAATGGACAACTTGGAAGAAATGGACACATTCCTAGAAAAGTATAACTTTCCAAAACTGAACCAGGAAGAAATAGATCTTAACAGACCAATCATAAGCACGGGAATCAAAACTGTAATCAGAAATCTTCCAGCAAACAAAAGCCCAGGATCAGATGGCTTCACAGCTGAATTCTACCAAAAATTTAGAGAAGAGCTAATAGCTATCTTGCTCAAACTCTTCTGGAAAATTACAGAAGAAAGTAAACTCCCAAATTCATTCTATGAGGCCACCAACACCCTAGTTACAAAACCAGACAAAGAAGCCACAAAAAAAGAAAACTACAGGCCAGTATCACTGATGTACATAGATGCCAAAATCCTTAACAAAATTCTAGCAAACAGAATCCAACAACATATGAAAAAGATCATACACAATGACCAAGTGGGCTTTATCCCAGGAATGCAAGGATTCTTTAATATCTGCAAATCAATCAATGAAATACACCACAGTAACAAATTGAAAGATAAAAACCATATGATTATCTCAATAGATGCAGAGAAAGCCTTTGACAAAATTCAACATGCATTTATGATTAAAAACTCTCCAGAAATCAGGAATAGAAGGAACATACCTCAACATAATAAAAGCTATATATGACAAACCCACAGCAAGCATTACCCTCAATGGTGAAAAATTGAAAGCATTTCCCCTAAAATCAGGAACAAGACAAGGGTGCCCACTCTCACCACTACTATTCAACATAGTTTTGGAAGATTTTGCCACAGCAATCAGAGCAGAAAAAGAAATAAAAGGAATCCAGATAAGAAAAGAAGAAGTGAAACTCTCGCTGTTTGCAGATGACATGATCCTCTACATAGAAAACCCTAAAGACTCTACCAGAAAATTACTAGAGCTCATCAATGAATATAATAAAGTTGCAGACTATAAAATTAACACACAGAAATCCCTTGCATTCCTATACACTAACAATGAGAAAACAAAAAGAGAAATTAAGGAAACAATACCATCCACTATTGCAACAAAAAGAATAAAATACTTAGGAGTATATCCACCTAAAGAAACAAAAGACTTATACATAGAAAACTATAAAACACTGATGAAAGAAATCAAAGAGGACACAAGTAGATGGAGAAATATACCGTGTTCATGGATTAGAAGAATCAATTTTGTGAAAATGAGTATACTACCCAAAGCAATATATAGATTCAATGCAAACCCTATCAAGCTACCAACGGTAGTCTTCACAGAACTAGAACAAAAAATTTCACAATTTGTATGGAAATATAAAAAACCTCAAATAGCCAAAACAATCTTGAGAAGGAAGAATGGAGCTGGAGGAATCAACCTGCCTGACTTCAGGCTCTACTACAAAGCCACAGTCATCAAGACAGTATGGTACTGGCACAAAGACAGAAATATAGATCAATGGAACAGAACAGAGAGCCCAGAGGTAAATCCACGTACCTATGGACAACTTATCTTTGACAAAGGAGGCAAGGATATACAATGGAAAAAAGACAACCTCTTTAACAAGTGGTACTGGGAAAACTGGTCAACCACTTGTAAAAGAATGAAATTAGAACACTTTCTAACACCATACACAAAAATAAACTCAAAATGGATTAAAGATCTAAATGTAAGACCAGAAACTATAAAACTCCTAGAGGAGAACATAGGCAAAACACTCTCCGACATAAATCACAGCAAGATCCTCTATGACCCACCTCACAGAATATTGGAAATAAAAGCAAAACTAAACAAATGGGACCTAATGAAACTTAAAAGCTTTTGCACTACAAAGGAAACTATAAGCAAGGTGAAAAGACAGTCTTCAGAATGGGAGAAAATAATAGCAAATGAAGAAACAGACAAGGATTAATCTCAAAAATATACAAGCAACTCCTGCAGCTCAATTCCAGAAAAATAAATGACCCAATCAAAAAATGGGCCAAAGAACTAAACAGACATTTCTCCAAAGAAGACATACAGATGGCTAACAAACACATGAAAAGATGCTCAACATCACTCATTATCAGAGAAATGCAAATCAAAACCACAATGAGGTACCATTACACACCAGTCAGGATGGCTGCTATCCAAAAGTCTACAAGCAATAAATGCTGGAGAGGGTGTGGAGACAAGGGAACCCTCTTACACTGTTGGTGGGAATGCAAACTAGTACAGCCACTATGGAGAGCAGTGTGGAGATTTCTTAAAAAACTGGAAATAGAACTGCCATATGACCCAGCAATCCCACTCCTGGGCATACACACCAAGGAAACCAGATCTGAAAGAGACACGTGCACCCCAATGTTCATCGCAACACTGTTTATAATTGCCAGGACATGGAAGCAACCTAGATGCCCATCAGCAGATGAATGGATAAGGAAGCTGTGGTACATATACACAATGCACTATTCCTCAGCCATTAAAAAGAATTCGTTTGAATCAGTTCTAATGAGATGGATGAAATTGGAGCCCATTATACAGAGTGAAGTAAGCCAGAAAGATAAAGACCAATACAGTGTACTAACGCATATATACCGAATTTTAAAAGATGGTAACAATAACCCTATATGCAAAACAGAAAAAGAGACACAGATGTACCGAACAGACTTTTAGACCCTGTGGGAGAAGGCGAGGGTGGGATGTTCTGAGAGAACAGCTTTGAAACAAGTATACTATCAAGGGTGAAACAGATCACCAGTCCAGGTTGGATGCATAAGACAAGTGCTCAGGGCTGGTGCACTGGGAAGACCCAGAGGGATGGGATGGAGAGGGAGGTGGGAGGGGGGATCGAGATGGGGAACACATGTAAATCTATGGCTGATTCATGTTAATGTATGCCAAAAATGACTACAAAATTGTAAAGTAATTAGCCTCCAACTAATTAAAACAAATGGGAAACAATAAATAAAGTACTTATGCATTATCTGAAAGTCATAAAAATGTTTTGAGTTGAGAATCAAGGGTGTAGTAATAATATAAATAAAGTAATAACAGTAAAATATGTTTATAGCAATCCTAAAAAGAGGGAATTATTACCCTTACTAATCAAAGCTTACAGAAACTTCATTAAAGATTTTGTCTATAAAGGATAGAGCTAGGAAATCAAACCCTGGTCATATTTGGATTTCTGAAGCAAAAATGACATACTGTTACATATTTTTTTATATCTGATAATTTGAGTGAATTTCATTATCTAGCATTTACTCATAATTTCCTATGGATGGATGATACTGAAAAGCTATTAGAAGAGCAGTTTGGATAATAATCCCCAAAACATCAACTCCTATGTAACTCTGAGACATGGATATGAACTTTTGATTATCTCAATGGTAAAAACTAGATCAGTTCCAGACGTGAAGGCCTGTGACCTGTACAATAAAATAGGAAGTGTCAAAAACCAACAAAGAAGCAAAAAAAAAAAAAAAAAAACCCATTTGTTAAACTGGCCATTTCCTATTCCTGGGGATCTTCCTGACCCAGGGCTTGAACCTGTGTCTCCTGCATTGCAGGCAGATTCTTTACCCACTGAGCCATTAGGGAGACTCTACTCTAAACCTACTGAATGAGGAACTGAACCCATCTACTGAACCCATCTACTGAACCCATCTCGGGCCCAGAAATCTACTTTAACAAACCCTCCAGTGATTTTGATGTTACAATTAAGTTTAAGAATCTCTAAGAAATCCTTAGCTTAAGGTTAGTTGCAGGCGATACATTTGTTCTATTTCTGTTGATCCAAAATCAAACTAGAAACAATATTTAAAGTATTTTTTAAAAGATATAACAATTAAATACTTTTTTAAAAAAATGAATTCTGGCAGGTGTCATTGAAATCTCAGATTTCAAGTTAACAACAGAGCTTCCCTTTAAAAAGGAAAAGTTAGTAACAAAATAATAGCTACCACCTTTGTAGTGTTTACTGTGGCTGTGAAGTAGGCATTGTCCTAAGCACTTTATATATAAGAACCCATTTAATCCTCAAATTGGGCTTCCCAGTTGGCTCAGTGGGTGAAGAATCTACCTGCATGCAGGAGACACAGGAGACTTGGGTTTGATCCCTGGGTTGGAAAGATCCTCTGGAGGAGGGCATGGCAACCCACCCCAGTATTCTTGCCTTGAGAATCCCATGAACAGAGGAGCTTGGTGGACTATAGTCCGACAAAGTGTCGGACACAACTGAAGCTGCTAAGCATGCAATCCTCAAATCAACTCATGTAGGTAAGTAGTATAATTTTCCCCAGTTTACAAATGGGAAAACTAGGGCATAGAGAGGTTAATATTATTTGCCTGAAGCATGGATCTAAGAGGAAACTGAGGCACAGAGGAACAAATGGTAGAAATGGGACTCTAACTGGATATTTATTTCCATAGTCCTTATTTTAATCATAAGGAAATACTTCTGCTTATGATAAATTGTTTTAAGTACCTAATTTTTATTAACAACCCACTTATTATTTAAAAGTAGTGCATAGGTATGCAAATACTATTTGAAGATGGGTGCCAATGGAGTCTTTTTATCTTTATCAGGCCAGTCCACATGTTAGGATCATGTCAGCACTGTTTGCTTATTTGTATTTTAATTTGAGGGACATTAAAGTGGCCTGCATCATCAGTTCCCCCACATTCCTTCACTCTCTGATGTCTTACACTTACAGCAGAAAAGTTCTAGACTAAGAGAACAAAAGTCAAAACTCAATCATAAAAACAGAAGGTCACACACACTGGGTCAATTCCCAGACTCGAGTCAGTTTATAGATTGAAAAGTCCCTGAATAAAGAGGATGTCAGGTTCCCTGGAGGAAGGACTCAGAGATATTACTAAAAATTTACACTACTAATATTTACCCAAGCCATCCCTATGGGACCTGTGGCCTTTTACTAAGGTAACTGTGCACTGAGGATAAGAAATAATGAGCCCCTGAGCCCATCCTGTTGCTATTTCCACAGTTTAGAGTGCATAACTGGAAGAAATACTCAGTAGTTGACAGAATGCCCTCACTGGCTCCTCGACATGTGGAGTGAAGGTGATTATGGTGGAAAAGACCAAGGAGAAGTCAACTAGGGCCACTTTTACCCAGCAAAATAGTAAACCAAAATCAATACAGTAATACCCAGAGATAGAGTAGAGATTAGCGCCATCATCAAGGACTTGAAAGATGCAAACGTGGTGATTCCCACCACATCCCCATGCAACTTGTCTATCCGGCCTATGCAGAAGACAGAAGTGTCTTGGAGAATGACAGTGGATTATTGCATCTACAATACGATCAGGTGGCGATTCCAACTGCAGTTGCTGTAACAGACATGGTTTCATTGCTTTGAGCAAATTAACACGTCCCTTTGTACCTGGTATTGATATGGCAAATGCCTTTTTCTCCATCCCTGTCTCCAAGGTCCACCAGAAGTTGTTTGCTTTCAGCTGGCAACACCAATAATAAACCTTCACTGTCCTACCTCACAGGGATGTAAACTCTGTAGTCTTATGTCATAGTTTATTTCACAGAGATCTTGATCACCTTTCTCTTCCACAAGATATCACGCTGGTCTGTTGTGTTGGTGACATTATGCTGACTGGACCTAGTGAGCAAGAAGTAGCAATCACTCTAGGCTTATTGGTAAGATATTTGCATATCAGAGAGTAGAAAACAAATCCAGCAAATATTCAGGGGCCTTCCACCTCAGTGAAATTTCTAGCAGTTTGGTGGTGTAGGGCATGTTGAGATATCTCTTCTAATATGAAGGATAATTTGGTGCATCTGGCCCCTTCTACAACTGAAAAAAACAAAACAAAACAAAACAAAACATGGGCACAGTGCCTCCTTGTGGTGTTTGGAGTTTGGAGGCAACATTTTCTCATTTGAGTGTTACTGTAGCTCATTTACCAAGTGTCCTGAATGGTTGATTGTTTTGAGCCAGAATCAGAGAAACCTCTGCAACAGATCTGGTCTTCTGTGCAAGCTGCTTGGCCATGTTACCCAGAAGATGCAATGGTGTTTGAAGGGTCTATGATATACAGAGATGCTGCCTGGAGTCTTTAGCAGATCCTTAGGGTTTTGGACTGAGGCTGAAGCTGAAACCTGGCCACCTGATGCAAACAGCCGACTCATTGGCAAAGACCCTGATGCTGGGAAAAATTGAAGGTAGGAGAAGTGGATGACAGAGGATGAAACGGTCGGATGGCATCACTGATTCAATGGACATGAACTTGGGCAAACTCCAGGAGATAGTGAGGGACAAGGAGGCCTGTCGAGCTGCAGTCCATGGGGTTGCAGAGTCGGATATGACTTGGTGACTGAATGATAACAACAACTGGGTTTTGGAGCAAAATCCTGACATCCCCTGCAGAGAACTACTTTCCTTTTGAGAAATCACTCTTGGCCAGCTATGGGCCTTAGCAGAGAAAAACTTCTTAAGCATTGGCTACCAAGTACCATGGGACCTAAGCTACTGGTCATGAACTGCCTGTTACCTAATCCATCGAGCCATAAGACTGGGTGTGCACTGAAGCATTCTATCATCACATGGAAGTGGTATATACGTGACTGGGCCTGAGTAGGCCCAGAAGGCACAGATTACATGAAGAAGTAGCCCCAGTGTCCGTGGTCCCCACTCCTGCCACACTGACTTCTCTTTCACTCTCAGGATACAGCTGACATCAATTCACAGAGGAGAAAAACACTCAGGCTTGACTTACAGATGGTTCTGCGGGATACACAGGCACCAGCTGTGGACAGCTACAACACTACAGCCCCTCTCTGGGACAGCCCTGAAGGACAGTGGTCAAGAAAATCCTCCCAGTTAGCAGACCCTTGGGCAAGACACCTGGTTGTTCACTTTGATTGGAAGGATAAAAGGCCAGATGTGTGATAATGATGCATGGGGTATATGATTCATCAATATTCATCTATGATTCATCAATGGCTACATGACCATTTGGTCAGATGATCAGAGCTTTGGAATGAGCATGGTTGGAAAACCAATGACAAGGAAATCTGAGGGAGAGGTATATGGGCAGACTTCTTTGACTGGGCAAAAACATGAAGTTATCTGTGTCCTGTGTGAATGCTCCTCAAAGGGTGACCTCACAGAGGTAATCGAGCAAATAGGATGAACCATTCTGTTTTACCAGCCAATCCCTTTCCCCTACCACACATCATTGTCCCCCAGATTCATGGTGGCAGGGAGAGAGGTCAACACAGGTTCAGCACCATGAACTTCTCACCAAGAATGGTGAGACCCTGCAATATAAGAGACTCAGGTTCAATCCTTGGGTTGGGAAAGATCCCCTAGGGAAGGAAATGGCAACCCACTCCAGTATTTCTTGCATGGAGAATCCCATGGCCTGAGGAGCTGGTTGGCTAGGGTCCATGGGGCCAAAGAGTTGGACACAACTGACCGACTAACACAAACACATGGCCGAGGCTGAGTGCCTACTCTGCCAGCAGAAGAGCCCAACCCTGAGTCCTCAGTATGGTATCACTCCATGAAGTAATCAGCCAGCTACCAGGTGGCAGGTTGACTGCTTTGGGCTCTTAGCTCATGGAGGGGCAGCATTTTGTTCTTACTGGAATAGATGCTAACTGATACGGATTTGCTTGCCTTGCATGTAAGATTTCTGCCAAAACTACCACCTGTGTTCTTTTTTTCACCACATCATGGTATTTCACAGAACATTGCTTCTGATTAAGGAATACACATTACAGCAAAAGAAGTGTGGCAATGGGTTTACGTTCATGGAATTCACTGGTGTTACCATGTTCCTCACCATCCGGAAGCAGCTGGGTTGAAATAATGGTGAAACAGCTTTTTGAAGTTTTGGCTACAGCACTGAGTGGCAATGCCTTGCGAAGCTGGGGTGAGGTTCTCCCCAGGAGGCTGTATTTGCTCTGACTCAGAATCCAAAATATAGTGCTGTTCTTCCATAGCCAATATTCACGAACACAGGAATCAAGGGGCGGAAATGGGAGCAGAGCCACTATTACCCATAGTGAATCCAGTAGCACAGTTCATGTTTCCTCTTCCTGTGACCTCATGCTCTGCTGGCCTAGAAGCCTTAGTACCAGAATGAGGAAGGCTTACACTAGGAGGAAAAGCAATGAACTGCATTAAACTGAAAGTTAAGAACCACCACCCTGGCACTTTGAACTCTTCAAGCCTTTGAATCAACAGGTAAAGAAGGGTGTGACTATACTGGATGAAGTGACTGATCTTGATTACCAAGGGGAAACTGGATTGTACTCAACAATGAAGGTAAGGAAGAGTATTCTGGAATACAGGAAGTATCTTAGGGCATATCTTGGTATTACCATGCCCTGCATTAATGTCAATGGAAAACTCCAACAACCCAATCCAGACAGGACTACTAGTGTGCTATGCTCTTTAGGAATGAAGGTTTGGGTAAGTCCACCAAGTAAAAACTCAAACCATTCGAAGTGTTGCCTGCAGGCAAAGGTAATCGGTAGAGGAAGAAGGCAATTATAAATGCCAGCTATGACCATGTGACCTGTTATAGAATTGGGAATTAGAGTGTTCCTTATTTTGTATATATTGTGTGTATACCAGATGCCTTTGAGTTCCTCTCCTGTTCCTTTATCATGTCACATAAGATGTAATGACTTATTATCATGGTACTTATATATTAATTTTATATCACAATATTTAAGTTACCAGGTATAAGAAGGGTATATGTCACTCAAGGACTTTATCTTCTGGGGAAAGGGTGATTGTGTTTTCAGTTGTAGAAGTATAGTCCTATCAGGTTAGGTGGAATTATTAACTTTTACTGTCTATGTTCAAAGGTGAAGTATGGCTTATGGAGGTATGTGTGGGTGTCAAGTTGACACGGAGTAGACACGTGATAGTCAGTTTTATGTGTCAACGTTACTGGGCCATGGGGTGCCCAAAGACGTAGTTAGGCATCCTGGCTGTGCCTATGAAGGTGTTTCTGGATGGCATTAATATTTGAATCAGTAGACTGAGCAAAGCAGATTGCCCTGAAAAACAGTGAAGCTGATTCTCATATGATCAGCTGGATGCCCAGAAAAAGTGGCATTAGGGAGAATTTACTCTCTCTCTGTCTGAGCTGGGATATCAGTTTTCTCCTACCTTGGACTTGGACTAGAATACCATTAGCTCACCTGTGTCTCCAGCTTGCCAATGGCAGATTGTGAGACTTCTTAGTCTCCAAAACCAAATGAGCCAATTTCATATATCAATATATATTCTCTTGGTTCTCTGGAGAAACTTGACTAATGCAGATAGCTTCTGAGATTTTCCATCAGCCATGCTGTGTTGTACATTGCAGTTTCTCCCTTTTATTACTGTGTGGTATTCCATTGTGAGAATACTTGGATGGATATTTTGGGATATTTGCATTTGGTGCTATGAAAATAGCTGTTAGAAACATTATTGTGCATGACCTTTGCTAAACATTTGCACTTACTTGAGTATATACCTTTAAAAATTAAAATCATAAAGTATATGTCTAGTTTTATTAGATACATCCAAATGACTTTCTAAAATGGTAAATCAATTTATGAGAGTTCCAGTTGTTCTCCACTCTCACTTTGGTTTTGTCAGTCTTTTTAATTTTAAACATTCAGGGAAGGCAAACTTTAAACCGAGTAAATGTATATCTTTGATACCTCTGCCTGTGTCCAATTGAGAAACTTCCCTCTGTTTTTCATTTTCCTTATTCCTAGGGCCTTTCACTCAACTGCCTAATTTATCCTAGCTTCTACTAAGATGTTAGTTGATAAAAATGAAATACAAAACTAGAAGCTAGCAAGCATCATCAACCTACAGATGTGTTTTAAAAATGTAGTCAGTTGCCCACATTTATATATGACGTGATTTCATATAACATTTTGAATTGCAGGCTTTTTTGAAGAAAAGGGGAAAAAAAACCAAACCAGAACATCTGTGAGGTAGCATTAGTGTTACTTACAAACTATTTTCTTTCCTTCCAGGTATATAATAAGACTGTATTTTTTTACTCACTTAAAGTTGGTTGTATCTATGTTGGGTTGACCAATGCATTGTGACTGTAGGTGAGGTACTTCGCTTCCACGCAGAAACTTAAAGATCCAGTCTGTGAGTTGCATTGTGTACCTCCGCACACCTTGGCAATTATGAAGGACTGGATCCATATGGAGTCTTAACCAGCACGCATCCTAGAGAAACTGATGAGCAGAGGTATTCTGATAACTTGCACTGGACACATGGGGTAAGTAGGGAACAAACCTTTTCCCTTATAAGCCACTAAAACTTTGGAGTTATCACCACAGATAACCTAGACCACCCTGAGTGGTAATATGTCCATGTGACTGTCACATGCTCTGATGACTCAATCTGTGGATGCTGATCATCAGCTTCCCTTTTAGATGTTATCTCTGGTCTCCAGTTTGCAAAAATCCCTGGTGGTTATTCCTCGCTCATGAATGTCACTTAGAAGGCCTCTATAAGAATTTCGGTTGCTTTTAATAGACAACTTTTTAGAGTAGCTTTAGGTTCATGGCAATACTGACCAGAATGCAGACACTGAATATTTACCGACTATCCTCACACATTCATAGCCTCTCCATTATCAACATTCCCTATCAGAGTAGTACACTTATAAAAAGTGATGAAACTACACTGACATATCATCATTGCACAAAGACCACGGCTTACATTAGGGTTCAGTATTGGTGTTTTATATTTTATGGGTGTGGACAAATTTACAATGTCATGGATTCACCATCATAATTTCACTGCTCTAAAAATCCTATGCTCTGACTGTTCATTCCTCTGTCTATTCCAACCCCTGCCTAGTAACCATTGATCTTTTTCTCTTTCCATAGTTTTTTTTTTTTCAGAACTATATATCATATATGTCAACTATGATATATAGTTGACATCATACAGTAAGCAACCTTTTAAGACTAACTTCCTTCACTTAGTTAATAGCATATAAGTTTCCTCCATGTCTGTATGAACTAGTTTATTGCAGGTTTTTAGGTGGACATTTTTTCAACTTCTTTGGGTAAATACCAAGGAGCATGATTGCTGTGATCCCACAGTAAAAATGTTTCATTTTGTAATAAATCGCCAAAGTTCCTTTAAAAGTGGCTGCACCATTTTGTATTTCCAGTAGCAATTAATGAAAGTTCCCGTCATTCCGTATCCTCACTAGCACTTGGTGTTGTCAGTATTCTGAATTTTGACCATTCTAATCTGTAGGTAGTGGTATCTCACTGTGGTTTTAATTTGCATTTCCCTGATGACATACAATGTGGAGCACCTTTCATATGCTATTTTTACCATCTGTATATCTTCTTTTAGTGAGGCATTTGCTAAGGTCTTAGGTTGTTTATTTCAGTTGTTTTCTTACTGTTGAATTTTAAGAGTTCTCTCTTATTTTTTATAACAGTCCTTTATTCAATATGTCTTTTGTCAATATAACTGTTTATATATATTTGTCAATATAACTGTTATTTTTTATAACAGTCCTTTATTCAATATGTCTTTTGTATATATTTTCTCTCACTCCATGGCAGCCTGTCTGGAGGGAGCACACATTCCTAGCTCCTCCATGGAGTAAAGTTTATAGTGTCAAGCCTCTGTTAGAAAAGACTGTGGTTTTTTGACTCTGCCTGAGACAGGGGGAGTAAATGTCAATCTGCATCCTTCTACAAACCTATTGCACTAAGTCCCCTACATACAAATGAATTCAGTTCCAAGAGCATATTCATAAGTTCAGTTTGTTTATTAAGTCCAAGTTAGCCAAGGTACCAAACAACAAAATCAGCTATATAGTATTATACTGTAATAGGTTTATAATACTTTTCACACAAACAACACATAAAAAAAACACAAAAATAAAGAAAACATTTAAATCTTACAGCACAGTACCTCAAAAAGTACAGTAGTCAGTACAACAATTGGAGTACACTCATCGAGTGAAGAGGCAAGAAGAGTTACTAACTGGAGGAGGGAGAAGAGGTGGGAGATGGTCGAGTTTAAGGGTCGTTAGCAATAGAAGACGGAGGGCAAGCTGTAATTTCACTCATCCTTGATGTTGAGAGCACAGTTTCTGGCTCCCTCCAAGAACCAGGTGCACATTTGCATCTTTGAAAGTTCACAACATGAAGGTTTGCATGTAGGGTGCTTATTGTCCTCCCAAAGAACACGCCCATGTACTCTCAACAGCTTTGTCAGGATAAAGATACCATGCTTCTCACTCCTGTTTTCTCAATTGATTATAAAGTGACCTCTTGAAAATGCAAAAAATATGAACACATTCTAATCTCTTAGAATGCTATAAATCTATCAGTGAAGAAAATGGCACAGTCTCTCCCTGATATCCATTTCCAGGCAGGTGCTATAGCCATATCACAAACAAACGGCACGGATTACATGCAGACAGAAATACACAAAGACAAATAGAACAGAAAGAAATATACAAACAGACAAACATAACAAAAAATGCAGATGTTTAAACTGATGAAAAAATAAAAATAAACTCATGGAAACATTGTAGCAGTTCCCAGAATAATTTCCATAGCTGTCTGAGTCTGCTAGACCTCTGAATAAAATATTCTCACACACCCAGGCATGTCTTCTGTCAGGCTAGCAGGAAGGTTGGATGATATCTGGGCAAACTGTATCTCTCTGCCCATTAAATATACTTCCCTTCTAATCAAGCTAGTAGTTTGATTCTGCCTGTGCTCATCTGATATTGTGCCACCAATAATTAAATTACCTTAGTGCAAGTGAATCTGTCAAATGCTAAATATCCTTTTACAAAAAAATCTAAAAGCAGTTATATTAATAAAAATAAAATTAAACTCAGATGTGAATGGTAGCCATGAAAATAAAGATACAAGTGTATCAACATTTAAAATAAAATAAACCTCTATGTAATCCATGACATAGACACTTTTAAAGTGTTTATTTCTGCAACAGAGTAATTTGGTTCTTCCACCATAGTTAGAGGACTGCTGTGAGATGAGTCTGGATGATTGAAATGGGCCCTGCTAGTATGAGTTTAAAATAGTTTAGAATTAATTTAGAATCATTAATAATTAAAATGGCATTGTTATGAAAGTACCTTGAAATGCTTTAAATCGAATTTCTGGTGTGATTGCCAGAATACTGGACAAAAAAGGGGGATGTATAATCACAGTTCTGGTTCTAGTACTAATTTCTGGCACTAATTTGGATACATGAACTAGGCCTTTCTATCTTTCTCACTTGTACATTAGAATGTGGAGCAGATAGTTCTTCCTGTTCCTTCTAACTCTAAAACCCTTTGCTTCTATTTATTAAAATGTACTGATTAGACCTGGCATAATTCTGGCTAAGAAAATGAGTATATTTTAGTAAAGAAAACTAAGAGCTAGTGCTGCCCCCTTTTGTAGGCTTGTTTTATTCAGTTTTATGGTGGAGAGGGCAGAAACAGTCATTAAAATTAAATTAAAATTAATTTTAAAAACTAGATAAATATTTTGTCATTTTAATTATTCTCACTGTCATCCCTCATCTGCTTATACTTGCATAAGCAAAAGTCTAAAATTTGTTTATCTTCTAAATCTGTTTTACTTGGTTTTAGCAAAAAAAAAAAGGAGTAAATAATGTTCAATGACTGTTAGTGAAAATAATTGAGCAAACATGCGCTTGAAATTTTCAGAAGACACATGGCTTCATCAATATTTCTAAGATAAATTTTTCTGTATCCTGGATCATAAGACAGTTGCTCCTATATTAACTGAATGATGTTTTACATAATAAATAGTGGAAACAAACATTTTCAGACAATTGGAAATTCTGTATGAATGCCATCTGACAGAAACATTGCATATGTTATCTTAAACATACAACAGAGGACTATCTTTCTTAGTCATTGCAAACAATAATTCACAAGGAGAAAATTATTTTAATTGTTATGTTGATGTCTGAACACTCTGCCTGTGTTCTTGTCACTAACAAACCATGTCATTTCCATTGCTGGAATGTTCAAAGTAGATAATGTGAAAATCTAAAAGTGCTAACTAAAGTACAGTTGACTCCTGAACAATGTGGGTGGTGGGAATCAGAAATCCACATATAACTTTACAGTTCTGCATCTGTGGATTCAACCAAGTGTGGATCATGTGGTATTGTGCTACATATTTACTGAAAAAAAATTGCATGTAAGTGGACCTGCAGTCCAAACCCTTGTTCTAGGGAAAACTGCATAATTAAAACCTATTTCCATACAAAGCCAAACTCCTAGGAAATTTAGAGAAACCCATACAGCAGCAAGTAAGGAAAAATCTGGAAATTCTATGTATTACACAGGCATTTTCTTTCGCTTCTAAGAGCTGCCAATTTCTGCTTTGATTTCACTGATTGTGGCAAGGCAGTGGGCCTGAGCAATAAACTCATTGTATTAAAGACCCTCCCAATAACATGGGAACCCTCTAAGGGACACAATCCCGTATAAAAGAGAAACCAGGAAAAAAATTTGGCAAATGAGGATTAATAAAAAGCTTGACTTCACTAGTCTGTGCCAGAGGTAGGGAGAAAACTGTCCATTCAGAATTCATAATCAAGATTTGTACTTGTTTAGGGTTTCACATTTAAAACATATACAGGACCTGGGAAGCACCAAATTGACAGAATAACATAAAAAGTGGTCTTCAGTTGGTTGCACCATTGGGACACCAGATGAAGGAAAAACATACCCTCAGACAAGACCTCCTTAGAGACTTCAGGGTTCCCAGTTATCAGCCTAAAATTTTAAAAATACATGAGGCAACATGCCACCATTTATCCTGTTTCTCTTCTGTGTTAACACAGAAATAAACCAGAGATCACACAGAGATGAAAGAGGCATACGGTACAGTGGTTTAAGGTACAGTCTCTGCAGTCGCCTTCAATAGTGGATTTTGGATACTTATGTCACTGGATGGCTTTGCACAAGATAACTAACCCTAGTTTTCCCATCTCTAAAATGGGACTCATCATAGTAACTTATCTAACATATAAGAATTCAATGAGTTACTACACAGAAAGTAATTAGAACCAGAAGCATGCTACCCCTATCATCGTTAGCATCACAGTTAGCATCTTTGTTATTACAAGTAATTGGTTACATTACCCACATATTTCATGATTAGGATTTTCTTCCTCAAAATTTACCCAGATGCATATAAGTCTGGCCTGCATTTAATTTTAAGGTAAACCTCGAAATTATATATAACAAAGTTATTTGGTTTCACATGACTGGTCTTTTGTTGATATCAGCAGTAGAACTAAGAACCATGTGAAAATGTAATGGGCAACCATTCAGCTATTTAATTATATGTATCTAAAATTTATTTTTAGAATTTATTTTTTAACTGATTAGATTGAAGGTCTATAGCATGTATTTGAGGTGATATTACAGAGGTCTTATTTTAAAAAATGTTTGATATTTCCTTTCTTCAAAAATCTCGGTTTGGAGGTGACTTGGTGAGGAACCATGATTTTCCTGAATTGAATTCTGAATATTCAGTACAGATCTCCATTCACCAAACCTACTGTAAGGTTTATTGTACCTACTGTACAATAAAGATTATTTGATGTGTCTATAATATATTATGCATATAGAGCAAAAAGGTTACCATAGTAATGTTAGCTATCACATTCACCGCCTCACATAATTAATGTTTGTGTGTATGAGTTGAGAACATTTAAGATCTACTGAACTTCCAGATGTTCAAACTGGTTTTAGAAAAGACAGAGGAACCAGAGATCAAATTGCCAACATCTGATGGATCATCGAAAAAGCAAGAGAGTTCCAGAAAAACATCTATTTCTGCTTTATTGATTACACCAAAGCCTTTGACTGTGTGGATCACAATAAACTGTGGAAAATTCTGAAAGGGATGGGAATACCAGACCATCTGACCTGTCTCTTGAGAAACCTGTATGCAGGTCAGGAAGCAACAGTTAGAACTGGACATGGAACAACACACTGGTTCCAAATAGGAAAAGGAGTATGTCAAGGCTATATCTTGTCACCCTGCTTATTTAACTTATGTGAAGAGTACATCATGAGAAACGCTGGGCTGCAAGAAGCACAAGCTGGAATCAAGATTGCCGAGAGAAATATCAATAACCTCAGATATGCAGATGACCCCACCCTTCTGGCAGAAAGTTAAGAGGAACTAAAAAGCCTCTTGATGAAAGTGAAAGAGGAGAGTGAAAAAGTTGGCTTAAAGCTCCACATTCAGAAAACTAAGATCATGGCATCTGGTCCCATCACTTCATGGCAAATAGATGGGGTAACAGTGGAAATAGTGTCAGACTTTATTTTGGGGGGCTCCAAAATCACTGCAAATGGTGATTGCAGCCATGGCATTAAAAGACGCTTACTCCTTGGAAGGAAAGTTATGACCAACCTAGATAGCATATTAGAAAGCAGAGACATTACTTTGCCAATGAAGGTCTGTCTAGTCAAGGCTATAGCTTTTCCAGGGGTCATATACAGATGTGAGAGTTGGACTGTGAAAAAAGCTGAGTGCCGAAGAATTGATGCTTTTGAACTATGGTGTTGGAGAAGACTCTTGAGAATCCCTTGGACTGCAAGGAGATCCAACCAGTCCATCCTAAAGGAGATTAGTCCTGGGTGTCATTGGAAGGACTGATGCTGAAGCTGAAACTCCAATACTTTGGCCACCTCATGCGAAGAATTGACTCACTGGAAAAGACCCTGATGCTGGGAGCGATTGGGGGCAGGAGGAGAAGGGAATGACAGAGGATGAGATGACTGGATGGCATCACCGACTCGATGGACATGAGTTTGGGTGGGCTCTGAGAGTTGGTGATAGACAGCAAGGCCTGGAGTGCTGTGATTCATGGGGTCGCATAGAGTCGGACATGGCTCAGTGACTGAACTGAACTGAACTGAACTGAAGATCTACTGTTAGCAACTTTCAGCATATAAACAATACTGTTAATTGTTGTCACTATGCTGCTCATTGGGCTTTCCTCATAGCTCAGTTGGTAAAGAATCTGCCGGCAATTCAGGAGACTCTGGTGATTCCTGGGTTGAGAAGATCTGCTAGAGAAGGGATAGGCTACCCAATCCAGTATTCTTGGGTTGCTCTTGTGGCTCAGCTGATAAAGAATCCACATGCAATGCTGGAGACCTGGGTTCAATCCCTGGGTTGGGAATATCCCCTGGAGAAGGGAAAGGCTACCCACATCAGTATTCTGGTCTGGAGAATTCCATGGACTGTATGGTCCATGTTTTGCAAAGAGTCGGACATGGCTGAGTGGCTTTCACATACACACTATAACCCCAAACATCAGAATGCTACATTCACGACTTAGTTATTTCCCAAAGGTCCCCCTTCACATACTACCACATTAGAAAGGATTTAAATTATGATTCTGGAGAGGGACTTAGACTTTCATTTTTATAGCAACATCCAAAAGTGGAGGAACAAATTACTTAAGATTTGATAAAACAAATGTTTGCTATTATTTGGTGAATAATACTGTGTTTAAGAAGACTTTGACAAGTACAAGAAATATAATAAATTTGAATATAAGAACTATGTAAAAGGTATAAAAATCTTGATATGAGGTTTCTCATTTAGTGTCATTTGTTAGTGAAAAGCATCCATTGCCCCATATCCTTAGCCCCACGTGAATCCAGAACAATAAATTTCTTCAATCATATGCTTCTAACCGTATTAGAGGCAGTTAATATTTTATTTCAAGACTGTTTTCTGAGAGAGAGGGAGGATTTCACGAACAATGTCTCTGTCAACTAAAGCAATATAGTCTGGTAAAAAAAAAAAACCTGGCAATCAGTGTTAGTGATGTCCTGATGGCGTAGAGGGTAAAGAATTATCTTGCAATGCAGGAGGCACAGGAACCACAGGTTTGATCCCTGGATCAGTAAGATCCCCTGGAGAAGGAAATTGCGACCACTCCAGTATTCTTGCCTGCAAAATTCCATGGGCAGAAGAGCCTGCCGAGCTACAGTCTATGAGGTCACAAAGAGTCGGACACGACTGACAAGCTAAGCACGTGCATGTTGGTCTCATAAATGATTTGGCTGTGTGTTTTAGCCGCTCGGTCATGTCTGACTCTTTGTGACCCGTGGACTGTAGCCTGCCATGCCCCAGATGTCTCTGTCCATGTGATTCTCCAGGCAAGAATACTGGAGGGGGTTGCCAAATCTGTGTTCCATTAATAAGAGCAATAAGAATGGCATATATTGTCAGAATCTTTCTTAACAATGATATCACTTGAAATGTCTGCTATCAAGTTCCATAGTGCATGTTTGAAGCTAATGTATGATGAATCATGCTAAATTTATACATAAAAACCAGAGCCTGCATCTCTATAGAGGTTATGAAACATTATAAACAAAGAGATGGGGATATTGAAAAATAGTGGAGGTTTTACCAGATATTCTAGAGTATCAGGGAAGGTGAAACAATCATCTTTATGAAAATTTAACTCATAACAAAGCTAGTAAACTTAAGGAGACAATATGATTGCCAAATTGGAAAATAAGTAAGATTTGGTTATTTTTCTGCATTTACACCATGTTTATTCAGATTATTTTTAGAGCTTCTTTATGATAAGTATTACAACTTGGAAACATTCTTTGACCTTAATATTTTAAGCAACATAAACAAAATAGTATATGAAGAGTATCTTATAGATGCAAGAGTAACTCATGTGCCTAAATATTAATATGTGCTGTCTTTGTTTGTAGAGCCGTGAACCAAGATTTTATGTCATATTTCTTATATTATTTTTTGAAATCTGCAATGAGCTCTACTAATCTTAAAAGGTCACTTTTTAAAGAAAGAAACATGATAAAATCTTCCACTAATTAAATAAATTTAAAATATTAACTATAGCTTAATTTATCATATAGAAAATAAATCTGTAGTCTCAATAGAGACATTTTACAACCATAAACTATTCATATTTTCTGAAGAAATTGTGGGAATCTTTAAAAAATGTGTTTTGAACATAATATATCCTTTAACTAAAAATAATGAAAATATTACAAGTATATTTTGATCATTGAAACTCTTCCCAAATAAATCTGCTCATTATGCTCAACTTATTAAAGATGAGAAGATATTTATTCCAGTTAAATAATCACACATGGCTTTCCTTGGAGGGAAAATCCTCCATAAAAAATAAATGATTAGTTTTTAAGAAAGGAATAAATTTAAGCAAGGAGGTGAAAGTATGATGCATTGAAAAATATATGACTTGATGAAAGAAATTAAAGATACAGTAAAGATACTTCATTTTCATGAACTGGAAGAATAAACATTGGTAAAAGTGGACACTTTTACCAAACAGT
The DNA here is from genome assembly GCF_019320065.1 of Cervus canadensis. Taxonomy (NCBI): domain Eukaryota; kingdom Metazoa; phylum Chordata; class Mammalia; order Artiodactyla; family Cervidae; genus Cervus; species Cervus canadensis. Next base: position 157,801 of record NC_057392.1, on the reverse strand, counting down.
GTGGAAGAGATCAGCAATCCAAGAAAACATGTAAAATTCACTCATAAGCAGTTCACAGAAAAGGAATACAAATCATTTGAAATCTGCAAAAACTGCCTAAATTGATGACATTCTGGCAATAACAGTGAACATCAACATTTTAAATGCATAAAACGGTTGACTCAGCAATTCCATTTCTAGGAGCTCATATGCAGAAAACTTCAAAATTTCATTGCGGAATTATTTAAAGTTGAAAAAGACTGGGGAAAACATGATGAAGGCCAGATGAATTAATTGCAGTGTATTTTTTTTAAAGAAGTTAAGTAGTAGGAGGAAACTAGAATGAGTTAGACCTATAGAAACTGGTATCTAACAATATTCAGGAGGTTGAATAGTAAAAGGCACAATTTATACACTGAAAGAGAAATGCAAATATATGAAAATACCATGTGTTGTATTTGGAAGTGAAAGTCACTCAGTTGTGTTGAACTCTTTGTAACCCTGTGAACTGTAGTCTCCCAGGCTCCTCTGTCCATGGAATAATCCAGGCAAAAATGGTGGAGTGAGTTATCATTGTCTTCTCCAGAGGCTCTTCCCAATCCAGGGATCAAATTTGAGTCTCCTGCATTGCAGGCAGATTCTTCACCTCTGAGCCACTAGAAAAGCCCAAAATTTATACACTGAAACATAAGCATAAATAAATACATAAAAATGTCCTGTATTTGCACATTTTTACTTGAAGAATCCTAGCAACAGAGTGCAATGACTGCACAGGAAGGACTGGGAGAATCTGGTATGGGATGGGGAAAAGTTTCGCTCTACATTACTTCATTGTGTGTGTGTGTGTGTTTCCCAGCACTTATATTTTTATTAAAAAAAAAATTGAAATATATTAACTTTCCTATGCAAGATAAACAAAATTGAATAAAAAGGATAGTTTCACAGAACTAAATATTTTAACCAGTACAATAAATAAAATTAAGGCAAAAGTAAGAATACAGTTAAAAATAAAAGAATGAGAAAGCAGTAAAAGTATAAGCAGACATTAATTTAAAATCAGTAGCTTTATGACATTTCATTGACAAATACATTACTTGTAATTTATTGACTCCTTACTGTTAATGCATCCTACTTTTCCAGACACAGTGATAAACCATACAACAGACTGGTTCCAAATAGGGAAAGGAGTATGTCAAGGCTGTATATTGTCACCCTGCTTATTTAACTTATATGCAGAGTACATCATGAGAAACGCTAGGCTGGAGGAAGCATAAGCTGCAATCAAAATTGCTAGGAAAAATAATCAATAACCTCAGATATGCAGATGACACCACCCTTATGGCAGTAAGTGAAGAGCTAAAGAGCCTCTTAATGAAAGTGAAAGAGGAGAGTGAAAAAGTTGGCTTAAAACTCAACATTCAGAAAACTAAGATCATGGCATCTGGTCCCATCACTTCATAGCAAATAGATAGGGAAACATTGGAAACATTAACAGACTTTCCTTTGTTGGGCTCCAAAATCACTGCAGATGACTCCAAAATGACTGCAGTCATGAAATTAAAAGATGCTTGCTCCTTGGAAAAAAGCTATGACCAACTAGACAGCATATTAAAAAGCAGAGATATTACTTTGTCAACAAAGGGCCATCTAGTCAAAGCTATGGTTTTTCCAGTAGTCATGTTGTTGGACTATAAAGTCCATGAGAGTTGGACTATAAAGAAAGCTGAGTGCCAAAGAATGATGTTTCTGAACTGTGGACTGGAGAAGACTCTTGAGAGTTCCTTGGATTGCAAGGAGATCCATCCAGTCCATCCTAAAGGAAACCAGTCCTGAATGTTCATTGGAAGGACTGATGCTGAAGCTGAAACTGCAATACTTTTGCCACCTGATGTGCAGAACTGACTCATTGGAAAAGACCCTGATGCTGGGAAAGATTGAAGGTGGGAGGAGAAGGGGATGACAGAGAATGAGATGGCTGGATGGCATCACTGACTCAATAGACATGAATTTGAGTAATCTCCGGGAGTTGGTGATGGACAGGCAAGTTTGGTGTGCTGCAGTCCATGGGGTCGCAAAGAGTCAGACACAACTGGGTGACTGAACTGAACTGAATGTATGATGACCAGGTATTCTTTACATGGATAGAGGAGCATTGCAGGTATCTCCCACTTTCTGAAATTTCACCTTAGCCACTTCATTTTTATGAAGATGTGTATCAGTCCTTAATTTAACTAATAGAAATATACCTGAAGAGGATTTTTTTTTCTACCCCCCAAAAATCCATTATCATAATAATACTGGTGGATTTTTTTAAACTTTTTCAGTTTTCCTTTTTTTAAGTACAGTTAATTTACAATGTTGTGTTAGTTTCAAGTGAATAATAATGTGATTCAGTTATATACATACATATATATATATATATATATATATATATATATATAGACAGAGAGAGAGAGACATATATGTACATGTGTGCTTGTGTGTGTGTGTGTGTATATATATATTTCTTCAGATTCTTTTCTGTTATAGATTACCATTGTTGCAGAAATTTGGCTTCTGGACACTGTTGCCAGATTAAATCTCTGGGACAAAATTTTTGGTAAAGTAGAAAGAAAAAGCTTTATTGCTTTGACTGGTAAATGGGACCACAGTGTACTAGTGCCCTCAAGAATGTGTTCCCCCCTTGGAGATGGTAGTGAAGAGCCTTACAGTGTTTGAGAAGCACGGCTTGTGTAGCTCATAGACTTTCTTCTGATTGGTTGGTGATGAGGTAATTGGGAGTCACATCATCAACCATCTGGTTCTAAAGTCTGCATCTTCTGGGCAGCGTACAGTTAGCTTCTTCCACGTGGTAGGGGTTTCAGTGTCTGCAAAGAGCATAGCTCAGAATCTTATGTATAGACCTAGAACAAGAACTAAAAGTTCTTGACTTTGTTTAATGGCGAAACTATCATCATTTTGTTTTTCTTGACTATTTTCCTTTCCTTCTGCATTTTCTTACTTCTCTGATTAAATTTATTCTTTGGCAGAGATTTTCTACAGACAAAAGGACAGTGGTTGACATGGCCAGGAGTCTATTCTCGAAGGCCTCATAGGGTGCTTCTTTGTTATATCACTACCATTTTGAAAGAAAGACCATAATAGTTGGTCTTCTGTGAAAGAGAAGTGGTATAAGTTGAACTTTCAAAATGAGGAAAAAAATTGCAATGCTAAAGTACATGCCTACAGGTGATATAAAGCTAGAACATATTGACATCATAGTCTTGGAAAGACAAACTAAACCTTTAAGACTGCAGAAAATTTTCTTATCTATAGACTTACACAAACCATAGTCACAATGTCTCATTTGAAAGAAAATAAGACTGATTTTTAAAGACATAAATTGGAAGTCTATAGCTGAAACTTTTGAAAGGAAGCTGTGTTTCGATACAATAGCTCCCCACACATTTTACGGTGCAAGAAGAGTATTGTGAGTCAAGTAGATTAGTAAACCTCTCTTGGCTTCAATTTCCTTCTCTGTAAAGTGGGGATATTGATAATGGAACCACTAGTTTATTACATGTATATATAAACTGAGGTGAATGCACCTGGTAGTTAAAATGTTCATTTAATGTAAATATTAATATATGTAGGAGGCCTACAGAGCAACAGCTTTGAAACCTAACTATGCTTTTATGTTGAGATTTGTGAAAAATGCTTAACCTTTTTCAAATGGTTCTTCAAGTTTTAGTATAGAAAGACAAAATGTTCCCTTTATATTCAAGAAACACTGTGATCCATGAAGTTAAGAAAATTAGAGCACATTAAGAGTAATCTCAAAATTTCTGGTTTATTTTGTATTCCAAAGAAGAACTAGAGATAGATTATGAATTATCTGTTTTTCCTTTTGTGGGTGTCTCTCTTTTTGCTTTTGGTAAATTCAAGGTATATTAAGAAAAAAAGTAAGCTGGGATTTCCACACTCAAATGTCCCTTCCACATGTATCTATTGAAGAATTTCTGTCCCCTATTTGCTTTAACACAGACTAAGCAAAAAAGGGAAAAAAAAATTTTGAGATCAAGATTCTATGGAAAAAAAAAAAAACAATTTCATCCAGATAAATGAAGAATTTACTAAAGCAGCAGTAAGACTCTAGGAAGAAAAAAAAACTTATTCTACAGTCAACAAAGTAAGGGTCTATGCTTGTTCTTCCCATTGTCCAGTCTGAATCTATGAACACGAACACTGAAGCCTTGGTAAAGTGCAGCAAAATTTATGAATGTGCCTAAAATACACCTAGTCATTAAATCATCAGTAAGTATTAGATTCTAGATATTTATTTTCTGCCAGTGATCTGCAAATTCTTAGTATTCTTTCACAACTTAACAACAGGTACAGTCCTCCCTAGGTACACAAATGATACTAAATTGGCTCATGACTACTCTAAGTAATTCTCTTCTTCAACAAACTCCGCATGGCATTTTTAACCTCTGCATATCTCACTGTATAAATAATAGGATTTAGCATGGTAGTGAAGATTGCAAAGAACACAGCCACCCACTTGTCTGTAGGGTAAGTGCCTACGGGGCGCAAGTGAGTTAATATACAAGGGACAAAAAAGCATACCACTACTGTAAAGTGGAAGCCACATGTAGAGAGGGCTTTGCGCCTTCCTTCAGAGCCATGGGATTTCTGAGAGCTCAATATGACTATGTAAGAGACCCAACAACATGGAGAAAATAAGCACTCATATGCCCCCACTGTTAGTTGCCACCACCATTCCGGGTCGGTAGGTGTCGCTGCAGGCAAGTTCCATCAGGGAGAAGAAATCACACATGAAGTGGTCAATGACATTGGGACCACAGAAGGTCAAGTCGGCCATGAAGAGAATCTGCACAGTGGCATGTAGGATCCCCCCGATCCAGGACATCACCACCAGGAGCTGGCAGAGCCCTTTTCGCATGATGGTTGTGTAGTGCCGAGGTTTGCAGATAGCCGCATAGCGGTCATAGACCATGGCGATGAGGATGATCTCTGATGCTCCCAGAAAGTGCTCCACAAAGAGCTGAGTCAGGCAGCCACCCCGGAGATGATTCTCCTCTGGTGCAGCAGGTCAATGATCAATTTGGGCGTGCTCACACAGGTGAAGAAGGCATCTAAGAAGGACAAGTGAGTGAGAAAGAAGTACATGGGAGCGGAAAGAGTGGGACTGAGGGAGATGGTGACGACAATGAGCAAGTTGGCCAGCACAGTGAATAGGAAAATGAACAGAAAGACGGTGAAGAATATTTTCTGTAAGTGTGGATTCTGCTTGTGTCCCAGGGGAACAAATTCAGTCACATTATTGGGCAGTGTAAGGATGTCCATTTAGGAAATAACCATCTTTCCTGGGCCCCTAATTACCTACAATGGAAGAAAGAGGGATAACTTTTAATCCTGAAAGGATTGTGGTCTGAATTTCTGAGAACAAAAATCGTGCAGTCATTTTAACAGTGGAGCATGTCCTTGGCAATTTTGTCCCAGTACTTCTTTCAAGTCTTCCTGCTTCTTACAGGATGGCATTTTAGCTTCAGACACCTGTCCCCTGTCAACTGTAAAATATCTATAGGGGCAAGATCTGATGTGCAGTTTACTGAGAAAACACTGGGCTATCTGCATGAGACATGGATTTTCATTCTGGTTCCAACTCCGTGTGCTGTCCTAAGTCATCGAAGTACTCCATGACTCCAGCCCTCCTCTATCATCTTACAAATTTAATTCTCAGATCTTGTAAGTGCGGCCCACAAGTAAGAGTTATTTTCTCTTTCATGGGTATTTACATTTGAACCCTTTGCTCAAACTGTGGAAAGGAAGACAACATCAATAAATATCTGTCATAAACTAGATGTTTTGGGAAATGATTATAAGTCTTTGGTGACACATTCTGTCTGGTCCCTTTCAGAACTCACATACTATTCAAGTGTGTTTCCTCGCTTACCGTAGTGCCTGGCATAGTGTCTGAAGTGCCTGAAACATACTAGATGATACTAGATGATGCATAAATACTTTGTGAATTGCCATTTTCCATGGGTAAGAGTATGACTCTTCCCCAGAATGTTCTTGCTGCTGCTGCTAAGTCACATCAGTCGTGTCCGACTCTGTGCGACCCCATAGACGGCAGCCCACCAGGCTCCCCCGTCCCTGGGACTCTCCAGGCAGGAACACTGGAGTGGGTTGCCATTTCCTTCTCCAATGCATGAAAGTGAAAAGTGAAAATGAAGTCACTCATTCGTGTCCGACTCTTAGCGACCCCATGGACTGCAGCCTACCAGGCTCCTCTGTCCATGGGATTTTCCAGGCAAGAGTACTGGAGTGGGGTGCCATTGCCTTCTCCCAGAATGTTCTTACATTACAGTAAAAATCCACCTGCAATTCAGGAGACCCGGGTTCAATCCCAGGGTCAGGAAGATTGCCTGGAGAAAGAAATGGCAACCCCCTTCAGTAATGTTGCCTGGAAAATTCCATGGACAGAGGAGTCTAGCCGGCTACAGTTCATGGGGTCCCAAAAGAGTTGGACACAACTTGGCAACTAAACAACAACAACCAGACTGTGAACCTAAGAGGAATTAGTGCTCTTTTTCTCTTGCTCTGTTTGTTATTTTTCTCTACTTGATGAGAAACATAAATAAACATTTGAAAGGCAGTGCTTTCTAGTTTAATAGTTTTTGACACCCTTTATGGGGTAAGTATGAAAATAATTCATTGTCTCTGGGAAAGAATATATTATTGGATCATTTTACTTTCAAGATAATTATGGCATTTTTATTGATATTTTTATTCTCTAAAACTATGTTCCACATAAAATTTAGCATAATCATATCAGTCATATTCAGGCTAGCTTCTCTAGACTTGGATTGAAAAAAAAATTGCATGAAGTTTTTCAGTACACAAGAATTTTTTTAAGCAAAGGAAATCCTTATTTTCAGAGTTCTAAAAATAAAATGTAATGTAGAGAACAGAACAAAATAGTCTTCTAGGTAAAACAGATAATGTACTACACATATAAACATGTACACACAGACTTGGCTTCCTAGGTGGCTCAGTGGTGAAGAATCTGCCTGCCAAAGCAGGAGATGTGGGTTCAATCCCTGGATCAGGAAGATCCCCTAGAGAGGGGAAAGGCAACCCACTCCAGTATTCTTGCCTGGGAAATTCCATGGACAGAACACCCTACAGTCCATGGGATCACAAAGGGTCAGACACACCTTAGTGACTAAACAAAGGTAATACACAGACTAACAGAAACATATATAAAACCTTTTACTTGTGATAAGCACTTATTACAAGTTCACTTATTCAATAAGCATTCAATAAGCAGATTAGTGTGCATGTTAATACATATTGTTCACACAGTCATAAAGAGTGTCCCTGTTAAATACACTTAGTGGCTGAAATTTCATTACCAAAGAGCAGCAAGGCATCCTTCCATTATAAGCATGAGTTGCCCACTCTTTATGTTTCTGCTACATGCATTCTCATGCCTTCTTCTCCTATCTTCCCAGAGTACCCAACATCATCATTCCTGGTTACAGGATACTTCATTACTAAAAGAATAAGAAATCTGGGGGCATAACTTCTGAACAAAAAGAGATGAGAAAATATAAATGTAATGAACTCTATTCTACAAAAAAATTAAGTCTTTCTTTTCCAAGATAAATGGGTACAGAGGCTTATTGTGTAATCACCTAAATTAAGTCTTATACATATGCGGACACAAAGTGCAGCAGTCCAACCAAATTTCCTTATTCTGAGGTGGGATCCCCAACAGATCAGAAATGAAATGAAATGACATAAAGCAAGGTTAGATGCAATTACCAAAAGCTTTTTGAAAATAACTAGGAAGAAGCAGAAATAACTTTTTCATATTTCTTTGTTTCCACAATACTCTTTCTACTAACAAATCCTATGGAAAATATTTTAGAGAAGAAATATTAATATTTACAAGTATGCTCGACACAGTTATTATGATCTGTGGGAAATTTAGAAATGATGTGGATTGTTCAACACTGGAGAAACAGATGATTACAGTATAGTGCATCTCTTTAACCAATGTGTAGTTTTTAACAGGTGCTTTTAAAAATTGTGAAATATCATACTAACATTCTGTAAAGTCAAGAAAATTGTAGATGCTCTTTTAAATTATATAATTATTCCAACTAATTTAATTCTAACTAATTGCAGTATGATTCTAACTAGTTTAAAATCATATCAATACAAAGAGATATTTTTACTTCTAAGTTGGTGGCATCATACTTGAATCTGTCATTCTTGATGTTTTGTATGATGAAAAAGGAATCTCAGTGTCAGGTGAGGATGAGGGGTAATTATATGATTTGTCGATTATATTTAATTCTCAGAGTCCATGATTATACAATTTCCTGGGGGAAAAAAAAAAGACTAACCTGTGAACGTGTCTGACATAGGTTCCAGCAACAGTTACTTCACCAAGAAAGAAGCAAAATTGTAAACTAGCAAAATACCAACTAGCTCAGCTACAATAAGCATATTTTCTGATTTATAAATGGAATCTTTGGATAAGCTTTCAAAGCACTTCTATATATCATGTTTGGGGGCAAATTCTGTAAAGTTTCTTAGCTGTCGCTAACAGGACCTCAGAGGTATTACATCATCATTAGCAGCTCTGCCAATGATTCAAGTATTTCAGGTAAGTTAACCTAACAGTGGAGGAGAAGTTCTATAGTACTCATCTTTAATTTTGAGCTTTTCCTTGAGTCTACATGAAGGTCAAATACTATAAGAGAAAAAAACTTTGAATACTTACGAAATTAGCTTTTTTATAACAAATGAGCTTAGTATGGAGATTGAATATTTAGTATTGTATAAGTAAAATATTTAGGCAGTGAACTATATGAATTTTTAATTTTTACTATAATATTTTAAATTGATCTACCATCCATGCCAGTCATAATTTTTAAATACTGCCTTCAGATTTACTTTGAGTGATCAGTTCTAAGTCCTATTATAATATTGGCACTTCACATCAGGTAAATTTTACAGTACTTTTTCAAAGTAGTTGTTTCTTGTGCCAATTCTGGATTTAGATTGACATGATAATGATGAAAATAATTTACTCTTCAATTGTATTCAGAGATGGTAAAATGTATTTTTTCATTTAAATTTAATTGTACAACATCCATATGGAATTGAAAAAATAGGCAATAATATTGGCAATTTATAACAAGGAAATAGAAGATGGGGGATAAGAAAGCCATTTGCCAAGTGGAAATAAGATGCCAGTTCACTAGATCCTGGACCAGGCTCCTTACTTTTAAATTAATATTTTACAAGTAGAGTGACATTACATGTTTATGCTGCCACCAACTGTAAAGCTCAGTATAATTATGTACTGAAAGAAATCAGTACTAACATTTAAAATAATTTTGTAAATGAATGTAATACAGTTTGACTCAGGAATATTCCTGCATAGAAACAGCCTCACTCAACATGTTCAAATACACTTTCATTAATAAGAAAAATAAATTGGACATAACTGTCAACTAGTTTCAGAGAATCTGGTCATTATGAGCAACACGTGTCACACAGGAAAAGAGTTTAGGAAAACTGAAAACTTGTAACTAAACCTAGTTTGACTAGACACATCCATATTATTGTGCTGTGATATTTGTGATGGCATATGCCAAAGGCAATCTGAATGAAGATTTGAAAAAAATAAAGAACTATAAGGGATATGGATGTTTTCTGAAGTGTTGTCATGAAAGTGTCTTGAACTTGTCTTTCAACTCTGGAATTAAAGCCAGAGTCATATCAGAATTAACATGTACTGACAAAGTCATTGTTCCCAACCTCATAAAGATTGATGTCTATTCAAAATGGCCCATTGAGTGATCATCCAGCTTCTGCTTAAATATCTACAGTGTGGTTAAAGAGACAACTTTAGAACCTCTATACCTGTCTAGTCCAGCACCCCAGGGCCTAGTCAAGCATGAAAAGGAAAAAAGAGTAGAGTTAGCTCTAAATCTGTGAAGACTGTCCATAAAAATAATTATTCAAAGAAGACTTCCTGAAGCTATACCAGGAAAGTCATGTCTAGAATACAAATTCAAGAACAGAGTGATTAAAATCCCTGGAGAGATAGAAATACAGATTCTCAAACTTGAAGGATAAACCAGAAACAAAGCAGAAGAAATAACACGTAGATTTTACCATCATTGATAAGAAACTAGGTGAGGTATGTTATGATGTTTGATATTTTCAGAGACTAATTTTACAAAACCACATACCTAACAAATTATTCTTATGGGCAGCTTCATTCATTTAAATACATAGAGAAACATGTTCTAAAAATAATAAAACCTTCAAGAGCACAAGTCACATTAGTCTACTCCAAAAGACTCTCAACCCAGAAGGGCATTTCCTAAGTTGTTTACCAGGAATGGAAAAGTTTCTGTAGTTCGACTGTGGTCTCAAAACTCTTCCAGATACACTTCTAATTGAAGTAGAAACAAATATAACAATCTTTGTGCCAATTATCATATTGTCATGGGCAGAATCACAGAATGCAGAAACAATGTACCTCGGTAAACTATTTGCAGAAAAAGGAAAAACTGTTTAAAGAAGATGATGGTGTGTGTGTGTTTGTGTGTGTGTGTGTGTGTGTGTGTGTGTGTGTGAATCACTCAGTCATGTCTGACTGTGAGACTGCATGGAGTGTAGCTTGCCAGGCTCCTCTGTCCATGGAAATCTCAAGGCAAGAATACTGTAGTGGGTAGCCATTAGCTTCTCCAGGAGATCTTCCCATCACAGGGACTGAACCCAGGTCTCCTGCATTGCAGGTGGATTCTTTCCCATCTAAACCCCCAGGGAAAAGCCCTGGTGAAATAAAGTTCCTGTATCCTAAAAATCATTGCAGATGGTGATTGCAGCCATGAAATTAAAAGACGCTTACTCCTTGGAAGGAAAGTTATGACCAACCTAGACAGCATATTAAAGAGCAGAGACATTACTTTGCCAACAAAGGTCCATCTAGTCAAAGCTATGGTTTTTCCATAGCTTTGTGATTCATGGGTCGCAAAGAGTCAGACACAACTGAGTGACTGAAATGAACTGAACTGAATCTTGAAGTAGTGTGCCTCATTACATCTTCATAACCATGATATGTGTGCTAAATAATTTTGCATTATGAAGTCTACAGATTTCTTCAACAAAGCGTATACTACTCATGTCGGTTCAGTTCAGTTCAGTTGCTCAGTCATGTCTGACTCTTTGAGACCCCATGGACTTCAGCACACCAGGCCTCCCTGTCCATCACCAACTCCAAGAGCTTATTCAAACTCATGTCCATTAAATTGGTGATGCAATCCAAGCATCTCAACCTTTGTCATCCCCTTCTCCTCCAGCCTTCAACCTTTCCCAGCATCACAGTCTTTTCAAATGAGTCAGTTCTTCTAATCAAGTGGCCAAAGGATTGGAGTTTCAGTTTCAACATCAGTCCTTCCAATGAATATTCAGGATTGATTTCCTTTAGGATGGAGTGGTTGAATCTCCTTGCTGTCCAAGGAACTCTCAAGAGTCTTCTACAACACCACCAGGTCAAAAGCATAAATTCTTCAGCACTCAGCTTTCTTTATAGTCCAACTCTCACATCCATACATGACTACTGGAAAAACCATAGCTTTGACTAGATGGACCTTTGTTGGAAAAGTAATGCCTCTGCTTTTTAATATGCTATCTAGTTTCGTCATAACTTTTCTTCCAAGGAGAAAGTGTCTTCTAATTTCATGGCTGCAGTCACCACCTGCAGTGATTTTGAAGCCCCCCAAAATAGTCTGTCAATGTTTCCAATGTTTCCCCATCCATTTGCCATGAAGTGATGAGTCCAGATGCCATGATTTTAGTTTTCTGAATGTTGAGCTTTAAGCCAACTTTTTCACTCTCCTCTTTCACTTTCATCAAGAGGCTCTTTAGTTTTTCTTCACTTTCTGCCATAAAGGTGGTGTCATCTGCATATCCAAGGTTACTGATATTTCTCTTGGCAATCTTGATTCCAGTTTGTGCTTCATCCAGCCCAGCATTTCTCATGATGTACTCTGCATATAAGTTAAATAAGCAGGGTGACAATATACAGCCTTGACACACTCCTTTGCCTATTTGGAACCTGTCTGATTTTCCATATTTAATTCTAAGTATTGCTTCCTGACCTGCATACAGATCTCTCAGGAGGCAGGTCAGGTAGTCTGGTATTCCCATCTCTTTCAGAATTTTCCACAGTTTTTTGTGGTCCAACGACTATGCCAATATAGTCAATAAAGCAGAAGTATATGTTTTTCTGGAACTCTCTTGCTTTTTTTGATGATCCAGCTGATGTTGGCAATTTGATCTCTGGTTCCTCTGCCTTTTCTAAATCCAGCTTGAATATCTGGAAGTTCACATTTCATGTATTGCTTAAGTCTGGCTTGGAGAATTTTGAGCATTACTTTACTCACGTGTGAGGTAAGTGTAATTTTGCAGCAGTTTGAGCATTCTTTGGCATTGCCTTTCTTTGGGATTGGAATGAAAACTGACCTTTTCCAGTCCTGTGGCCACTGCTGAGTTTCCCAATTTGGTGGCATATTGAGTACAGCACTTTCACAGCATCATCTTTTAGGATTTGAAATAACTCAACTGAATTCCATCGCCTCCACTAGCTTTGTTCATAGTGATGTCTCCTAAGGCCCACTTGACCTCACATTCCAGGATGTCTGGCTCTAGGCTGGTCATGATACCATCGTGATTATCTGTGTCATGGAGATCTTTTTTTGTATAGTTCTTCTGTGTATTCTTGCCATCTCTTCTTAATATCTTCTGCTTCTCTTAGGTCCATACCATTTCTGTCCTTTATTGTGATCATCTTTGCTACTCATGTAGTGGGGAGGCTGAATCTTTCTATCAAAAGAAGAAACTATAAACACATCGATGACATATACACAGACTTGTATTTTAGTAGCCAACCTCATTTTGGAAAAGAGCTAAAATTCATTCAGAACAAAATTTTGTTTACCTGAGTAATTCTTTGGGCAATTTAAAAGTAAAGATCCCTGTGTTCTTTTTATATATCTCTTATAAATAGTCTCGTAAAGCAGTTTTCAAGACTTCCAACTCAAGGAAATAAGTATTATAGAAACTTCCTAATAAGTAAAGTGTTTTCTGTATATGTTTGACTATGTGTTTTTGAAAAACACTTTCATTTGTTGGCTACAAATAATTGTTAACAAAACAGTGTAACTTCCTATGGCATATAAACAAAGAGTTTTTCACCAACCAAACCATAATCAAACACCAGCCCTGAAGGGATTCTGTATAATGAAAACATTAGAGGATATGGAATAAAAGTATTCAGGCTCAAAGTTGACATGTGTTTTATGATCTAGTTATTTAATCTTTCTGATCCTCCACTGTTTTCTATAAAGTATGTTCACTAAATTTTAATTTTATAATTTTTTTTCATTTGGAAACACTTTAAAATTTAGTCAACAGTTTAAATATAATGCAATTAATTATCATTCATTATCATTAATTATTTTAAATATAAATATAATATATAAATATATTGTATATATTTATATAATATAAATATAATATATAAATGAATATAAATATTTATGTTTCTATAAATTTATATAAATATTTATAAATATATAAATATATATTTATATAATATAATTATAATTACATTAATTATTATCACTGACAATTTTACCCAACAGGGCAAGAAATAAAATACAATTTAAATATTAGGAGTATCAAGTGTGTGTCAAGAGAGTATTGGCAAGTGTCTTCCTTCTATTTTATATTTCACATCATCATAAATGCCAGTAAGCCATACAGCTTTCTGAGTACTGATTACTTAAATCACAGGCACCTTATACAACTCTATAATGAAAAAGGAAAAATAAAACTTCTATTACTAAAAAGGAAGAAAGAGTCTGATGAAATGCTGTTTTTGGTGATGTCTTTTGAAGTGTGTGAAAGACTATCACATTTAAATTTAGGAGAATGCAGATCTAAATACTACCTCTGCCTATGTTGTAGAAGTCCTGTTAGTGTCATTGAGGGGTTTGGGAAAGTCTTTATAGTAATAAAAGATGAAAATATAAAGATCATGAAAATATCAAGATTACCTTTGCCTTCTCCAGTGGATCTTCCCAAACCCAGGAATTGAACACAGGTCTCCCTCATTGCAGCAGGATTCTTTATCAACTGAGCTACCAGGGAATCCATATAAAATATGAACATATAATGATCATGATAGAAATAAAATCTTCATATTGGCTCACCTCTTATTTGAAATTGTATTCCTATTTAATAACATTTTAATGACATTTTCCCGTCTATATTCCTTACTGTGTAGATAACAGTATTACTGGTATGATTTTACCCTTGGGAAAAGTAATTACTGGTTGCAGGTACATAAATATATAGGTTACAGAGAACAAGACAACAACTCTGATGTGGAAGCCACAGGTAGGCAGGGCTTCGTCCTCCCTGTGAGTCCTCGACATGCACAGGAACAACACACAGAATATCAGTGACATTACAAAAGCATTGACAAGGAGTGCCAACACCAGCAGCAGCCAAGAAACCATCAAAGAAAGTGTCAGTGCAGACATGGTGTATTGGGGGAAAATGTCACACATGAAATGGCCCAAGATGTTGGGGCCACAGAATGGGACCCAGAAAATGACTAGGTTCTGCACAGCCAATTGGAGAAAACTCATTGCCCAACACACCTCCACCAGCAGGAAGCATCTGTGATGGTTCATGATGGTGACATAATGCAGATATAGCACATACACACTGCAGATGGCCACTTATTGGTCATAGGCTATGACCACAAAAGGACAATCTCTGAAGCTCCCAAGAAATGTTCAATGAAGAGCTGTGCCATGCAGCCCCCGAAGGAGACAGTTTTTGAATCAGAAAGCAAATCAACTATCATTTTCAGTGTTATGAAAGGGGGATAGCAGACATTTATCAAGGACAGGAAGGTCAGGAAGAAATTTAACAGGGAGTTCAAAGTCTAGCTGCAAATTATAGTCACCACAGCAAGCAGGTTGCCCATGACAGTGACAATGTAGGTGATATATAACATAAAAATAGAATTCTTTGTATCTGAGGATTCTGGGTAAGTTGCATTAGAATGACTTTAGTCACACTCGTCTTGTTTTATTCCATTTGAGTGCTGTTGATGAATTCAGAAGTGGAGAACTGATTTGTAAAGACAAAACTTTTAATAGCAAAGAGATGAGAAATTTATATTTTGGGATTCTGGCTAAGTCCAACACATTTTAATAATAAATGATATTTTTTCCTTGGTGTGTAGGTGGAGAAGAAGCACACTACCTTTTCTATTTTATAGGAAGAGTAAACTTTCAAGGCCATTTAATTCAGCTTACTACAAGGATTCTCAGGTCCTTCTCCCACACCTTCTGACAGTGCTCCCTGATTCTTTGCAGGAGGACACCCAGGCCCAGGTGCTCACCATGTAGTAAACCTGAGAGTTTGTCAAGCAAGAAAAAATGTTAAAAACACTTCCTTAAAAGTTAAAATACATTGTACAACAACCAGATGTGATCTGCATACCATTTATACACAGTCTAATTTTCTCCTTTCTTCCATGTAAAAGCACTTAAATAAGTCTGAGATATAGGCCTGTATCTGCCATCACCTCTTATCAGTTATCACTTAAATCAGAGTCTGACTCACACTGTTGTTCAATAAAATTAGGTGAATAAACTAAGTTGGAAGACTCTCCCTGTGTCTTCTTTTTTCAGGTCAACTCCAAAAATGGTGCTTACTCTCTTTCTTAAAAAGACAAAACAAACAAACAAACAAAAAACAATTAAATAAACTGTTGAGAAAATGGATAAAAATATTCCTTTCTCCCACTAGGATCTCTCACTTTCTCCACCCTAAGCACTTTTTCCCTGGTCTGCTTCAACCATCTCCCTTGCCTCCTAGCCAAGATGTAGCACTAGTTGAATATTAGTAGGCAGGTAAGAAGAAAATAAGAAATGTCATGAGGTTTACTGTCCTGGTTCCTGTTATGGTTTGTCAATGGCTGGGTGACTTTAGCTGAGGCTGCACCTTTTGGATGGACCTTCTGGGTTCCTGAGATCTCTTTCTCTCCCCTCGATCTCACAGGCTTTATTGTGGTAATGGCTTCCTACTGGAGCTGGGTCCTTGGTGGTACTATATTATCCCTTATTAGTTTCCCACAATTCTATCCATAACTTAATAGGTTATCATGTTAAACTATTTCAATTTCCCATTTTAAATATCTTTTTCTTTTTCTTGTCAGTTTTCCAATGGGTGTAGAAAGTTTGTTTGCAGATGGTGACTGTAGTCATGAAATTAAAAGATGCTTGCTCCTTGGAAGAAAATCTTTGACAAACCTAGATAGCATATTAAAAAGCTGTGACATTACTTTGCCAACAAAGGTCCATATAGTTAAAGCTATGGTTTTTCCATTAGTCATGTATGGATGTGAGAGTTGGACCATAAAGAAGGCTGAGCACCAAAGAACTGATGCTTTTGAACTGTGGTGTTGAAGAAGACTCTTGAGAATCCCTTGGGCTGCAAACAGATCAAACCAGTCAGTCCTAAAGGAAATCAATCCTGAATATTCATTGGAAGGACTGATGCTGAAGCTGAAGCTCCAATACTTTGGCCACCTGATATGAAGAACTGACTCATTTGAAAAGACCTTGATGCTGGGAAAGATTGAAGGCAGGAGGAGAAGGGGATGATAGAGGGTGATGGTTGGATGGCATCACCAACTTGATGGACATGAGTTTGAGCAGGCTCTGGGAGATGGTGAAGAACAGGGAAGGTTGGAGTTCTGCAGTTCATGGGGTCTCAAAGAGTTGGACACAGCTGAGTGACTGATGGAATTTCATCATCTCTACTAGATTTGTTGGCAAGAATTGAGATCCTTAAATTAGTTCCTGAATTTATCTAATTATTGAAAGATCTGTTCCACCAGTTCCCCTGGAGCACTGAGTGCCTCACTGAATTCCCCTGAATCCCCCTCAGGGTGTGTTGAAGGTCAGCAGCTATAGCAGCACATGATTCAATGTCTACAGAGGCAGATGGCAAATACTCTTTTTGTTGTTCAGTCATTGGCAAATACACTTGGTGTATTCAGTTGCAGTGCTAATTTTAATTTGACAGTGCTGTATCATCCCTTATTGGCTTCCCTCAACATCATCCATATCTTGATAAACTATCATTTTAAACTCTCTAATATCCCATTTAAAATATGCCTGTCTTTTGTGTTTTCCAATGGAAGAGGGAAGTTTGTGATTTCTTTCTTTGTAAAAATAAATAAAATATGTGAGAAAATATATTCCCTTTAACAAATTTATTTTATTTTTAAAACATCCGTACTTCTTTTGATAAATAACTGTTAAATAAACTTAACTTTGGTCAGGAAAAATTATCCTGAAAGACTGATACATAACATAAAGATTATTGGGTGTCTTCATGGAAATCTATGTGTTATCTTTAGCACTGTCATGGAGTTAGATGATTCTATGGAATTCATACATTATACTGCCTTTAGCTAGTTTACAAATCAGTAAGTTATAGAAGAGTGGTAAAAATTCAAACAATTCTATTCATAAAAATGCAAGTTTGGGGTTGATATTTATTTGATTTTCCTTACCACTCCAGTTAAAAAGTTTTGCATTTATTTTAAATTCATGACACTTCCCTAAATGAACAATGTAAAGGTGGATTTTCCTTTTGACTGATTGTATGACTCTAGGCAAACCTGATAAACTTAAAAAGGTAATATGACATCCATTTGGGGGAAAAGTAAGTCTTGGTTATTTTTCTGCACATGCATCATATTCAATCAATTTTTTAAAATTAACATCCTAAAGATGATTAATATTACACACTGTAATGTTCTTCATCAATCTTATCATACTAAGAAATAGAAACAAAATAATATGTGTAAAGTATCTTGCAGATTAAAAAGTCATATAAATCAAATATCAATATGGGCTGTCTTTGTGTGAAGAGGTCTAAACTGAGATTTATATAATACTTCTTAATCTTTCTTTTTTTTCTGAAATCTGTACTACACCTCATTAATTCTGAAAAAGATCACATTATTTAAGAGAAAAGCATGAGAAAAAAACTTACACTAAATAACTAAATAAACTCATTGTGTCAGGGGAGTCTGTAATTTCATTAGTTCTGCCTCACCGCATCAAAGATTGGAAACTGCGGACCCAGTGTTACAGCTTGATTACAGCTCAGAGTTTCATTCAGCAACTAAAGGAAAGTATACCCTGGATGTGTGAGGGTAGGCGATCTCAAAGGAAAAGTCTCAGTCTGTCTTGGCTTCCTCTTTTTATACGTTTTGTCTCCTCCCCTCTAAGCCTGCCCTATGCAAATTGCGCTAGCCAAGAAGCGGGTGTGTTTGCTTCACCTGATGTTCTCACTCCGGTCCTGTGGATTTTCTTTTGTTCCATTTTTGCGGGCTTTTCTTTGTCTTTTAGCCACTGCCATTTTGGACTCCTTTTTCCTATTTTAACTACCTAATAATCATATAGAACATAAATATATAGGTTTAATAAAGTCATTTTATGCCCAAAGCTATACATATTTTCTAAGCAAATTGTGTAAATCTTAAAAACCTATTTCAAGCAAAATATAAACTTTGAAATAAGAAGTCATTAAAATGTTAAAATTATATTTTGATCATGGGAAATATTCAGATAATAAATCTTTTCATCATGACTAAGTTAATAATCCTGAGGAGATATTTACTGCAGTTAAATAATGACGCAAGGTGTTCTTGGGAAGAGCAATTCTTCACTGAAAATTGGTCATTCATTTTCCTGTTGCCTCATGTTCTTTTTCTGATCCAGAGCTTTCCCATGGCATTTTGCATCTCACTGTTTCTCAGAGTATAGATTAGAGGGCATATCATAGGGGTGATAATGGTTTAAAACACAGCTAAGGATTTATCAATGGATAAGATGGAAGCAAAGGAGAAAAGGAAAGATATTCCCATTTGAATGCACAGTTCCAAAGAATAGCAAGGAGAGATAAGAAAGCCTTCTTCAGCAATCAATGCAAAGAAATAGAGGAAAACCACAGATTGGGAAAGACTAGAGATCTCTTCAAGAAAATTAGAGATACCAAGGGAACATTTCATGCAAAGATGGGTTTGATAAAGGACAGAAAGTGTATGGACCTAACAGAAGCAGAAGATATTAAGAAGAGGTGGCAAGAATACACAGAAGAACTGTACAAAAAAGATCTTCACAACCCAGATAATCATGATGGTGTGATCACTCATCTAGAGCCAGACATCCTGGAATGTGAAGTCAAGTGGGCCTTAGAAATCATCACTATAAACAAAGCTAGTGGAGGTGATGGAATTCCAGTTGAGCTATTTCAAATCTTGAAAGATGATTCTGTGAAGGTGCTGCACTCAATATGCCAGCAAATTTGGAAAACTCAGCAGTGGCCACAGGACTGAAAAAGGTATATTTTCATTCCAATCCCAAAGAAAGGCAATCTGAAAGAATGCTCAAACTACCACACAATTGCACTCATCTCACACGCTAGTAAAGTAATGCTCAAAATTCTCCAAGCCAGGCTTCAGCAATATGTGAACCATGAACTTCCAGATGTTCAAGCTGGTTTTAGAAAAGGCAGAGGAACCAGAGATCAAATTGCCAACAACCACTGGATCATTGAAAAAGCAAGAGAGTTCCAGAAGAACATCTATTTCTGCTATATTGACTATGCCAAAGCCTTTGACTGTGTGGATCACAACAAACTGTGGAAAATCCTGAAAGAGCTGGGAATACCAGACCACCTGACCTGCCTCTTGAGAAACCTGTATGCAGGTCAGGAAGCAACAGTTAGAACTGGACATGGAACAATAGAGTGGTTCCAAACAGAAATAGGAGTATGTCAAGGCTGTATATTGTCACCGTGCTTATTTAACTTATATGCAGAGTACATCATGAGAAACGCTGGGCTGCAAGAAGCACAAGCTGGAATCAAGACGGCCAGGAGAAATATTAATAACCTCAGCTATGCAGATGACACCACTCTGATGGCAGAAAGTGAAGAGGGACTAAAATGCCTGTTGATGAAAGTGAAAGAGGAGAGTGAGAAAGTTGGCTCAAAGCTCAACATTCAGAAAACTAAGGTCATGGCATCTAGTCCCATCACTTCAGGGGAAATAGATGGGGAAACAGTGGAAACAGTGTTAGACTTTATTTTTTGGGGGGTTCCAAAATCACTGCAGATGGTGATTGCAGCCGTGGCATTAAAAGACTCTTACTCTTTGGAAGGAAAGTTATGACCAACCTAGATAGCATATTAAAAAGCAGAGACATTGCTTTGCCAACAAAGGTCCGTCTAGTCAAGGCTATGGTTTTTCCAGTGGTCATGTATGGATGTGAGAGTTGGACTGTGAAGAAAGTTGAGCGCTGAAAAATTGATGCTTTTGAACTGTGGTGTTGGAGAAGACTCTTGAGAGTCCCTTGGGCTGCAAGGAAATCCAACCAGTCCATCCTAGAGGAGATCAGTCCTGGGTGTTCATTGAAAGGACAGATGCTTAAAGCTGAAACTCCAATACTTTGGCCACCTCATGTGAAGAATTGACTCATTGGAAAAGACCCTGATGCTGGGAGGGATTGAGGGCAGGAGAAGGGGATGACAGAGGATGAGATGGCTGGATGGCATCACCAACTCGATGGACATGAGTTTGAGTAAACTCCGGGAGTTGTGGTGGACAGGGAGGCCTGGCATGCTGTGATTCATGGTGTCACAAAATGTCAGACACGACTGAGTGACTGAACTGAACTGAAGATGGAAGGAAGTCTCACATACAGAAATATACAGGGCACAAAGAAGAGGCACACCACAATGATGTGGGAGCCACAAGTTGACAAGGCTTTTGCCTCCCTTCCTTACTAATATTCTTCAGGGAGTGCAGAATGATCTCATAGGTTATGAGTAAGAGCATGAAGAGGACCAAACAGATTATGCAATCATTGGCAACCACTATGATGACAATAATGTGGGCTTCAGTGTAGGCCAGTTTTAACAAAGGGTACATGTCACACATGGAGTGGTCAATAACATTGGGGCCACAGAAGGGAATATTTTAAACAAAGAGAATATTAACTATAGCGTGTAACAGTCCACCAACCCAAGCCAACAGCAATAGCAGGATACACAATTGCTGATTCATGATTGTCACATAATGCAAGGGTTTGCAAATGGCCACATTGCGTTCATAGGCCATGACGGCCAGGAGTAAAATCTCAGCACCACCAAAAAATGCTCTGTAAAGAGATGAATCATGCAAGTTTGGAGTGAAATGGTTTTCTTCTCATAGAGTAAGTCTATAAATGTGTTTGGGTTAACTGTAGTAGCATAAACAGCATCCTTAAATGATAAGTAGCCAAGAAAGATATACATAGGGGCATTCAGGGTTGGGCTGAATACCACAGTCAGGACAATGAGTAGGTTGCCCACCATGGTCACAATGTAAATGAGCAAGAACAAGACAAATAATATTTTCTGATCCTGGTTGCTCTGAGAGAGCCCCAAGAGGACAAACTCAGTCACATTGTTCCTTGTTTCCATAGTGTTCTGTGTGTTTTATTTCAGAGCTTAGGACACAATTATCTATAAAAATAATTGTTACTTATGACTTTCTGAAGTCTTGTGATAATTTATTTATTCATTGAAAAATAAGTCTTGTGATTTATTATATTCTGGTACTTTCAGATATTATAATACAATGCTGTGAGAGTTCTCTGGTAGTCCAGTGGTTAGGACTCAGTGCTTTCACTGCAGTGGCCTGGGGTTCAACCCCTGGTTGGAGAACTAAGATCCTACAAGTCACATGGGGCAGCCAAAAAAGAAAAGAAAAGGCTGATTAAAACATATTGCCTGATCACAACAATCTTATAGACCAAGGCAAGTGATAAAAGACCATATGTGAGAAAACTACATGGCATTAAATAAATGAGGTAGCACAACTAGCTTACCAACTAGAAGCAATTTAAATTGTACATATAGCTAGTACCTTACACAAAAATAAACATTTATTAAAGGCCTAAAAATAGTAAAGCAAGATTTACTTCATATTTACTTTCCAGTTAATGAAGGAGGTGAGTTTCTACATTCTAGGACTGGATAATTCTTCTTAACCAATCATTTAAACCCAAAATAGATATATTTGATGATTTCAAAAAAGTTTATAGAGATTTAGGATACAATACCACAGTGCCAATTGACAAAATTAATTTGAAAAAAAAAAAACACAAAACTTGACTTCAGAGGATATACAACAAGCAAATATCTAAGATAAACAAAGATCTCTAAGAAATTAAATAGTAAATGATTAGAATATAAAATTAATAAAAATATAAACAATCTATTAAAGGAAGTATATCCCTAAATGGTCAATAAACATGATAGGATGCTGAAGCTCACCTATGAACAGAAAAGTAGGACTCAAATAATACTTGCTTACTACAGCATTCCTTGGGTTCTTGAAAGCCACTCAATAATGGTCTACAAATGTTACCTTACCTTTTAATATTTGAGCACATTAACAGGCTATGTTAAGAGAGCATATAAATTGAAACTATCATCAAATTTACAAATATCTGCCCATGAAAATTCCCCAAATCCTTGTACTTGAAATTAATTTCTAAGAATATCTTTGAGAAGGTAAATTTCTTGGACCATTAAATTAAAAAATACCCAAAAATTGTGGAATAGAGTAGAAGGAATTTTCAATATTTTAGTAATCACAAAGAATTCCTAACACAGCTATTTATGAAAATCACAAAGAAGAGCTCTTCAAAGGTGAATTCTTACCCCACCAACATACTCTTGCAAGATAGAAAGCCTAAAACAGAATTCTCTGTCTAAATATACTTCCTGATTATCTGCATAAAGAGAGCCTTTAAATGCATGTTCTGGTCTTTGATGCCATCTCCCTTGGCCCTCATACACTGATGCCATCTCTGGGAACATGAAGAGCAAGATACATGCAGCATCACTGTATCTTGAACTGGTTCCATGTGACCAACTCTTTCCATAATTATAGGAAATTAAATCATCTCAGTCTTTCAGAAACTTTGCATTTCATGTTGTTGGGATTTTCAAAATTAGCTAATATTAATACCCTGTTACCTAAAAGACTTTGAATATTGGTATTGAACAGAAACACAAATTTTTCATTGTTGCAGGATTTTTTCTGATGACAAATGTTAAATCAACATTTTGATTTAGCATTTGATTCTCTCTCAGGGAGAGAAAAAAAATTACAAACTTTGTACAAACTATTTACAATAAAAATTTTGCCATTGGTGTTTATACCAAGGAAAATTAAATAGTGAAATGATCTTTGCAACGTTTTGATTCTTAGTCTCTTACTGACCTGTCTTCATACAGCATTATTAAATTTGAATTTATTGAAGGATAGATAATAATTTCATATACATACTTTTATTATGATTTGAGGCCATCATTTCAATTCAAGAAGAATCCTGTCATGTGATTTCTGCTACAGACAAATACAGTCTGAAGTAAAGGTAAAAGTCTACCAACACTTTGTCTACATTTAACGGCAGCACATATTATTGAGTCATTCAGTTGGTGCATCTGCAAGGGAGATTCTCATCTAATTAAATTCTCTGGAACCCTAATCATTGTTTTGAAGTAGACTATCTCCAGAGATGCCACCAGGATTATCATCATGCGGAAGAGAATTTACAGAACCTTAATCTGGGGAAAGTCATAGAAAACAACTTGAGGTCATATCACCAAAAGGGAAAAGTCCATTTTATACACAAATAAAGTATGTAAATCCTTGTTTAAATCATGACCTTCAAAATAGACATATCTGTTTAGGCTTTGTTTTTGAAGATGATATCTGAACTGATTTCTGGAAATAATAAATGCTAATTTCAGAAAAGGCCTTTTAAAGTCCAGATCAAGTGCAGATAAAGTCCAATTTGGTGGTGTTTTTCACTCACTAAGTTATGTGTGACTCTTTGTGATCCCATGAACCACAGCACACCAGCCTTTCCTATCCTTCACTATCTCCCAGAATTTGCTTAAACTCATGTCCTTTGAAGTGGTGATGCCATCCAACCATCTCATTCTCAGTTGCCCCCTTTTCCTTTCATCCTCAATTTTCCCCAGCATCAGGGGCTTTCCCAGTGAATCGACTCTTTGCCTCTGGTGGCCAAAGAACTGGAGCTTCCACTTTCAGTATCAGTCCTTCCAGTTAATATTCAGGGTTGATTTCCATTAGGATTGACTGGCTTGATTTCCTTGTTGTCAAGGGACTCTCAATGGTCTTCTCCAGCACCACAGTTCAAAAGCATCAATTCTTCAGTACTCAACCTTCTTTATGCTTCAACTCTCATATCTATACATGACCACTGGAAGAACTATAGTCCTGACTACATAGAATTTTGTCAGCAAAGTGGTGTCTCCGTTTTTTAATGCTCTGTCTAGATTTGTCATAACTTTTTCCCCAAGGAATGGCTACAGTCACCATTCACAGTGATTTTGGAGCCCAAGCAAATAAAATCTGTCACTATTTCCAATGTTTCCCCATCTATTTGCCATGAAGTGATGGGACTGGATACCATGATCTTCATGATATCATCAAGATACCATGATCTTTTTTGAAAGTTGAGTTTTTTTCCCAATTATTTTTATTAGTTGGAGGCTAATTACTTTACAATATTGTAGTGGTTTTTGCCATACAGTGGCATGAATCAGCCATGGATTTACATTTGTTCCCCATCCTGAACCCCCATCCCACTTCCCTCCCCATCCCATCCCTCTGGGTCATCCCAGTGCACCAGCCCCGAGCACTTGTCTCATGCATCCCACCTGGACTGGCGATCTGTTTCACACTTGATAATATACATGTTTCGATGCTATTCTCTCAGATCATCCCACACTCGCCTTCTCCCATAGAGTCCAAAAGTCTGTTCTATACATCTGTGTTTCTTTTTCTGTCTTGCATATAGGGTTATCAATACCATCATTCTAAATTACATATATATGCGTTAGTATACTGTATTGGTGTTTTCCTTTCTGGCTTACTTCACTCTGTATAATAGGCTCCAGTTTCATCCACCTCATTAGAACTGATTCAAATGAATTCTTTTTAATGGCTGAGTAATAGTGCATTGTGTATATGTACCACAGCTTTCTTATCCATTCGTCTGCTGATGGGCGTCCAGGTTGCTTCCATGTCCTGGCTGCTATAAACAGTGCTGCAATGAACATTGGGGTGCACCTGTCTCTTTTAGATCTGGTTTCCTCAGTGTGTATGCCCAGGAGTGGGATTGCTGGGTCATATGGCAGTTCTATTTCCAGTTTTTTAAGGAATCTCCACATTGTTCTCCATAGTGGCTGTACTAGTTTGCATTCCCACCAACAGTGTAAGAGGGTTCCCTTTTCTCCACAGCCTCTCCAACATTTATTGCTTGTAGACTTTTGAACAGCAGCCATTCTGACTGGCGTGTAATGGTACCTCATTGTGGTTTTGATTTGCATTTCTCTGATAATGACTGATGTGGAACATCTTTTCATGTGTTTGTTAGCCATCTGTATGTCTTCTTTGGAAAAATGTCTGTTTAGATCTTTGGCCCATTTTTTGATTGGGTCATTTATTTTTCTGGAGTTGAGCTGCAGGAGTTGCTTGTATATTTTTGAGATTAATCCTTTGTCTGTTGCTTCATTTGCTATTATTTTCTCCCATTCTGAAGGCTGTCTTTTCACCTTGCTTATAGTTTCCTTTGTTGTGCAAAAGCTTTTAAGTTTCGTTAGGTCCCATTTGTTTAGTTTTGCTTTTATTTCCAATATTCTGTGAGGTGGGTCATAGAGGATCTTGCTGTGATTTATGTTGGAGTGTTTTGCCTATGTTCTCCTCTAGGAGTTTTATAGTTTCTGGTCTTACATTTAGATCATTAATCCATTTTGAGTTTATTTTTGTGTATGGTGTTAGAAAGTGTTCTAATTTCATTCTTTTACAAGTGGTTGACCAGTTTTCCCAGTACCACTTGTTAAAGAGGTTGTCTTTTTTCCATTGTATATCCTTGCCTCCTTTGTCAAAGATAAGATGTCCATAGGTAGATTTATCTCTGGGCTTTCTATTTTGTTCCATTGATCTATATTTCTGTCTTTGTGCCAGTACCATACTGTCTTGATGACTGTGACTTTGTAGTAGAGTCTGAAGTCAGGCAGGTTGATTCCTCCAGTTCCATTATTCTTTCTCAAGATTGCTTTGGCTATTCGAGGTTTTTTGTATTTCCATACAAATTGTGAAATTATTTGTTCTAGTTCTGCGAAGAATACCATTGGTAGCTTGATAGGGATTGCATTGAATCTATATATTGCTTTGGGTAGTATACTCATTTTCACAATATTGATTCTTCCAATCCACGCACAAGGTATAGTTCTCCATCTGTTTGTGTCCTCTTTGATTTCTTTCATCAGTGTTTCATAGTTTTCTATGTATAGGTCTTTTGTTTCTTTAGGTAGATGTACTCCTAAGTATTTTATTCTTTTTGTTGCAAGATGGGAAAATCCTAGAACTCAGTTGGTTTCTCATCTCTTATTGATCTGCTTCTTATTTCTCCCAACTAGGCTTCACTGGTGGCTCAGAGGTTAAAGTGTCTGCCTGAAATGCGGGAGACCCAGGTTCAATCCCTGGGTTGGGAAGATCCCCTGGAGAAGGAAATGGCAACCCACTCCAGTACTCTTGCCTGGAAAATCCATGGATGGAGGAGCCTGGTAGCCTACAGTCCACAGGGTCGCAAAGAGTTGGACACGACTGAGCGACATCACTTTCAGTGTCTTAAAAATAATCAGTGCGTATTGTTTCTGGTTTGTTTTCTTTTTCTTACAAAACTCTATGTGGATATTTAGAGCAGTTTTAATCATAATTGCAAATAGCTGGAAACAGTCAAAATGTATCTTAGTTTAGAGTAAAGATAAAGAATGGTGATAGATCCATAAATTGGAATATTATTCAGCAATAAAATGAATAAACTCCTGGTTAACACAATAATATGCATAAATTATGTGATGTGTATGATACTAAGAACAAGAATCTGTATTTAAAAGACTACAGAGTAGACCTAATCTTACATATATAAAAAGCAAATAATCACACCAAAACTCAGAACTACAAAACAAATCCAACAACTTTTCAGGGTATAAAATCAACATATTGAAACGTCATATCTACATATATTTACAGTGAACTACCCAAAACAGAAATTATTAATTATTAAATTAAATAATCCCATTTACAATAGCATCAACAAGAATTGAATACATGGGAATAAATGTACACTGAAAACTAGATGACACTAATGAAAGAAATGAAAGACACAAGGATGTCCCATGCTTATGAATTGAAAGAATTCAATTGTCAAATATTGTCAAAGTGAACACACTATCAAAATCAGTATGGAAAAGATTAACAATCCAAGAAAACTTATAAAGCTCATTCATAAGCAGTTCATAGAAAAGAAATGCAAATCAGTGAAAACCTAGGAACAGATGCCCAAATGGATGGCATGCTGGCAATAACTATGAACATCAAAATTTTAGATACATCAAAAGTTGACTCAGTGCTAATTCTATGTGCAAAATTTCAATAACTTCAATGCAAAATAATTTAACATTGAAAAACACTGGTGAAAACATGAACATATGCATCAATTGTAGAGCAGACTCATAACAAAGTTAAGCAGTATAAGAGAACTAGAATGAGTTAGATCTCTGTAAATTGGTATGTAAAGATCATCAGGAGGGTGGGGCAATAAAATGCAAAATTTATATACTGAAACATAAACCAAACACAGGTGAAAACATGCTTAAGTTTATGATTATTACTTGAAGAATCTTAAGAAAAGAAAAGATATAGTGAGTATAATATTTTAATTACTACTAACCATCATACCTATAATGCTTATTTAACAAATTAAAATATTATACTAAAATTTCATATGTAAGACAAATGAAATTGAATAATATGAATACAGCACTAAACAGTTTAACTACTATATAGAATGAAGGTAAAGATAAGAATCTGGTTAAAAATTTAAAAAAAGAATGAGAAGGTAATAAAATAAAGTGGATAGTAATTTGAAACTGCTGCTGCTGCTAGATCACTTCAGTCATGTCCGACTCTGTGTGACCCCATAGACAGCAGCCCACCAGGCTCCACCATCACTGGGATTCTCCAGGCAAGAACACTGGAGTGGGTTGCTATTTCCTCCTCCAATGTATGAAAGTGAAAAGTGAAAGTGAAGTGCTCAGTCGTGTCCAACTCCTAGCGACCCCATAGACTGCAGCCTACCAGGCTCCTCCATCCATAGAATTTTCCAGGCAAGAGTACTGGAGTGGGGTGCCATTGCCTTCTGCGAATTTGAAACTAGCAACTCTATAAAAATTTCATTTGTTATTGTTGTTGTTCAATCACTAAGTCATGTCTGACTCTCTGTGGCTTCATGAATGACAGCATGCCAGGCTCCTCTGTCCACCACTATTTCCTGGAGTTTGTTCAGATTCTGTCCACTGACTCTGTGATGCTATCTGACCATCTCATCCTCTGCCAGCCCCTTCTCCTTTTGCCATCAATCTCCCAGCATCAGGGTCTTTTCAAATGAACCAGCTCTTCACAACAAGTGGCCAAAATATTGGAGCTTCACCTTTAGCATCAGTTTTTCCAATGAATATTCATACTTAATTTCCTTTAGGATTGACTGGTTTGATCTCCTTTCTGTCCAAGGGGCTCTTAAGAATGTTCTCCAGCCCCACAATTCAAAAGCATTAGTTCTTCTGTGCTCAGCTTTCTTTGTGGTCTGACTCTCACATCAATATATGATGCCTGGAAAAAACATAGCTTTGACTATACAGACCATTGTTGGCAAAGTGATGTCTCTGCTTTTTAATACACTATCGAAGTTGTCATACTTTTCCTTCCAAGGAGCAAGCTTCTTTTAATTTCATAACTACAGTCACAATCTGCAGTGAATTTGGAGTCCAAGAAAATAAAGTCTGTCACTGCTTCTACTTTTTCACCTTCTATTTGCCATGAAATGATGGGACTGGATGCCATGATTCTAGATTGTTGAATGTTTAATTTCAAGCCAGCTTTTTCACTCTCCTCTTTCACCCTTATCATGAAGATCTTTAAATTCCTCTTCAATTTCTGCCATTAGAGTGTTATCATCTGCATATCTGAGGTTGTTGATATTTTTGTCAATAATATTGATTCCAGTTTGTGAGCCATCCAGCCTGGCATTTTGCATGATATATTCTGAATATAAAAGTTAAATAAGCAGGGTGACAATATACAGCCTTGTCGTACCCCTTTCCCAATTTTGAAACAATCAGTTGTTTCATGCCCAGGCTAACTGTTGCTTCTTGACCCACAGGTAGGTTTCTCAGGAGACCCACAGGTAGGTTTCTCACGTAAGGTCGTCTGGTATTTCTGTCTCTTTAAGACTCTTCCACAATTTGTTGTGATCCACACAGTGAAAGGCTTTAGCATAGTCAATGAAGTAGAAGATGTTTTCCTGAACTCCCTTGCTTTCTCCATAATCCAGCGAATGTTGGCAATTTAATCGCTGGTTCCTCTGCCTCTTCAAAACTCACCATGTGGATCTGGAAGTTCTTGGTTCATGTACCACTATAGCCTAGCTTGAAGGATTTTGAGCATCCTGCCCTCAAAATTTTGAGTGCAATGGATGAGCGCAATGGTATGGTAAGTTGAACATTCTTTGGCTTGCCCTTGTTTGGGATTGAAATAAAAACTGACCTTTTCCGGACCTGTGGCTACTAGTGAGTTTTCCAAATTTGCTGGCATATTGAGTGCAGCACTTTAACAGCATCATCTTTTAAGATCTTAGATAGTTCAGCTAGAATTCAATCACCTCCACTAGCTTTGTTCATAGCAAAGCTTCCTAAGGAAGAAAAGGAATACATTAGATCTAAAAATGATTAGCCAACAAAAATGTACTTTGGTGAGTTCAGGGTCCTGTTGACGGTTAGAATCATGACAATGAGTAGGTTGCCCACCAGGGTCAAAATATAGAAGAGTAAGACATCGCTAAACGGATTTTCTACTTCTTCAGATTCTGCATGAGGCCCAAGAAGATAAAATAACTTATTTTGTTCCTTGTATCTGGCGAGTCGGTACAGGAGCTAAGTTCACATATTAGAATCAGTTTACCTACAGAACAAGCAGGAAAACTTTTAAGTGCATGATAAGTTAAACTTTTTAATTTATCCTTTAAATTAAGACCATTAATAGATTATCAATTTGTGTCCAATGTGACACAGACAATGTGATGACCAAGTTAAGAATGGCATAGTTTCCTATCTCCAGTGATTTGATACACAATGACACATCAAACTATCCCAAACTAATGTAAAATGTCATATTATTAGAACATTGACAAAATGCTAAGTGTCACAGGGTAGAAATATATCAGTTAAACTGGAATCAGTGAAGTCTTCCAAACAAAAGCAATGTTTAGTTGAGTTTTAAAGAAAAAATGATAGAACAAGAAAAGATGCAAAGGAATTCATGAAAAGTTACACCATTTATAAAGTTGCTAGGCTGTAATACTTGAGACAGACAGACATACAGGGTGAAGTGGCCATGATGGAGTAGAAAGACCATGAATTCATGTAACTCTCAAAGAAAAAATAAAATTGCAGGTATTTACAGAATCGCTATTGATTAGAATGACCTGAAGACTAGCAGATCTTCTATTCCTAAAAATATATAGCAGGATTCACAGCAAGACTGATGGGAGTGGTAGATAAGGGTGCAGTCATGCCGCATA
This sequence comes from Cervus canadensis, assembly GCF_019320065.1. NCBI lineage: Eukaryota > Metazoa > Chordata > Mammalia > Artiodactyla > Cervidae > Cervus > Cervus canadensis. The sequence continues at coordinate 126,896 of NC_057392.1, read as the reverse complement.
CCTCAGGTAGGCAACACGCAAAACAAGAGACGAGCCAGTTGCAGAGAGTCTCCCAAAGGAGCCAACGGATCTGAGACCCAAAGAGAGCTCCTCAGTTCAGGTGTCCTGAACTGGAAAGGTAATCCGCCATACATACATGACTCTAAAATCAGTGAGAATTCCTTTCCAGAGAGCTAGGGGGCTGCAGAAAACACAGACTGCAGCCTTAAAGGTCACACGTGGAATCACACACAGACTAAGAAGAAATGGAAACCTGAGAGGAGCCTCAGTCAGACCGCGTTGCAGATACTGGACAGAGCCACCCAGGGTGGAAGGAGAAAAGTGGAACTCACGTTGGGATGTAGACACTTTTAGCAAACACTTTGGGCAGCTACTATTGTTCCCATTTCAAATACGTGTTTTTAAAATAACCTATTCTTTAAAAAGGTGGTGTGGGCTAATATGGCTATTTAAATTCAGACCAAACTGAAATTCTTTCCATGCTTCCAACAACTACACAAATCCATATCCAATGCTCACCTCTATCATGTCCTTATAAAATGTTTCTCATCTTACCTATTGAGAGGGTAACAGGCAGGAAGGCCAGGGGTCTCCAAATGGAGGAAATAGGCTGCAAGTTTCAGACATTTTTATCTCTCTTACGCGGCAGGAGGAAACAAACCAGTGATATATATATATTTTTTTCTTCTCTATACAAATTTAAAAGGAGGTTTCTCTTAAAATGCTGTGTTGCTATGACACCTGGTTTCACCTGAGGCTAACTATTCTCAAACCTTGAGTTAACCAATACATTTCTTTTTCTTATGGAAATGTTTGTCTTAAGATATGTTAATTTACCCCAGACTCTGTAAGTCCAACCTACTTACTCAGATATTGTTCCCCTAATCTATGTAAATGAAACTATTTGTTGGTAATCTGCCTTCTACAAGATTCAAGTCAATCATTTTATGGCCAGGGATGAATTATCTGGTGCCATTCTAAATTTTAAGACATTCCTTTCTTTTCATTAACAGACTGTGAGTGACTATATAACATACAGCTAAAGACTAGGAGGAGAGTACTCTTTTGCCCCCTTTTGATGCCTATGTCAGAAGCGTTCTCTATCTCCTTTATACTTTAATAAAACTTTATTACACAACAGCTCTCAGCGATCCAGCCTCGTCTCTGGTCCCGGATTGAATTTATCTCCTCCGGAGGCCAAGAATCCCAGCGTCTTATCGTTCAGCAACAACCTTTCACTATTACCAACAAAAAGACATTTTTTTTTTTCTTCTTTCTTTATTCACTTACTATACATCAATTTCAGAGAAGGCAATGGCACCCCACTCCAGTACTCTTGCCTGGAAAATCCCATGGATGGAGGAGCCTGGTAGGCTGCAGTCCATGGGGTCGCTAAGAGTCAGACACAACTGAGTGACACAACTCACAACTTCACTTTTCACTTTCATGCATTGGAGAAGGAAATGGCAAACCACGCCAGGATTCTTGCCTGGAGAATCCCAGGGACAGGGGAACCTTGTGGGCTGCCATCTATGGGGTTGCACAGAGTCGGACACAACTGAAGTGACTTAGCAGCAGCAGCAGCATCCATCTATTTCCCACTGGAATCTTAATTCCACCTACAAACCATCCTGTTGTTGTTGTTTTTTAATTATTCAAATTTTTGTATTCAGCTCCCATAACTCTCTAACCCACTGTAAACACAGAAGAGTATTGTTTGGATAAATTTAACTGAAAATTTCCTAAAATGAATTGATTATGGAGTCACTTTTCCCAGTAATGAGTGAACACTACAGGCTTACAAATGCGAAAAGCCATATGGAAAATAGCACCTATGTAGCTCTTCAAGGTGCTACCTTCATGTTCTAACGAAGTATCAATTTCCTCAATGATGGAGTAGCTCTGTTTTCCTGTAGATGTCTTTCTCCCATTTGTGTCATTTTCTTTGAAATTCAATATTTGAATTTCATTTCTTGAGCCCCTTATGACCCATTTTTCATTGTCCTCATGAAGGGTAATATATCTGCCAAAAAGAGATCATCAGATGACTTCTTTTTGACACAACAGAAATCCACATAGTGTAAGTAACCTGGGAAAAAGAGATCAACAGGGAGATGAAGGGAAGAAAGTGCTTCCCCTCCACAAATGAAATAAGAGAAGGATGCCTCAGTGGCAGTCCTCACAACGTGGCCAATGAGCAGATCTGTGTTTTGATATTTTCACATCATGATAACAAAGAGTATTGTGAAGTGAAGGAGTACAGGTAGTCAAATTTAAAAACCGTCCTATTCTTGCTTAACTTTACTGAGTCACGTTGTCCTCTAGTATAAAATGGAGAAAAAAATGTTTCTACTGATACTTGTTCCTCCAGTAAGAGAGTTAAAGTCTGTAAAGAACCTGTGAAAATGTACCTCATCATTGGCCTGCAATGGTAATGAGCTCACTCCCTTCACTTAATGCCTAATATTTTCATCAAATGAAGATTCCAGATTAAACTGAAGGTTCCTTATACAACAGATCCAAACATCCTGCCCCACTGATTTTCAGAAGAAACACACATGGCTACACCAGTCCCCTGGTGTTACTTTTCACAAATGTCACTTTCTCAAATTCAATGACCAAGTGGATCTATTTCATTCATAATTTGAATTCAGTAATGTATAAGCCTGGAGGTATTGTTCACCTGCAGAGAGGAGCATTGCAGCTATCCCCCACTTTCTGAAGGTTCACCTTAGCTAACATTTGACTTTTATGAAGACCTACATTAGGACTTCTTTTCATGAATGAAAATAAATACAAAGGGCTTTTTTTGGTTTTAATAGTCAATAACAGTCTACATTCACACTAATGTTGGGGAGTTTTTTAAGATATTTTTCCATTTTTCTTCTAATGAAGTACAGGTAATTTACAATGTTGCTTTAGTTTCAAATTCACAGCAAAGTGATATATATATATATATATATATTTCATGCATATGTATTCTTTTTCATATTCTTTTCCTTTATAGGTTACATTACTATACTAATGCTGGTCTTTTGTAAAGTGAAGTGGCATAATTTGAACTTTCAAAAAGGGAATATATTTATTCTGCTGAAACATGTGAAACAAGGCTAAAACACGTTTGACAACATTGACACCAAGGAAAAATCGAATCATTAAAACTGCAGATAGATTTCTTATCTATAGACCTCAGCATACTACAGACAACTATATTTCATCTGAAAGGAAGTAAAACTGAGTTTCAATGACCTGAATTGCAAGATTTTTAGGTGAAAGTTTTGAAAGGAAGCTGAATTCCAGTGTAATAGTTCCTGACACATTTTGTATGGGAAACATGTGAAGTGAGTCAAGCAAATTAGTAAAACTCTCTTGATTTCAATATACTTCTCTGGAAAATTGGGATAATAATAATAGAACTACCAGTTTAATATTTGTAAAAGTGAACTGATGTGAAAATGCCTGATAGACAATAAAGTGTGAATTTGATGTACATGTATGTGGCAGACCTACAGATCAAAAGCTTTGGAACCTAACCATATGCTTCTTGTTGAGATTTGCAAAAGATGCCTAACCTTGTTTCAAATGGTTCCTTGAGTCTTCAAATGGAAAATGTTTATATCTATACTTATTTTTATTATATTATTTATATTAAAAATGTGATCCATGGAGGCAGTGAAGAAAATCAAGCAAATTAAGACTAATTTCAAAATATTTTTTTTTCCATTTATTTTTATTAGTTGGAGGCTAATTAATTTACAATATTGTAGTGGTTTTTGCCATTATTGACATGAATCAGCCATGGATTTACATGTATTCCCCATCCCAATCCCCCCTCCCGCCTCCCTCTCCACCCGATTCCTCTGGGTCTTCCCAGTGTACCAGCCCTGAGCACTTGACTCATGCATCCAACCTGGGCTGGTGATCTGTTTCACCCTGGATAATATACATGTTTTGATGCTGTTCTCTCAAAACATCCCACCCTTGCCTTCTCCCACAGAGTCCAAAAGTCTGTTCTGTACATCTGTGTCTCTTTTTCTGTTTTGCATATAGGGTTATTGTTACCATCTTTTTAAATTCCATATATATGCATTAGTATACTCTATTGGTCTTTATCTTTCTGGCTTACTTCACTCTGTATAATGTGCTCCAGTTTCATCCATCTCATTAGAACTGATTCAAACGAATTATTTTTAATGGCTGGGTAATATTCCATTGTGTATATGTACCACAGCTTCCTTATCCATTCATCTGCTGATGGACATCTTAAGGAGAGAATTAGAGGCAGATTGTGAATTATTCTGTTCTCCTTTTGTGGGTGTCTCTTGTTTTGCTTTTGGTACTTTCACAGTACCAAAAAAAAAAAAAAAAAAAAAAATTCAGCTATTACTCCTTCACTCAACTGTCCCTTCCGCATATATCTATCTAAGAATTTCTATTTCTGTGCTTGCTTTGACACTGGCTAATCAAATATAGAAATTCTAAGGTCAAAGTCCTATGGAAAATCCAATTTCATCCAAGTAACATATATGAGGAATTTGGTAACAAAGCAGTAAGACTCTAGACAAAAAATTACTCTACAACCATCAAACTGGGGCATTATAGATGTTACTTCCATTGCCTACTCTGCCGTATAAACATGAACATTGACGCTTTGGTAAAGTACATTAAAGTCATTGAAATGGCTAAAAAATGTCTACAGTTTGCCACACCCTCGAGTCATGGGACAAGTTCTGGTCTCTGTTCCCCCAGGCTATAACAAAATGTTGGCTTCTGTCCCTTTTTTCCTGCTCAATGATCTGAAACATTTCTTAATTTTCGTTAACATCTTATAACAGATATAATCCTCCGTTTGTATATAAATCATCACTTTCATGGCATTGTGAATAGCTTAAGTTACTCTCCTCTTCAACAAACTCCTCACAGCATTTTTCACTTCTGCCTTTCTCACTGTGCAAATGATAGGATTTCACATGGGAGTGAGCATTGCAAAGAACACAGCCACCCACTTGTCGGCAGGATAAGTGACCACAGGACCTGTGTAGGTGAATATACACGGACCAAAAAAAAGTACCACTTCTGCAAAGTGTAGCAACAAGTAGAGAGGGCCCTGCGTTCTCCTTCAGAGCTATGAGATTTCAAAGAGCTCAGGATGACTATGTAGGAGACAAGTGGCATGGAAAAAATGAGCAAGGACATGCCCTCTGTGTTAGCTGCCACCACCATTCCAAGTCTGTAGGTGTCGCTGCAGGCAAGCTCCATCAGTGAGAAGAAATCACACATGAAGTGGTCAATGACATTGTGACCACAAAGGTCAGATTGAACAGGAACATGAAGAGAATCTGCACAGTGGCATACAGGATCCCCCTGATCCAGGCCACCACCACCAGGAGCTGGCAGAGCCCCTGTCGCATGACGGTCGTGTAGCGCGGAGGTTTGCTGATGGCCACGTAGCAGCCAAAGGCCACGACAGTGAGGACAATGACCTCTGATCCTTCGAGGAAGTGTTCTAAAAAAAGCTGAGTCAGGCAGGCACCCCAGGAGATGGTTGTCCTCTGGTACAGAAGGTCAATGGTAATCTTGGGGGTGGCGACAGAGGTCAAGGTGGCATCTATGAAGGACAAGTGAGTGAGAAAGAAGTACGTGGCAGCTTTTGACAGTGTGGAGCTGAGTGAGATGGTGATGACAATGAGCAAATTGATCATCACAGTGAATGGGAAAATGAACAAAAGGACAATGAACTGTATTTTCTGCAAGTGAGGATTCTGTGTGAGTCCCAAGAGAACAAATTCAGTCACATTTTTAGGAGGCATTGAGACATCCATTTAGGAAGTGACACTCTCCTAGGGACTGAATTTCCTACAAAGGAATAAAGAATGATACATATTAATCATGAAAGCATTTAGCCTGAATTTCTTAGGGAAAAAATAGTTCAGCCACTGTAATTGTGGAGCATGTCCATGGCATTTGCCCCAGTACTTGTTTCAAGTCTTTTTTAAATTTTCTCCATGATGCTTTCCATCTCTTCAGATACCCATCACCTGTCACTGTAAAACATATAGAGGGCAATAGTTGATGTGTAATTTACTGGGCTGTCTACATAAGATCTGGACTCTTATTCTGGTTCCAACTCCATGTGATTCTGCTAAGTCATCTTACTGTTCCTTGCTTTTCAGTCCTCCTTTTTACCTGTGAGTTCACAAATTGCAATTTCAGATATATCTGATAAGTTTATACTTGTATCAAAGAGGTAATAATTATTTCCTCTTCCATGACAGTTTACATGTGAACTTTCAGCTGTAATTATGGAAAGAAAGATACTATCAGTAACTATCTATAATAAGTAGGAAGTTTAGAGAAATGTATATATCATTGGCAATACACTCTACCTGGTACCCAGCAGACCACTTAAGTTATTCAGCTGTGTTTCCTCACTTACTATAATACCTGGCATGATATTGATAGTGTCTGAAACCTATTAGGTGATGAGTAAGTGCTTGAATTGCCATTTTCCATGGGTAAAGTATGCCTGCTTCCTGAGACCATAATCATAGGAGGAATTCCAATGTTTTCTTCTGATATGTTTATCATTACTCTCTACTTTATGAGTAACATAAATAAATGTTTGAAAGGAAGCTTCATCTTAGTTTGATAGTTTCTAACACTTTTTATGGGTTAAGTATGAGAATATTTAATTGCCTCTAGGAAATAGTATGCTACAGGGTAATTTTGCTTTCAAGATAAATCAGTTGGTAAAGAATCCGCCTGCAATGCAGGAGACCCCTGTTTGATTCCTGGGTCAGGAAGATCCCCTGGAGAAGGGACAGGTTACCCACTCCAGTATTCTTGTGCTTCCCTTGTGGCTCAGCTGGTAAAGATAATTATGGCATTTGTTAAATTCCACTTTTTATTACTCAAAATTCCATCCCACATGCAATATAATGCAGTCATTTTCAATAAGTTTACAGCTTCTGTAGACTTTTAATGTGCGATTTACTGAGAAAATATTGTGTTGTCTACATGCATTCTTTATTCTCCTCTTGATTCCAATTCTGTTTGACTCTGCTAAGTCATCTCAGTGTCCCATTCTCAGGAGCCGCCCTCTACACCCGTGAGTCTGAAAATCGCAATTCTCGGATGTATCTTGTAAGCTGAGAGCTGCCTGACAAAGGCAAGTGCTATTCCCTGATTCATGAGATTTTACAGTTGAACCCTCAACAGTAAATACAGAAAGGCGTTAAGTATCTATAATAAGCAGAGAGCTTAGGGAAATGCCTACGAGTCACTGGAAGTGAAGGCGAAAGTGTTAGTCTCTTACTTTGTCTGACTCTCTGTGACCCCTGGAATGTATTTCACCAGGCTTCTCTGTCCATGACAAGAATATTGGAGTAAGTAGCCATTCCCTTCTCCTGGGGGATCTCGCCAATTCAGGGATTGAACTTGAGTTTCCAGAATTGTAGGCAGATTCTTTACCATCTAAGACATCAGAGAAGCCCAAACTGGTGTTCATTATTTGATATTTTTTATCCTTCAAAATCCTATTCCACATTCAATTAAACATAGTCATATTCAATCAACTTATAGCTCTATTGGAGAAGGAAATGGCAACCAACTCCAGTATTCTTGCCTGGAGAATTCCATGGACAGAAGGGCCAGGTGGGCTGCCATGCTTGGGGTTGCAAAGAGTTGTACATGATTAAGGGACTAACACATAGTTTCTATAGGCTTGGATAAAAAAAGATTTTGCATAGAGGTTGAGGATCTTTCATCAAAGGAAGTATTTATTTTCAAAGTTCTAAAAATAAAAATTCAATGTGGATATCAGAAAGAAGTAGTCAGCCAGGTAAGATAGATAGATAATATACTATACATACATACATTCACAGACTAATGCAAGCACATATAGAGTCTATTACTTATGATTGATACATACTACAAATTCATTCATTCAGCAAATATCTATTGGACACTTACTATGTATATGAATGTTTGTTTGTTCACACAAAGTCATGAAGAGTGTCCCTTTCAAATGCCCTTAATAACTGAAATCTCATTACCAAAGAGCAGCAATGCATTAATCTATGATAGGAATAAAATTTCTACTCCTTTGTGTTTATGCTACATGCATTCTTATGTTTTCTTTCCACATCTTCTCATAGCAAACATCATCCATCATTCCTGGCTACAGGATACTGACTTACTAATAGAATGAGAAATTTGAGGACATAAAGAGGAGACAAATATAGTAAAATATATTCTGCAAATATATATATATATATTTTTTTTCAAAAATAAATGAACAGAGCTTTATTTTATTTTATTTTTTTGCTAAGATGAAAATTGTATACCTTTGTAGAAACAAAGTGTAGCAATTTCACTGCATTTCCTTATTCTGAAGTGGGATCTCCTGACAGACCAGAAAAGAGATGTATGTGTGTACATATGTCAGAATTAGAAGTAATTAATAAATATGTTTTAAAATAACTAGGAAGAAATATAATTTTTTTCATTTTTCTTTGTCTCCAGACTATTTTTCCTAGGAATAAACCCTAATGGAAATTTTTCTCAAAGGAAAAAAAAATCAACATTTACAAATATGTTCAACACAATTATTAAAAACTATGGAAAAATTTAGAAATGACATGGAATGTTCAGCATTGGAGAAATGGATAAATTATAGTACATCCATTTGATTAATATGTAGATTTTATAGAGTTTTCTTTTTTAAAGTTGTGCAATATCAGAAAGACAATCTTAAATTGTAATATACACTGGAGAAAATTTTGAATGCAAATGTGAATGGTATAATTATTCTAATTTAATTCAAACTAATTTATATATGCATATATATGTATATATGTAAGAAAAAGACCCCAAACATTTTCACTTCTAAACTGATAGTATTGTATTTGAATCTAACTTTCTTAACACTTTGTATACTACAAAATGGATTTCAATGTCAGATAAGCGTGGGTGAGAAGTGATTGTATCATTTGTAAGATCCATTTAAGAGAATCTATTATATGCTTTGTAAGATCCATTTAAAAGAGTCCATGACAATATGATTTCCTGGAAAATAAGAAATTCTCACCTATGAACTTATCTGACTTAGCTCCATGGTCAGGGCCTCAGGCAGCTGTTAATTCACCAAGAAAGAAAAGTTGTAAGATTTAAAAATGACAGCTAGTTCTGTTACAAAAGTGACTTTGCCTATTTATCAATGGCACCTCTGGATAAGCCTTAAAAGTACTACCCCATTTCCTGTTGCAGCAAAATCTGTAAAGTTACTTAGCTGTGGTTAATAGGACCTCAAGGGTGTTTCACCGTCATTAGCAGATCCTGCCAAAATCCTATTATTTCATGTAAGTTAACTGAACAGCAGAGGAAAATTTTATAGCCTTTGTCTTTAATTTTGAACTCTTTTGAGTCGACATGAAGACAAAACACCGTGACAAGAGAAAAAGAGGACCACTTACACATTTATATATTTGATAACATGAGTTTATCATGAAGTCCTAATATTTATCATTGTGTAAATTAAACATTTAGGTAGGTAACTATCTGATTTGCAAACGTTCATTACAATAATTGGTTTTTTAAAAATTGATCTACCGTTTACAAAAGCATGATTTTTAAATACTGTTTTCAGATGTGTACTAATTTAAAATTATGTATCCCGTTATAGTACTGGTACTTCACATACCTGTGTCTCCCACACTGCAGGTTGATTCTTTAGCTCCTGAGCCATTGGGGAATCCCTGTAGTCTCCTATATATCTCATATGGTCATCCTAACAGGTGTGAGGTGTTATCTCACTTTGGTTTTGATTTGCATTTCCTCCTGATCAGTGATGTTGAACACATTCTCATGCTCCTCTTGGCATCTGTATAATTTCTTTGGAAAAATATCTATTCAGGTTCTTGGCCCATTTTTACATGGGGTTATTTATGTGATTTAGTTTGAAGTTATTTATATATTTAGATATTAATTCCACATGAATTCATGATTTGCAAAAATTTTCTCCCATCCTAGAGGTTACCTTTTCATTTTGCTTCCTTCCATGTATAGAAGCAGTCTGGATTTAAAACTTGAGATCCAGTACTTCAGGCTGATATAATGATGGGATGAAGCTTACCTGACTTGCTAGTTCTGGCTTCCTTCCTCTGAGAGTCCTAAACTGCTCTTTTACAAGTCTGACAACCTCATGATTCACATAGTCCTGTATCCATGAAGAAGGAAGAGACCCAGAAGAACCTGGTCTTCTAGCCATCCCTGCCAAGGCATCATTCATGTAATTGCAGTCATCTTTGCCCAGCTTTAGAGCCCAGCAATATGCCGATTACTAGACAATGACTTCTGCCCACCCCACTTGGAAGAGAAGAATTGTTTAGTCAAGTTTTGCCTAAATTCATTATGATCATATACAGAGCCATGAATGGAAACATACACCCCAAGTGTAAAACAGATACAGGCCTGTGTGTGATCACATCAAATACATATGCATATGCATATACGAACTCATCCCTATCCATAGTCAAATAATGGGCCATGTGTTGTCAGACACAGAATCTGGGTGTGTTCACATATAGGCACAAACCTGCAATTTGGTAGAAACCTATATAAGATTGAGCATTTAGGTGCAAATGGTTATAGAGATTAACATGAGGTTAGATACAAATCTGAGTGTGTGGTAGGATATATACATGTATGTTGTTGGATCAGGCCTATGGATGTTTGGGTACAGATTTACGCTCATGGCTTTGGAGACTGAAGTGTAATTCATGCCAGCAAAAGACACTGACTCTTTCTGAGCAGCTCGTTGAAAATGTGTTAAACCCAAATGCTTGCTATTATTTGGTGAACAGTAGTGTGTTTGAGAAGACTTTGTGATAATGTGAGGAATCTCCAGGTAAAGGGATAAAAATCAGGATATAAGGTTTCTCATACAGTGTGGTTTACCAGTGGAAAAAAAAACAAAAAGGAAAAAACCTATTGCCCCATAGACTTAACCCTTCATAAATTGAGAGTGAGTAAGGTATGCATACAAATAAGCTTCTTTGACTACATGCTCTCAAATATATTAGAGGCAGATTATATTTTCCTTCAAGATTGATTCAGAGACAGAGGGAGAATATTAGGAATGATATCTCTGTCAAATAAGAAAAATATATTCTGGCCTCTTCACTATATAATAATCTTTAGTTCATTAATAAGAACAATAAGAATTATATATACTGTCAACATTCTTCTTAACAATAATATCACCCAAAATATCTGGTGACAGCTTCTGTAGTGTATATTTGAAGCTCATGGATTATAGATTATTCTAAATTTACACATAAACAGAAAAACCTGTATCTGTATAGAAATGTATAGAAATACTATAAGCAAATAAAGGAGACATTCAGCTTAAACTATAACATGCTAAGCTGTATAAACAAAAAAATTACATGTAAAGTTCATGGTATAAACAAAAAATACATGTAAAGTTCTAATAGACACAAAAGTGACACATATGTGAAATATAAATATATGCTGTCTTTATGCGAAGAGCAGTGAACCAAGTTTTATATCATATTTCCAATTTTTTTCAATATCTGCGTTGTTGTTCAGTCACTCTGTCATGTTCAACTCTTTGTGACCCCATGGACTGCAGCATGCCAGGCTTCCCTGTCCTTCACCATCTCCCAGGGCTTGCTCAAACTCATGTCTGTTGAGTCAATGATACCATCCAACCATCGCATCCTCTAGCATCCCTTCTCCTCCTGTCTTCTGTCTTTCCCAGTATCAGTGTCTTTTCAATGACTTGGCTCTTTGCATCAGCTGACTATAAAGTCTGGAGTTTCAGCCTCAGCATCAGTCCTTCCAATGAACATCCAGGACTGATCTCCTTTAGGATGTACTGGTTTGATCTCCTGGCTGTCCAAGGGACTCTCAAGGGTCTTTTCCAACACCACAGTTCAAAAGCATCAATTCTTCGGTGCTCAGCCTTGTTTATGGTCCAACTCTCACATCCATATATGACTATTAGAAAAACCATAGCTTTGACTATACAAACATTTCTTGGCAAAGTAATGTCTCTGCTTTTTAATATGCTGTCTAGGTTGTTCATAGCTTTTCTTCCAAGGAGCACACATCTTTTAATTTCATGGCTGCAGTCACCATCAGCAGTGATTTTAGAGCCCAAGAAATAGAGTCTGTCACTATTTGTAATGAACTCTATTAATTTTGAAAAAGATTACATTACTTAAGAGAGAAACATGGGAAAATCTTCCCCTAATTAAATAAATGTATGGTATTAACTATAGCTTACCTCATCATTTAGAATATAAACCTGTAGTCTCAATAGAGACAGTTTAACCCAAACAATACATCCTTCCTGAAGAAATTGTGGATATCTTAAAAAATCTTTTCAATATAATATATGCATTGAACCAGAAAATTATGAAATATTTAAAAGCATATTTTGATCACTGGAAGTGTTCATATAATAAATCCATTCATCATGCCCAAGTTATTAAACATGAGAATACATTTACTAAATTAAATAATTACACATGTCTTTCCTGGGAAGAGGAAGTCTTGACTGAAAATATGTGATACATTTCCCAGGTGCCTCATTTTCTTTTTCTGGTCCAGCGCTTTTTCATGGTATTTTTCATTTCTCCATTTCTCATCAGAGTATAGATTAGAGGACTCAGCATAGGGATGACAACAGTGTAAAACACAGTCAAGAATTTGTCAATAGGTAAAGTGGAAGGAGTTCTCACATACATAAAAATACAGGGCACAGAAAAGAGGAGCACCACAGTGATGTGGGAGCCACAGGTGGATAAGGCTTTGAGCCTCCCTTCCTGACTAAGATTCTTCATGGAGTGTGTAATGACCCCATATGAGATAAATAAGAGCATGAAGATAACCATGCAGATGGCCCCATCATTGGCCAACTGTGAGGGCAATGATGTGGGTGTCAGTGCAGGCTAGTTTTAAAAAGGGGTACATGTCACACACAAAGTGGTCCTTGACATTTGGGCCACAGAATGGAAGGTTGTAAACAAAGAAAGGATGAAGGACAGCTTGTAAAAACCCACCAACCCAGGCCAAGAGTAGTAGCAGAACACATACTCACTGATTCATGATGGTCAAATAATGAAAGGGTTTGCAGAAGGTCACATAGCAGTCATAGGCCATGACCACCAGGAGTAAAATCTCAGCACTACCAAATAAGTGCTCCATAGAAAGCTGGGCCATGCAAGCTTGGAAGGAAATGGTTTTCTTCTCACAAAGGAAGTTTTTAATCAAACTTGGGATGAAGTTAGTAGAATAAACAGCATCCAGAAATGACAAATTTCCAAGGAAGAAGTACATAGGGGAAGCCAGGGTTGGACTGGCCACCATAGTGATGACTATGAGTTCATTGCCCATCATTGTGACAATGTAGATGAGCAAGAACACAGCAAATAATATCTTCTGACCCTGGAGGCTCTGAGTGAGCCCCAAGAGTACAAACTCATTTACATTGTTTCTTTGTTCCATAGGTATTTCTATTTGTCCTATTTCAGAGTTCAGCTCATCATTCCGTATATGCATACATTATTGATAGTATAATCTGAAATCTTGAACTAATTTGTTTTTAACAATTAGGCAGTATGGATTTTTAAGCACCAATACTTTCAGATATTACAACACACAGCTTGTTAAAGCATAATTCCTAATGTGCACAAACTTACAGACTAATTCAGAGGCAAGTGACTAGAGACCTATGTGGGAAAATGACACATTATTAAATAAATCAGGTGCCAAAACTAGCTTTTCATATGGAAGCTAATTGTACATACAGAGAAAACTTATACAAAAATAAACACATATTAAAGGTTTAAAAGCTAAACAAAGCAAAGTTTACCTCATATTTACTTTCCATTTAATAAAGGATGTTACTGTCTATATTTTGGGGTGGAAAGAATCTTCTTAACCAATCATCAAAATCCCAAATAGATATATTTGACAATTTCAAATTTGTCTAAGGACTTAGGAAAACATACCACAACAATAGACAAAAATAGTTTGTGGAAATTATTTAAATTTTAGCTGATATACACAAAGTTATATCTAAATTAAATAAAGATTTCTAAACAATTAGCTAATAAATAAAATAAAGAAAATTTTAACATAAAATATAAAAACAATTAAATGAAGACTATTCCTAAATGGGCAAAAAATATATGATCGAATGCTGAAGCTCACTTGTGAACAGAAAAGTAGGAACTGAAGAAATGGCTTGCTTATTAGAGCATTAGCTTAGGTTCTTGAAAATTATTCAATCAGGTCTACAGGTGCTATCTATTTTTTTGACAGATGAACAAACAGCATTTAGATAACATATTAATTGAATCTATCTTTTGATTTACAAATATCTGCCCATGATAATATCCTCAAATAATTACACTTGAAATTAATCTTTAAGAATGTCTTTGAAAAGGTAAATTTATTTCAGATAACTAGAGTATGAAAGTATCCAAAAAGACTGTTACAGAATAAAATCAATCTTCATATATTTAATACTCACAAATGAAAACTTAAAGCTTTGTTCAGAATTTTGTGTTTTAACACACTTCCTGGGTTACCTGTGTAAGGAGAATGGTGTTCACTCCACGTTCTGGGCTCTGGTGCCTTCTCTTTGTCCTTCATGCGCTGATGCCCTCTCTGGAAACAGACAGTGAGATATATGCACCATCACTGGACCTTGAACTGATTCTTTGTGACCAACTCCATGCTTGTAGAAAGCCTACTTCATCTCAGTCATTCAGAGAAATATTACTTTTCAAGTTGTTGAGGTTTTTAAAATTAATATAAATGTACTCTTACTTAAATACTCTGAATCTTAATTATAAAAAGAAATTCAGAATTTTCTCAGTTGTGAGAATTTGTCTTGATAACAAACATGTTAAAGCAATATTTTGATCAGAGAGAGAGAAAGCATCAAATTGTGACGTATTGCTTCAAATAAAATATTGCTATTTGTTCTTGTTTTTTTTTCATTTATTTTTATTAGTTGGAGGCTAATTACTTTACAGTATTGTAGTGCTTTTTGCCATACATTGACATGAATCAGTCATGGATTTACATGTGTTCCCCATCCTGATCCCCCTTCCCACCTCCCTCCCCATCTCATCCCTCTGGGTCTTCCCAGTGCACCAGCCCCGAGGACTTGTCTTATGCATCCAACCTGGGCTGGCGATCTGTTTCACACTTGATAATATACATGTTTCAATGATATTCTCTCAGATCATCCCACCCTCGCCTTCTATTTGTTCTTATACTAGTGAAAGTGAAATAGCCTTTGCAACATTTTGAGTCTCAATAAGTTCTGCTTTCCTGTCTTCTTACAGCATTGTTGAACTTTGAGTTTGTAAAGGATGGAGAATAATTTCACATATATACTTTATTACCTTTTGATTTCAATTCAGGAGGAAACTGCCGTGTGATTACTACTACAAACACTCTATGGGGTAAGCACAAAGGACCATAAACACTTTGCCTACATTTAACTACATCATGTATGATTGAGTCATTCAATGTGTGCATCTCCAAGGGTGATTTTGTCTAATTAAATTTATTGGGACCTTAACCATAATTTTGAGGTAGACTCTTTATCTCCAGGGATACCACCAGGATAATCACTGTATAGAACAGGAGTTATTGAACCCTGTCCTCTGGGAGAAAATCCTAAGAAAAAACTTGAGGTCATATCAACAAGATGGAAAAGTCCAGTCTGGGCAGAAATGTAATATGTAAAAATTTCCCTATTTAAATCATGTCCTTCAAGTTTGGCAGATCTCTAAGTTTAAGCTTTGTCTTTGAAGATGATATCTGAACTGATTTCCAAATGTGATGAATGAAAATTTCAGAATAAGTAATTTAAAGCTTATTTCAAATGCAAATAAAGTTTGTCACATAATTTCAGACAGGCAAGTTGATAGAATCAGAGAAGTCTTCCAAAAATAAGCAACACTTTAGTTGAGTTTTAAAGTAATTGATAGAACAAGAAAAGATGGCAAAGGAATTCTATGAAAAGTTACGCGATTTATAAAGTCACAAAGGATCTGTGTGTGTGTGTGTGTGTATGTGTCTGTGTGTGTGTGTGTGTTGACTGCTAGTCATGTCCAACTCTTTGCGACCCCACAACCGTATGGACTATGGGACTCAAAGCTCCTCTGCTCAATGAATTATCCAGGAAAGAATACTGGAAAGGGTTGTCTTTTCTTATTCCAGGACATCTTTCTGACCCAAGGATCAAACCCAGATTTCCTGCATTAACAGAAGGATTCTTTATCATCTGAACCACCAGGGAAGCCAGTAATACCTGAAACCCACTTAAATTAAATTACATCTTCAGTGTGAAAAGATCAAACTATGAATTTAGAAGATCACTGCCCTGGATCATCTCGGGACTCATTGAGACTTATTTCTGAAATCTTTAGTTTGATGTTCCCATTTCCTGACCAATAAATACTGATGCAGTCCAACGTCATTCTCACCTCTATAATAATTTTCAAATTTTTCTATGCAATATCTCCAATTTTGGACATCTGCAGCTGAGCATCAATTTAGATGCATAATCTAAAATTTTCCACAGTATAAAGGCGTTCTTCCCCATCTCGTTAAATGGTACTGCATTTGTTCAATGTCATTGCTCAGAAAAGAAAGCTCGCTGTGTTATTTATTCTTTTATTGATCTCCTATGACTTATCCATACCTTTTGCAAAGTTTGTTGTCTCTCCTTTCAAAATGTATCACAGACTTGATCATCTCCACCCCATTTCCTTCCTGGTCACTGTAGCAGCCTCCTCCAAGTATGTCCATGAAAATTCTGGCTTCTGACAACTTGTTATCCTAAAGCAGTCCAATGGTCCTCTTTAATTCTTGTTCCATTATATTCCTGCCAACTTCCACAGTGTTCAAAACTCCCACAGTGGATTCCAGTCTTATACTCACAGTTTATTGTATCACTTTCAACATTCACAGTAACAAGAATGGGAATCCCCATTTTCCTTTTGAAGAAACTAAGATTCAGAACATCTCATTAATTTCAGTAAGGTCACAAATTTTTAAGAGATAAAACTAGAATTGGAATTTATCTTCTTTCAAAATAATTTAACTTCTTAGAGTTATACAGTTGTCAAGCCTGATTCAGTCTTACATTGTGGAGTCTTGTTCACAATCTGAAGGAAGACCTTTTAAGTTACTCATTAAGTCCTGGAATTCTTACATCCAGAAGTTGAAAGACTGCATTATTACTTGAAGAAATATTTTATTTCATTCCACTGTCTATTTTCTCCAAAGAGTTTTCTGATTATTCATGGACTCTTTTATTTGCACTATAGATAATTTAAAAGAAGTTCCACAGTGCACAGGCAGAAAAAAAAAAAAAAAAGATTATCATGTTAAGATAATTTATTGGAAAGACCAGCCAATCCTAGGTTTCCATACTAAGACATCAGCCATTTCTAAGGGAAATTTATCTCAGTAATTTCTTCTCCTACTAACTTCAAAATAGAAAATACCCTTCATTTTTTCAGTCCCTCTCAGCCTCTCACATTGGTGTAGCCAGACAAGTTGACTTGAGATTCTTGTGCTGTATTCCTGTCATGTCTGCTTTAAGCCTCACAAAAGACCTACTTAGAAATTTATATCAGTTCTTAAAAGGATATCATCTTTTCCCCCATAGAGTTGAAGATCACTGGAAATTTATCCCTTACAATATTTAACATTAAATCTTAGAACCAACTGTAATATGTTTAAGACTGATTCTTCCTTAATTAAAATCACTGGGATTTTAAACTGAATTTTAAAAATAAATCTGTATGTAAAGATACTACAAACCACATCACACATTGATGTTAAAAAATGTGACAAGGGTAAAAAAAATGGCTACATTTTCAGATTACTGCCATCAACAACAAAATATCAGTCTGAACATTTTATTCCACTGGAAATTAATTTATCATGTATTTTCCCACTTGCCACAGCAAGGTTTTCTTTCTTTTTGCATGCATGTTTAGTTGCTCAGTTGTGTCCAACTCTTTTGCGACCCCAGGGACTGCAGCATGCCAGGCACCTCTGACCATGGGGATTCTCCAGGCAAGAGTACTGGAGTGGATTGCCATCCCTTCCTCCAGGGGATCTTCCCAACCCAGGAATCAAACCCAGGTCTCCCACATTGCAGGCAGATCCTTTACCATCTGAGCCACCAGGGAAGCCCTTTATTCTTTTTCTCTAGTACTCAATTAATTCTGCGTTGGTGTTTGGTTGAGTATATAAATATTTGCCATCAGTTCAGATCAATATCTAAATGTGTAACCAATTACTAAATTGAATTTAGTGTGTATATTTTAATACATAAATTATGCTATGGGTGGTGCTTCCCTGGTAGATCAGTGGGTAAAGAACTTGCTGGCAATGCAGGAGACCCAGGTTTCATCCCTGGGTTGAGAAGATCCCCTGAAAAAGGAGATGGCAACCCACTCAACCCAGGCAATACAGGCAACAGTATTCTTGCCTGGGAAATCCTATGGACAGAGAAGCCTGGCAGGCTACAGTTTTCAGACACGACTTAGTAACCATATCTTACACACACCATGCT
Organism: Cervus canadensis; assembly: GCF_019320065.1. Classification (NCBI taxonomy): domain Eukaryota; kingdom Metazoa; phylum Chordata; class Mammalia; order Artiodactyla; family Cervidae; genus Cervus; species Cervus canadensis. The sequence continues at coordinate 108,256 of NC_057392.1, read as the reverse complement.
ATGTGTGAGGCCGTGGCAGTTAATAAAATAGGTGAAATCATATAAAAGTTTCTCCTTGCATGGATTTTATATTGTTGCAATAGACAACAAAAGAGAAGGGGACGGCTTAATAAAGCAGTTGCAGTCTTATCAATTACAAATAGGGACTTGTGGTGGGCACTTGTTATTTACCTCCATAAGGATTAGATCATGTGCTGCTGCCTTCAACACTTTCTGAAGGGAGTTCAGGGTGGAGGGTGAGGCACTCTGTTCTCAGGGGAAAACTGAGAATAGGTCTTCAGATGGTTAGATACTTTCAGGAGCTGATTTTATGAGTCAAATTTTCCTCATATCTAGAAAAGCACTAAATTTCTTCATGGTGAGATCTGGTCCTTGTGACTAGCAGAAACCTTCTGCAAAAATACATGCTGAATTGCACGAACTCCCCCTTCACCTAAATCACATATATAATGACCTCCCCTCCCCATCTCTTTGGAGCAAGCAGCTTCTCAAAGCTATCTAAGGTGCTGTCTCTCAGGATGAAATCCTCATTATTCTCCAAATAGCACTTGCAACCCTCACATTATGCATTTTTTTTAAGTCAGCATGCCTTTTTCAGTGTTTCTGAGACAAGAAATGGAGTACTGTGATAGAAATAAGAGGCATCCATTCTACCATGAATAATGTAACTAATCATGGCCAAACCTAAAATTTGTGCCTAAGATGAGATCCAAAAGACAGAAAGTGGCTGCCCTTAGAAGCACTCTTATAGGCAGTAAAATTAAATATTAGGTAATTAAGTGAAATTCTCTTATTTCAGAGATGAATTGGTTCATATGTAAAAACACTGAAAACTTCACAAGAATTTTTATTACAATGCTATGTTGCAAAGTAGTAGAGTGTGAGTCCTTGTCTTCTTACTGGTTTTAATGGAAAATTTGTCAAACTTTCAATGTTGAGTATGAAATGAGCTGTGGGTCTGTCATGTACAGACTTAATTATTATATTAATATATTGAGGTACTTTCTTTATCATCCAAATTTGATTAAAAATTATTTTACCATGAAAGGATGTTGATTTTCTATATTATCATTGAATAATACAAAGAAGAAAGTAAGAAAATATTCCATTTATAATAACATTGATAAGAACAAAATAATTGAGTAACATAAGCAGAGATGCAAAAGCCTAGAACAATGAGAACTCCAAAACATGTCAGAAAGATGTTAAAGGCACACATAAATGGAAAAAAGTTCATGAGCTAGATTATTTCATATTATTAAGATATCAAGATGACCTCAAGATCTACAGAGTCAATGCAATCTCTATGAAAACCCCCCAAATTTTTTTTTGGCGAAAATAGAAAAATCCATCTTAAAATTCATATGAAATAGCAAGGGACTCCAGATAGCCAAAATGATCACAGGTCTTCATTATAAAACATACTATAAAGTTATGGTAAAAATACTATAAAGTATTTTTTATACTATACTATAAAGTATTTTTAAAGTATACTATAAAGCATGTGACACTGGCATAGAGACAGACACACAAGTTGAAGTGGCCATGACGGTAGAATAGAAAGTCACTGAATTCATGTCCTCCCATAGAAACACTAAAATTGCAACTATTTATGAAGCTACTGTTGATGAGAATAATCTGAAGACTAGCGGACCTTCTATTACTAAACACATAAAACAGGAGCTACACAAAGACCAATAGGACTCGGGTATACAGGGTAGTCAAGTCTCATACCTCAGGCAGGCAACACATCTAAGGGGGACAGTCCAGTTGTAGAGCTTCTCCCAAGGGAGCATATGGGTCTGAGCCCCACATAGTGCTACTCAGCCCAGGGTTCCTACACTTGCAAAGTGAAAAAAATGAAAGTGTTAGTTGCTCAGTTGTGTCCAACTCTTTGCAACTCCGTGGACCATAATCCACCAGGCTGCTCTGTCTGTGGGATTCTCCAGGCAAGAACACTGGAGTGGGTGGCCATTCCCTTCTCCAGGGGAGCTTCCTGACCCAGGGATCAAACCTGGGTCTCCTGCCTACAGGCATATTCTTTACCATCTGTGCCACAGGAGAAGACTAAACGCCCCCTAAATTGTAGGACTTTGAAAGACAATGAGGATTCTTTTTCAGAGAACCAAAGGCCTGTAGAAAACAGAGATTTCTTATGGGTCACACACAAAATCACACACAGTCCAAGAAGAAATAGGATTCTAAGAGGAACCTGAGTCAGATAGCTTGCTGATATTGCAGAGCCTCCCAGGGAGTTGATCATTATGTGAATTTCTCATGAAGCCATTTTTTTTTTCTTCCAGTAATACATGTTAACACTATGGCATAGCAATGTGAAAAGCCCTATGGACATAGTACTTACTTAACTATTCAAGGTGCTAAATCTCATGCTCAAATAGAATGTCAATCTTCTCGATGACTGAATTGCTTGTTTTCAACTAAGCATCTCTTTCACCCAAGTGGCACTTCCTTTGAAACTCAGACATTTGAATTCCATTTCTTGAGTCCATTTTTCATGATGCCCATGAAGGTAATATATCTGCAGAAAAGAGATCATCAGATGACTTTTCCTTGACACTGGAGGGGTCACGCCTTAGTGACTGAGCATGAACACAAGCAAGAGAGAGGGATCAAGAGAGTGTAAGTAGCCTGGCAAATGGAGGTCAGCAGAGAAATTAAGAAAGAGAAACTGAAATCTGCCCCCCGCCCCACCGCCAAAAAAAAGTAATGCCTCAGTGACAGTCTTCACAATGCGACCAGTGGTCAGATCTGTGCTTTGATGTTTTCACGTCATGACAGGAGGAGTTCTATGAAGTGGGATGAATACAGGGATCCAACTCTAAGAGACTTCATATTCTTGCTTAACTTTATTGAGTCTCATTACCCTCTTGCATACAATGGAGTGACACTTGATCAATTAATACCTGTCCCTACGATACGAGTTAAAATTTGTAAAGAACTTGTCAAAATGTATGCCTCACAGTTGGCCTTCAACAATAGTGAACTCACTTTACTCACTTAATGCCTCCTAAAATTTTCACCAAATAAAAATTCCATATTAAAACAAAGTGTCCTTATACACCAGATCCAGACATTCTATCTCATTAACTTTTTAGGAGAAACATGACTATGCCCGATTTTTTTTTTAATGAATCAAAAGTAGTCACATGGTAGTTGCTCCTCAGGAGAGATTATCGGGAATGAGTGAAAAGGAATTTCTAAAGGAGATTTAAACTTACAACCAGCAAAATTTCACCCACTGAGATTCCATACAGTCTACACATCGTTCTTCAGTTCTGACACCTTCCAAGTTTTCTGTTGAAAATTTATAATGCATGCAGCATTAATTTTCTCATTCCTCCATTGAGCTGTGCTACAGCCCCTTAAAACACAATCGTTGGTCTTGTTTTCCATCTTCAAATCTTCCCTTTGGTCTTAGAGTAGAAACAACATTTACTTAAGTCTTCTCTATTCACTGCCTTTGGATTACTCTCATCTCATCTCCTCATCATAATAAACCACATATCATTTAGTCTTGATTTGTTGAAAGGTTTAATTCTCACCAGAAATTTCAAATGACCATTTTAATAGATTAAATGCTGATTCTATCATCTTCCAGGCCTAGACATTGTGAGAAAAAGTGCTGTTTCCTATGAATCTGAGATAATTATGCACAATTTACTAAATACCATTCAAGTGAGTTGTCTGTGGTATGTTTTTCATGTAGATAAAAAAATTATCTGTGATCTTAATGATTTACCTCTTTTGTGAAGATGGTGTTAATGTGTTGTAACTTTGTCTCACATGTTATGATATACTTCAGCAGTACAATTTTATTCATTTTTTGAAAGTTCGTTATACCACTTCACTTTTACAAAGAAACCTTAGTACGGTAATGGTAATCTTAAATGGAAAGGAATCTCAAATAGAATATACATATATATACACATATATATGTATATATATATATATATAAATCACCTTGCTGTGCACTTGAAACTTGAACAGTACCATGTTCAAGCATTACTGTATGTCAAATTATGGAATAAATAGCTCTAGTTCATCATTGAGTCTAAGAAAGTGACATCAGTGATAAGTAACATGGGTTTCTGTGTTGTAGTCAGAGAAGCTTAGATTTATAGTTATTAATAATGTAGGATGACCTGGTATTCACCATGTATATAGAGGAGCATTATAAATACTCCCAGTTTTCTGGAGTTAACTTTAAGCACTTGGTTTTTATGAAGAACAACATTAATACTTGATTTTACTAATTAAAAATAAAATGGGATTTTTGTTTTTACAAAAGCCAACACACAAGACTCCATAATCATACAAATGTTGGTGAGGTTTTAAATATTTCTTTTTTTATTGAAGCACAGTTAATTTGCAATGTTGGGTTAGTTTCAAGTGCACAGCAAGGTGATTTATATATGTATATATATATATATTCTATTTGAGATTCCTTTCCATTTAAGATTACCATTACCGTACTAATGTTTCTTTGTAAAAGTGAAGTGGTATAATGAACTTTCAAAAAATGAATAAAATTGTACTGCTGAAGTATATCATAACATGTGAGACAAAGTTACAACACATTAACACCATCTTCACAAAAGAGATAAATCATTAAGATCACAGATAATTTTTTTATCTACATGAAAAACATACCACAGACAACTCACTTGAAAAAAACTGAGTTAGAAGCCCTAGGTTGAAACTTTGTAAGGGAACTTCATTCTAGAGTTATAGGTCCTGGACATACTTTATGGGAGAAGCATGTGTGATGTGAGGCAAGTAAATCAGTAAACCTGTCTTGGTTTCAATTTGTTTCTCTGTAAATTGGGAGCAATGATAATGAAACTACCAGTGTTGGTTGTGGATAAACCAACTGAAGTGAATGTGCCTGGTGGATAACAAAGGGTTCACATAATGTACTCATATGAATCAGATCTACAGAGCAACAACTTTGGAAATTGACCATATGCTTTTCTGTTGAGATTTGAAAGAGATGTTTACTCTTGTTTCAAATGGTTCCTCAAGTCTTGGTATAAAAAATGAAAATGTTTTCTTTATATTTAATAAAAAATGTGAGCTATAGGGATATTTAAGAAAAAGAGAGCAAATTAACAGTAATTTCAAAATTTCTGCTTTATCTTCTCTGTTAAAAAGAGAATTAGAGCTAGATTGTAAAATATTCTTTCCTCCTTTTGTCACTGACTCTCACTTTGCTTTTGATAAATCCATAGTGAAAGGGAAAAATTAGCTATTATTCCCTCATTCAACTCCCTCTTAACCATGCTTTTACCCAATATTTCTATCCAATGTGCTTTACCTCAGGGTAAGTAAAAATGGGAAAAATAAATGAGATTAAGGTCTTATGGAAAAACCAATTTCATCAAAGTAAAAACATGAGAAATCTGAAAAAGCAGCAGTAAGACGCTGGAGAGAAACTTCTTACTCTACAATCATCAAACTGTGGATTTAATGTTCTTTTCATTGCCTATTCTGGACCTATGAACACTGAAACCTTGGCAGTGTACATTAAAATATCAGTTTACTTAAAATAATGCCTAGCCAAGATTAAAAAAAAAAAACAAGTGTTAGTTCCTGGATCTCCCTCTCTCTCTTTTTTAATGACCTACAAAATTTCTTACTTTTGTTTCACACTTTACAACAGGTATAGCCCTCTGAATGTATATAAACAATCATTTTCTTGGCACCATGAACAGCCTAAGTCACTCTCCTCTTCAACAAACTCCTCATGGCATTTTCACCTCTGTGTTTCTCACTGTGTAAATGATAGGATTTAACATGGCAGTGAGAACTGCAAAGAACATAGCCACAAATTTGTCCACAGGGTAGGTGACCCCAGGACGCATATAGGCGAATATACAGGGACCAAAAAAGAGCCCCACTACCGGGAAATGGGAGTCACATGTAGAGAGGGCTTTGTGTCATGCTTCAGAGCCATGGGATTTCAGAGAGTGCAGGATGACTGTGTAGGAGATGAGGAGCATGATAAAAAAAACTAAGCACATCCCCCCTGTGTTAGCTGCCACCACTGTACCAAGCCTATAGGTATCATTGCAGGCAAGTTCCAACAGTGAGAAGAAATCACACGTGAAGTGATCAATGACATTGGGACCACAAAAGGTCAAATTGACAATGAAAAGAATCTGCACGGTGGCATGCAGGGTGCCCCCAATCCAGGCCACCACCACCAGGAGCTGGCAGAGCCCCTGTCTCACGATGGTCTTGTAGTGCAGAGGCTTGCAGATGGCCACACAGTGGTCATAGGACATGGAAGTGAGAAGGATGATCTCTGAGCCTCCCATTATGTGTTCCAGAAAGATCTGAATCAGGCAGCCACCCCAGGAGACGGTTCTCCTCTGGTACAGCAGGTCAGTGATCAGTTTGGGGGTGGTGACAGAGGTGAAGATGCCATCTATGAAGGACAAGTAAGTGAGTGAGAAAGAAGTACATGGGAGCTGAAAGTGTGGGGCTGAGGGAGATGGTAATGATAATAAATAGATTGGCCAGCACAGTGAACAGGAAAATGAACAAAAAGACAATGAAGAGTATTTTCTTCAAGTGTGGATTCTGTGTGAGTCCCAAAAGAACAAAATTCAGTCACATTGTTGGGAGCCATGAGATTCATTTATGAGCTCCCACCTTCCTGGGGCCTGAATTGCCTACAAAGATAAAGCATGATACTTGTTAATCAGAAAAGAGTTATTGTCTAAATGCCTTAGAACAAAAACAGAGCAGTTATAGTGACTGTGGAGCATGTACTTGTTAGTTTTGCCCCATAGTTGCTTTAATGTTATTCTTTTTTAATTCTTCCTCCATGATGCTTTCTACCTCTTCAGACATCTAGTCTCTCTCACCTGTAAACATCTATTGGTCAACTTTTAACTTACCAAGAAAACATTGGGCTATCTACATGGGATCTGGATTCTTCTCCTGGCTCCAATTCCATGTGAGTCTGATAAGGCATCTTAGTGCTCCATACTTCTGAGCCTTCCTTCTAGTCAATTTACAATTTTCAATTCTCAGATTAATCCTGTAAGCCTAGAGTTACCCCTCAGATGTAAGATTTATTCCCTCTTCCATTAGAATTTGCATTTGAACCCTCAGCTTACTGTGGAAAGACGTCATCAATAAATATCTATCATAAGCAGGCATGTTATGGATTATATATATACATACATATATAAAAGTCTTTGACAACACATCCTTTCTGCTACCTATCAGAACACATATAGCATTCAACTGTGTTTCCTCACTTATCATAGTACCTGGCATAATATCTGTAGTGCTTGAAACCTATTAGATGATGACTAAATGCTTGGTGAATTGCCATTTTCCATGGATAAGTATACAACTGTTTGTCCTAACCATAAACTCAGGAGAAATTTAAGTGTTCTCATTCTCCAGCTCTGTTTATTATTACTTGATGAGAAACAAGCTTTTGAAAGGAAGCTGCATTCCAATTTAATAATTTCTGATACTCTTTCTGGGGTGAATGTGAAAATGATTATGGCATTTATTAATTGATTTTTTATTCTTTAAAACTTTGATCCACATACAATTTAACATTGTTATATTGTTGTAAAAATATAAAGCATGTTACAGATTCAGTAGACATAGATAAAAACACTCTTGCATAGGTGTTCAATACATAAGGATCTGTTAGGGAAAAGAAATCCTTATTTTCAAAGTTTTAAAATGAAAATTTCAATGTGGAGAACTAACTGAAATAGCTTGCCAGGTAAGATAAAGAGACAGATCGTGCACTATATGTATATACACAGACTAACACAAGTATATCAAATTTGTTGCATACTAATAAATACTTATTGCAAGTTAATTAAGTCAACAAATATCATCTCAGCCACTAGAAAAGCCCCCAACAGATATTTATGGGGTACTTAATCTGCATTTTAATGTATGTATGTTTACACAGAGTCGTAAAAAGAACCCTTGTTAATTGCCTATAATGCCTGATATTTTATTACCAAACAATAGCAGCTCATCCTACCTTGATAGGAATAACCTTCCCACTCCTTTATGTTTTTGCCAAATGCATTCTTATGCCTTCTTCTCCAGTCTTTCCATACTAGCTATCATTCCTGGTTCAAGGATACTGCATTACTAACAATGAAAAATTGGGGATATACATTTCCCAAAGAAAAGAGAAGAGAAACCATAAATATAATACAGTGTATTTTGAAAAAAAAAATTGTTTTCCTTTCAAGGATAAAGAATTTTATTTTTAAATTATCCAAAATGAAAAATTTATGCTTAAGTGGAAACAAAGTGCTGAAGCTTCATTATATTCCCTTATTTTGAATTGTGATCCCAGAAATGATCAAAAAAGATAAGAGTATATCAATACATAAAGCAGAATTAGACATAGTTATGTCTAATTGTTTTAGAAATAACTCTGAAGAAATAGAAATTACTTTTCCATTTTTCTTTGGCACCACAATATTCTTCCTAAAAATAAATTCTAATGGAAAATATTTTTGAAAGGGAAAATTCATTATTCACACTTATTAAGAGCTGTGAAAAATTTAGCTGTGTTAATGGAATGATTATCACTGGAGAAATGGTGTTTTAAAAAGTTGTGCAATATATTTGGAAAATTCTGATGTATCATTAAGTGGGGAAATTTTGGATGCAAAGTTGAAATATAAAATTATTCTAACTAATTATTCTTTTAAGTAATATATATATGCATCACTGAGAATAAATACACATTTTTACTTCTAAGTTGGTAACATTGTAGTTGAGCCTAATGTTCTGGATGTTTACTGAAGGAAAGATTTAAATCTCATATCAGTGAGGATGAGGGATGATTATATAATGTGTAAGATCATTTTTAAACCTGAGGGTCTATGATTATACGATTTCATGGAAAAAAAAAAAAAAATCTCACCTATGAACTTGTCGGACATAGGTCCATGACCAGGGCTTCAGGAAACTGTTAGTTTACCAAAAATGAGGTAAGTTGTAAAGTTAAAATGTCAACTAGCTCAGCTACAGAAAGTGTCTCTGTTGATTTATAAATGGTATCTTTGCATAAGATCTTCCTTTTGAGTCTTAAAGGTGCCATAGGTATCCTGTTTGTAGGCAAAATCTGTAAAGTTTCTTAACTGTGGCTAATTGGACCCCAAGGGTATTTCACCATCATTAACAAATTTTGCCAGCAACCCAAATATTTCATTTAAATGAACTTTAGAAGATAACTTTTATAGCACTCATCTTTAATTTTAATCTCCTCCTTAGGTTTACATAAAGACAAAGTGCTATGACAAAAAGTCAAGTAGAGCACTTCAGAATGCAGGGATTTAATTTAAAAATCAGTGAAATGTGGAGTCTACATATTGATTATTATTTATCTTAAATGTTTAGGTGGGTAACTATCTGATTATTTTTTATTGTATTTCATTTTAAATTTATCTATCATTTGTTCTAATCATATTTCTTAAAATTATTTTCAGATGTACTTTAAGTGATATTATGAACCCCGTATATTACTAATATTGGCACTTTATACTTGATAAAGTTTACAGTAGTTTTTCAAAGTAGTTATAACTTGTGTCAATTCTGGATTTAACATAAAAAAACATGAAAATAATTCCACTCCAGTTATATTCAAAGATGGAAAAATGAATTTATTTATCATTTTAAATTAATCTCTATTTAATAAAAAAGTAGGCAATAATATTCACAGTTAACAGCAAGAGACTGTGACAGGAAATAAAAATGTCATTTGCCAAGGGAAAATATGAAGCTCAGTCACTAAATCCTGGACCAAGACTCTGATCTCCAAATTATTATTTATAACTAATATGTAATGATACTCTTATGCTGCCACCAGCTGTAAAACCTATTGCAGTTAACTACTAAAAGAAATAAATAACATTATTTGAAATTATACTGTAAATCAATTGCATTCAATTCAACTCAGGAATGTAGAACCACACTCACTCAACATGTACAAATATTAATAAGAAAAAATTTGCACATAACTCTGGATTAGCTCCAGAGAATGTGTCACTGTGAGCATTATGTGTCATGAAAGAAAAGATTTAAGAAAACTGAAACCACATGACTGAACCTAGTTTGACTGGGCGCATAGTGCAGTAATTGTGATGACAGATGCCAAAGACAGTCTGAATGAGGAACTATAAAGGATGCTGTTGAAGTGTCATCATGAAAATGTCTTTAAACATTTTTTCAACTCTGGAATGAAAGAGAGTGTCAGCAGTCATCAAGACAGTATGGTACTGGAACAAAGACAGAAATACAGATCAATGGAACATAATAGAAAGCCCAGAGATAAAACCACGAACCTATGGACACCTTATCTTTGATAAAGGAGGCAAGGATATACAATGGAAAAAAGACAACCTCTTTAACAAGTGGTGCTGGGAAAACTGGTCAACCACTTGTAAAAGAATGAAACTAGAACACTTTCTAACACCATACACAAAAATAAACTCAAAATGGATTAAAGATCTAAATGTAAGACCATAAAACTCCTAGAGGAGAACATAGGCAAAACACTCTCCGACATGAATCACAGCAGGATCCTCTATGACCCACCTCCCAGAATATTGGAAATAAAAGCAAAAATAAACAAATGGGACCTAATGAAACTTAAAAGCTTTTGCACTACAAAGGAAACTATAAGCAAGGTGAAAAGACAGCCCTCAGATTGGGAGAAAATAATAGCAAATGAAGAAACAGACAAAGGATTAATCTCAAAAATATACAAGCAACTCCTGCAGCTCAATTCCAGAAAAATAAATGACCCAATCAAAAAATGGGCCAAAGAACTAAACAGACATTTCTCCAAAGAAGACATACAGATGGCTAACAAACACATGAAAAGATGCTCAACATCACTCATTATCAGAGAAATGCAAATCAAAACCACAATGAGGTACCATTACACACCAGTCAGGATGGCTGCTATCAAAAGTCTACAAGCAATAAATGCTGGAGAGGGTGTGGAGAAAAGGGAACCCTCTTACACTGTTGGTGGGAATGCAAACTAGTACAGCCGCTATGGAGAACAGTGTGGAGATTTCTTAAAAAACTGGAAATAGAACTGCCATATGACCCAGCAATCCCACTTCTGGGCATACACACTGAGGAAACCAGATCTGAAAGAGACACGTGCACCCCAATGTTCATCGCAGCACTGTTTATAATAGCCAGGACATGGAAGCAACCTAGATGCCCATCAGCAGATGAATGGATAAGGAAGCTGTGGTACATATACACCATGGAATATTACTCAGCCATTAAAAAGAATTCATTTGAATCAGTTCTAATGAGATGGATGAAATTGGAGCCCATTATACAGAGTGAAGTAAGCCAGAAAGATAAAGAACATTACAGCATACTAACACATATATATGGAATTTAGAAAGATGGTAATGATAACCCTATATGCAAAACAGAAAAAGAGACACAGATGTACAGAACAGACTTTTGGGCTCTGTGGGAGAAGGTGAGGGTGGGATGTTTCGAGAGAACAGCATCAAAACATGTATATTACCTATGGTGAAACAGATCACCAGCCCAGGTTGGATGCATGAGACAAGTGCTCGGGGCTGGTGCACTGGGAAGACCCAGAGGGATCGGGTAGAGGGGGAGGTGGGAGGGAGGATCGGGATGGGGAATACATATAAATCCATGGCTGATTCATATCAATGTATGACAAAAACCACTACAATATTGTAAAGTAATTAGCCTCCAACTAATAAAAATAAATGAAAAAAAAATTCAAGACAAAAAAAAAAAAAAAAAAAAAAAAAGAAAAAAGAAAGAGTGTCAGATCAGAGAATCATCGTGTATTAACAAAGTCATCATTCCAAACCTCATAAAAGATTGAAATCCATTCAAAATGGCTCATAAAGCTTCTAGTTAAGATTCTACCATGCTGGATAGAAATTACTTTAGAATCCATACACCAGTCTAGTACATCACCCAAATCCCTAGAGTAGCACCGAATGGGAAGAAAATAAACTTAGATCTAAATAAGTGAAGGTTACCATGAAAATAGCTTTTCAAAAGAGGAGTTCTGAAGTTATAGGAAACTGCAGTTCCAGGAAAGCCTGTATCCAGGATACCGATCCAAAGACAGAGTGGTTTAAAACCTGGAAGGACAGCAACATAGAATCTCAAACTTGAACAGTAAATCTGAATGAAAACAGGAGAAATTATATATGGATCTCTTCTTAGTCGATCAGGAACTAATCAATAGTTGAGGTGTGGTCTGACCTACGATAGTGTCAGGACCGATTTCACAAAACCTGGTACTGCCAAAGTGTTCTGATGGCAGCTTCGTGAGCTTCAATAAGTAGAGGGACATAGTCTCAAGATAACAAAGCACTCACGCACCCATATTGTCTTAGTCCAATCCAAGGAAACTTTCGTCCCAGGAACACATCTTCTAAGTTGTTTACCAGATATGGAAAAATTCTGATAAGTGGGTTGTGTTTTCATAGCTCTTCCAGTTTTACTTTTAATAGAAGTAGAAGCAAATCTAATAATATTTATGGCAATAAACATTTTATCTTGAGCCAGAATCTCAGAACTTGTAAACATCTTCTAATTCGCCTAAGTAAACTACTTGTGGAACTAGGGGAAACTGCTTAAGGTTATAAAAGAAGATGATGGCACGGTGTGGAATAAAAATCACATCTCCTCACAGACATAGAGAAGAGACTTGTGGACACTCTGGGGGAAGGAGAAGGTGGAATGAATTGAAAGAATAGTACTGAAATATATACATTACCATGTGAAGAATAGATAGCTAGTAGGAAGTTGCTGTATATAACACAGGGAGTTCAGCCTGGTACTCTATGATGACTTAGGGGGTAAGATGGGGGTAAAGCAGGAGGGAGGCTCAAGAGGGAAGGAATATATGTTTGTTTATGATTGATTCACATTATTGTACAAGAGAAACCAATGTAACATTGTAAAACAATTATCTTCCAAGTTAAAAAAAAATAACAAAACCTGAAGGACCTTCTCTATATAACACAGAGATCTATACTCAATATATTATAATAACTTATAAGGGAAAAAATCTAGAAAAGGATATATATATATGTATGTGTGTGTGTACTTTGCTGTACATCTGAAACTGATGTGACATTGTAAATCAACTATATTACAATAACATAAACAAATAAATAATATCTGAAGAATCAAGCTTAAAAGCCAAAAAAAAAAAAAAAATTAAAAAATCATATCCCCTGATCCTGAAGCTTTCCATCATGTTTTCCTTACCATAATATGCTTTCTAAATATTTTTACATCACAGAGTCCATTGTTTTATTCAACAGGCCAACATATGGTACCCCTGAAGAGGGAAGTTGGCTCCTTCAAAAGAGGGAAATACAAACCCATCTATGACATATAGACACATTTGTATTTTGATAGAAGACTTCATTTTTGAAAATATCCAAATTTAATTGATAGCAATCTTACAAGTGAGGTAAGTTTCTTAGGTGAGAAATACTTTGATCAACTATGAACTAATGACTTTGGCTTTGTTTCTATATACCCCTTATGAATGATCTACTAAACCAGTTTTCAAAGAGAATTCCAGATTCAAGGAACCTAAGCCAACTTTATGGTAGGGAAATTGTTCTACAAATATGTTTTACAGTGTGCTTTTGGAAAAAAAATCTGCATTTAATTGTTACTAATAATTGTCAACATAATAATGTTTCATTTCCTATGGCATATAATCACAACAGTTTTTACATAGCATACAGTAATCAAATATTCAGTTCAGTTCAGTTCAGTCACTTTGCAACCCCATGAATCGCAGCACGCCAGGCCTCCCCGTCCATCACCAACTCCCGGAGTTTACTCAAACTCATTCCCATCGAGTCAGTGATGCCATCCAGCCACCTCATCCTCTGTCGTCCCCTTCTCCTCCTGCCCCCGATCCCTCCCAGCATCAGGGTCTTTTCCAATGAGTCAACTCTTCACATGAGGTGGCCAAAGCATTGGAGTTTCAGATTCAGCATCAGTCCTTCCAATGAACACTCAGGACTGATCTTTTGGATGGACTGGTTGGATCTCCTTGCAGTCCAAGGCACTCTCAAGAGTCTTCTCCAACACCATAGTTCAAAAACATCAATTTTTTGGTGCTCAGCTTTCCTCACAGCCCAAATCTCACATCCATACATGACCACGGGAAAAACCATAGCCTTGACCAGACTGACCTTTGTTGGCAAATATTAGCCCTACAGAATTCTTTGTAATGTAAAGATCACAGGATGTGAAGTAAAAGTATTTGGATTAAAAGTTGATTTATGTATTCTATGATCTAATGATTTAAGCTTTCAGATCCTCAATTTTTTTTCCTTCAAATGACAGCACTAAATTTCAATTTTATATTTCTGTCGAGACTATTTGAGAACAGTTTAAAATTTTCACATCACATTAGTTTAAATAAATACTAAATTAAATTTTTATAATCACTGAAAACTTTTATTAGAAAGAACAAGAAATCAAATATAATTTTAAATATTAGATATATTAAGTGTATGCCAAAGGAGCATTGGAAAGTATCTTCTTTCTATTTTATATTCTAGATACCAGTAGGCCAAACAGTTTTCTGAGTACCAATCACTTATACATGCAGGAAGATTATGTAAGAGTGTAATTAGAAAGGAAAATTTTCAATCACTACAAATCAAGAGCCTTGGTTCTGATGAAATTCTATCTTTTTTCTGATACCTTTTGAAATAGTTGAAATACTATCAAATTTGAATTTAGAAGTATTCAGGTCTGAATACTAGTTCCGTCTCTGATATTGGATGGTTTATTTAACTTTCTTGAAGTTCATTGTTCTTCATCTATGAAATGGGAATAATTGTAATAATACCTTGCACAGGTGTATAAGTGTCAAGTTAAAGGTATGGGAAGAGCTTTATAGTAATAATATATGAAAATGTAAAAGTCAAGATAGAAATAAAATATTCATGTTGAGTCATTTATTTTCTGAAATTGTATTCCTGCTTAATAGCATTCTAATGGCATTTCTGACCTCTGTATTCCTTGCCGTGTAGATAAAAGGGTTTAACATGGGGGTAATAAGAGTATAGAATACTGCTATAGCTTTATCCATGGGAAAAGTAGCTACTGATCGCAGATACATAAATATACAAGGCACAAAGAAGAAAACTGTGATGTGGGAGCTACAGGTAGACAGGGCTCTTTTCCTCCCTGCAGAGCTGTGAGTCCTCATGGAGCAAAGAATGAACACACAGGATACCAACAATATTACAAAAGTGATCACAGGGATTACCCCACCACTGACCGCAACCAAGAGACCAGCAAGGAAAGTGTCAGTGCAGGCAAGTTGTATCAAGGTGAATATATCACACATGAAGTGATCCATTATGTTTGGACCACAGAATGGGAGCCTGAAAATGACTAGGATCTGTCCAAATGAGTGGAGAAAACCCACTGCCCAACACACCCCCACCAGGAGGCAGCATGTGCGGTGGTCCATGACAGTCACATAGTGCAGAGGCCTGAAGATGGCCACATAGCAGTCAAAGGCCATGACCACAAGGAGGACAATCTCTGAAGCTCCCAAGAAATGTTCAATGAAGAGCTGTATCATGCAGGCACTGAAGGAGACAGACTTTGAATCAGAGAGCAAATTGGCTAGCATTTTAGGGATTATGGAAGAGAATAGCAGGCATCTATGAAGGACAAGAAAGCCAGGAAGAAATACATCAGGGAGTCCAAAGTCTGGCTGCAGATTATAGTAACCACAATGAGCAGGTGACAGTGACAACGTAAGTGATAAGTAACACCAAAAACAGAATTCTCTGCATCTGAGGATTCTGTGTAAGTCCCATTAGAATGAATTCAGTCACATTCATCTTGTTTTCTTTTATTGTAATTCTGAAGATAAATTTAGAAGTGGAGAATTAACCTGCAAAAACAACATTATCCACAGCAATGTGATGAGAAGTTAACATTTGGGCTTTCAGGTAAGTCCAAAGTGTTTTAATAATAGAAGCTATTTTTTTTTCCATAGTGCAAGACAAGAAACGTGCTATATTTGCTATTTTATAAAGAAAGTGAAATTTTGAAGCTGTTTAATTCAGTTTATTACAAGGATGCTCAAAACCTTCTTGCACATCTTCTGACAAGTGGTCCTTGAGTCTTTGTTGGAGGACATCCCGCCACAGGGAGCTCACCAGGCATTAAATCTTATTGCTTCTCAGCCAGTAAAAAAAGTTAAAAATATTATTAAATATTAAAAATATACTCATACAATTATTGGTTCTGGTTCTGCACATTGATGATACATAGATTAAATCTAATCTACCCCCCTCTTTCATTTAAAAACCACTTCAATTAATCTAAGATAAAATGTCTGTATTTGTCTTCTTCACCTCTTTATCACCATTACTTGGTTCAGTGTCTGACATACTGGTGTTCGATAAAATCAAGTGAATAAGTGCATTGGAAGACTCTCATCTGGCTTTTGTTTTGTGTTTTCTTTTGTTCAAGCCAACTGCAAAAATAGTACTTACTGTCTTAACAACAATAACAACAAAAAACTGAAAAACAGTTGGAAGGATAAACTCCTTTCACCCAGTGAGATCTCTCACTCTTTCCACCCTGAGCGGTTTTCTTCCCTTGTCTGCACCAACCGTCTCCCTTACCTTCTGGCCAAGGAGCGCAGGGGAGAATAAAAGAAGAAATGTCATGGTGCTCACTGACCGGGTTTGTTATTATGGCCTGTCAATGGTTGGGTGACTTGAACTGAGGCTGCATCCATTTGGATGGACCTTCTGGGTTTCTGAGTGCTCTGTCTTCCATGCTCTCCAGGTCCTATTATGGTGATGCTTCCTGCTCCTATTAGTCCAGGTGGTACTATATCATCTTGTTAATTTTCCTCAACTCTCTCCATACCTTGAAAAGTCAATATTTTCAACTTGCTTTAATCTCCCACTTTGTATATGCTGTTTCTTGTTAAACTTCAAAGGATGTGGAAATTTTATGTTTTTTTAAGTGCAAAAATATAAGTGTGAAAACGCTTTTCTCTGTATAAATCTGTTTTATTCATAAGGCATCAGTCCCTGTTTTATATAAAGCTGATAAATAAATTTAACTTTTTCAGAAAAATATATTGTGAAAGACTAAAATGCAACAAAAATAAAGATGTATGTGTTATCAGTAGCATTTCCTTTGGAATCATAGTTATATGGGATTTATATCTTTTACTGACAGTAAGCTATTTTACAGTTATTGAGGTAACAGACAACTGACAAGAATGGATGTAATTATTTTCCATAGATATACTAATATTGTCAGATGCAAGTTTGATTGATTTCCCTGATCATTAGAGATAAAACAAATCTTACATTTATTTATAAAATCATTACATACCTCTGATTGAACAATGTTAAAAATGGTACACTGAATTTGCCTTTTGACTGTGATTATATCCTACTAATTCTCTCATTAATCAATCAGCTAAATAAAATTTCTGTTATGTGTTATACGTTCTTTTCATGTTTTATGAAAATCCGATTTCACTTTTCAAAAAAGTCTTTTTCCTTTGGATATTGTAATGAGAAATGGAAACTTTTCTGCCATAACAGGAAACAAAGGTGTCACAGCCCTCAGCAATTGCAGCCCCCCAATGTGAGATGGAAAAGGTCAGTTTTCAATCCAATCCCAAAGAAAGGCAATGGCAAATAGTGTTCAAGGTACCATACAGTTGTCCTCATTTCACATGCTAGCAAGGTAACGCTCAAAATCCTTCAAGCTGGCTTCAGAAGTACATGAACTGAGAACTTCCAGATATACAAGCTGGATTTAGAAAAGACAGAGGAACCAGAGATCAAATTGCCAACATCAGTTGGATCATAGAGAAAGCATGGGAATGTCAGAAAAGCATCTACTTCTGTTTCATGGATTACATGAAAGCCTTTGACTGGCTCACAACAAACTGTGGAAAATTCTTAAAGAGATGGGAATACCAGACCATGTGACCTGCCTCTTTAGAAACTTGCATGCAGGTCAAGAAGCAACAGTTACAACTAGATATGGAAAGATAGACTGGTTCAAAATTGGGAAAGGAATATGAAAAGCCTGTATATTGTTACCCTGCTTATTTAAATTCTATGCAAAGTAAATCATATGAAATGCCAGGTTGGATGAATCACAAGCTGAAATCAAGATTGCCAGGAGAAATATCAACAACCTCAGATATGCAGATGATAACACTCTAATGGGAGAAAGCAAAGCAAAGAGGAACTAAAGAGCCTCTTGATGAAGGTGAAAGAGGAGAGTGATAAAGTTGGCTTAAAACTCAGCCTTCCAAAAACTAAGATCACGTCATCCAGTCCCATCACTTCATGGTGAATAGATGGGGAGAACTGTAAACAGTGGCAGTCTTTATTTTCTTTGGCTCCAAAATCACTGCAGTCATTGACTATAGTCACAAAATTAGAAGATGGTTGCTCCTTAAAGAAAAGCTGAGACCAACCTAGACAGTGTATTAAAAAGCAGATATATCACTTTGCTGACAATGATCCATATAGTCAAAGCCATGGTTTTTCCAGTAGTCATGTACAGATGTGAGAGTTGGACCATTAAGGAGGCTAAGCAGTGAAGAATTAATGTTTTTGCACAGTGGTATTGGAGAAGACTCTTGGGAATCTCTTGGGCTGCAAGGAGATCAACCTATCAACCCTAAAGGAAGTCAACCCTGAATATTCATCGTAAAGACTAATGCTTAAGCTGAAGCTCTAATACTTTGACCACCTGGTGTGAAGAGCTGACTCACTGGAAAAGAACCTGATGCTGGAAAGATTGAGGGCAGAAGGAGAAGGGGATGACAGAGAATCAGATGGTTGGATGGCATCACCAACTCAGTGGATATGAGTCTGAGCAAACACCAGAAGACAGTGAAGGACAGGGAGGCTAGGCATGCTGCAGTCCATGCGGTCACAAAGAATCAGACAGGACTGAGAGGCTGAACAACGAGAATGTGAGCTTGTGAGCCCTGAGGAAATTCTGGAAGAAAAGAGTACCTACCGTTTTAGGATCCTCAGAGAACAGCCATTTCCTAAGGTAAAGGAAGTTTATGATGTGAAAACACAGGTAACTGGACCCAGATAGCTGAGGTGCATATCAAATGAGAGATTTCAGTGAATCCAGCCTCTTGCATCTTCCCATACATAGGACAGTGGTAAATTCCTTAATGTATCTGGTTTCTTTAAGTAACAGTAATCTTTTGATGATCCCAACTACCTGCCCTTTGTTGCAAAGCTCCTATAGAGCCTAGCTCCTCCCTTGCTTCCTCAGAGCAGTTTCTCAGGGCTCTCTGAAACAATGTCTCCTGGGCTACAGTCCTCATTTAGGCCCAAGTAAATCCTTACTAGCAACACTTATTTGCAAATTTTTTTCGGCAATAATAATGACATTTTAGAGAAATAAGCTAAAATACTCAAAAAGTCTATGTATTTTTGCCTTGTGGGTTATTTCATCATATATTTTCTGGTTTATTTTCTTTTTGATTCATTTCTACATAGTCAATTTGTAGAAATCTCCTTCAAAGTTTGCTGTGAAGTAAAATGGTCCAACAACTCTTTCTCATCTCTGTATATTTCTGTGGTATCCAAAATATTACAAGTTCTGAGATGATAAAGGACTAAGGAAATGAAGCCTATTTTCCTCTTGAGAGATGTTATTACTGGGCAAATTACAAAGTTCTTCCTGAAGGTTAGCAATTATTAATATAAGTAATGATCAAAACCTAATATTGCTTCATATATGCTAGGCATTGTGTGAAGAATTTTATAAATTATCTCATTTAAGAATTGTTTTGAAAACATTATATGTGGTTGGAAGATAGAGAAACTGAAACATGGAGAAGTTCAGCATTGTACTCTAGCACATGTAATTACTGAGGAGCAACCCTGAAAATACATTTCAAAACTCTCTGATCTCAAGTCTTGATCTTGACCCTGAGCCCACATTATCTCCCATGTAAGAACTCACCAAATATTTAGCAGGAGACTTCTTTAACATCCATCTTTCAACAAAGGCTTTCAGAAGACTATTTCTTAGTCTAATTTGTGGAAACATTAAAAAATGAATTCAAAAAACCCTTAGGAATTTCAAAGATGTCAACTTCTTCCACTGAGAATTGTCCTTCTCCTCTCTCAGGAAACTTTCTAATTATACAGGCATTTTATTTATTTATTTAGTCAGTTAAATAACATATAATCAACCCTGCCCATATATCATCTGCCCTAAATTTCTTATTTAGAATACTATCCTACATTTAGCATTTATTTTTTGTAATCATAATTCATACTTAATTTGTAAATAACTCAAAGATAAATACATAATTCCTAACTCATAGATAGAAAAGCTGAGAATTAGAGCATTTATTTCACTTCTCCAGGATGAGGTAATCAGTATGTAATAGAATTAAAAGCCTGCTTCTGCTGTTTCAGTTCCAAGCTGAATTTAAGAGCTCTCCAAAATCAGAAGCTTCTGGGAAATGTTGGACATGCTTCACCATAAACTGAATAATTATCTTGGATTTCATATTATATTATAAATGAGGTTTTTGAGAAGTCAAGTGTATAGAGGCCAGCATTAGGTCCACAAATAAATAAACAATTAATAAAATATTAGTCATTGAGAATTAGGGGTTTATTAGAAAGTATATAATTCACTCTTTTCATTGTGCTTACAAAGAATCTGAAACCCAGGGTAGGAAAGGGGCATTTCTAAAAGTGCATATTTGGATACTGTCAGATTAAAGATAAGAATTCAGATTTTCTAAATGCAAACTTGTTTTATCTTTTCCCTATGGGATTAGCCACTATTCTCACTTGAAATAAGGTAATTTCAACAAAAGACATTGTTTTCTTTGTGTAATTGTTCATGTAGTTATTTCAATGAGCTTCATTGTTTCCCAAGTGAGAACTGCCTAAGGAAATAAGAATGTTGAGAGCTCATAACCAAATACAACCTTTGACTCAGTTCTATAGGATTTTCTCATGTAAATAGAAAATACACAAAGTAAAGACTTATTATACAGGTTTTTTTTTAAGCTTCCATTTTCCATACCGGTTTAGACTGTGTCTCCACTTTATTCTTAACCCACAAAAGTAAATTAAGTTGTAATAGTAAGACTAGAGTACTTCCTGCATCTGTCAAATCGCCTTGGTAGCACAAAAATGTGGTGCTTTTTGCTCATTACTTTGGAAAGATAGATTCATTTCAAATATGTCTATTCAGTTCTCTAAACCATCAGGGAACAGATATGGAAATGCTTGCCCTCTGTAGAATATACATAGTTCACTAGATATGTAGAACTGGCCACTAGGAGAGCACTGAGTAACTATTCTCTCACTTTGCAGAAATTAATAAACAGAAACCCAGTGAAATAGAGTTGGGAGACCAGAAGACATAGCAGCATAGCAGAGCCCAACAGGAAGAAGAAAGACTCTTTTTCTTCCTGGAAACATCTCAGCCAATGAAAAGTCATGTGTTTTTTATTTACTAGTGTCCCCTCAACTTTCTTTTCCCTTCTACAAAAGCATTTACCTTTCTTTGCCTGTGGGGGTAATTGCACATGGTTCATCATGGTTACAGGCTCTAAATTGCAATTCTTGCTGATCCCGAATTAACTCATGCTTGCTGGAGAAATATTTGGCATCCTATATGTTTCAGGTCAACAACTATCAATCAGCTTTCTGACCAGTGAAGGATGTGGCAATATGCCACCTGGGACTGAGGGTTAGAATCCATCTCAGGTAATCTCCAGAAAGATTTGAGCATTTCTATTTGCTAGAGTATAGTTACCTTAGTAAATGGCCACAGATCTCTCAGAGAAAGGTTAGGTTGAAGATTTGCACGACCTATATGTGCTGACAGCTGTAACTCAAAAATATCTGATATCTTCTTTAGTCAAATAATCTCTGGATTTGGAAATTATCTAATTCTGGCAATTGGATGAAGAAATATGTTTTTTCTTTTATGACTTGAAACTTGGTCTTTCAATTCAGACCTCTATTGAGCATAGTCAATCTGTATTTTATCATCATCACCATCCATTATCAATAACACCATATATTAATTGCTTGGGTTTCCATGACAAAATACTGCAGACTGCATAGCTTAAATACAAGTCATTCATTTTTTTCACAGTTCTGGAGGCTGGATGTCCAAGATTAAAGTGACAGCAGGATGGGTTTCTGGTGAGGCCTCTCTTCCTGCTTACAGATGGCCTCCTTCTCACTCCATTCTCTCAGGGCCTTTCCTCTGAGCAAACATGTGGACTCTAGTTTATGTTCCATTCCTCACTAGGACACCAGTTCTATTGGATGAGGCTTCACCCTATGACCTCATGGAGCACTGCTTGTTTCAATTGCCACTGCTCAAGGCTTCCCAGCCTACATGGGCATATGAGTGAGGAAACTGATTACATGACTTCAGCCTCAGCCGGTTTCTGACTGCAAGCTTATGAGAGATGTTGAGCTTAAAGTACCCAACTGAACTAATCAAATTCTTGATTATAATTACTTGAAACAGTAAAGTGAGAGTTAGTTTTTTAAACTACTAAATTTGGGAGTGATTTTTTTTTTTTTTTTTTAATATGGCAATGGTATCTGAAACACTGCAGTAATTTTAACACTATACTGTTGGTTCATGGATAAATATGTTAATTGAACACAATAAAGACCTAAGAAATAAAATAGTAGAGAAATAGATTTTATATATTAACATTATAATAGTGATATAGAAGGGTAGTCAGTAACAGAATATCGTTCCCAAGTCAGATCAAGCTGTTTGTCACTTGAAAAAAAAATCAATACACATAAAACTTGGTAAATAGGAGAGCTGCCTTAAACGACAATGCCAGCAATCTACAGAAATCATGGATTTAGTGTTGGCAAAAACCACCTAAAAACATTCTGCTGAGCCATGAACAGTTTGAATGGAAGAAGGGAAGAAATCTCAGTTAATCATTGAGGTAGAGAGCCAGATTCCTCGACACGCCCCACTGCATGCAGGCTTGTTGACTTCTTTTAGATGTTACCTTGTTCACACAGTTTGGTCGTACAGTTTGACTGTGAAATTATTGAAAGGGAACCTAGGAAAGAAATCTGATAATCTGTTACTTATTTTTCATTTCTAACTTTTTTGATCTAGAGAAAGAACCAACCAGTTAGGCAAGCTGCTGTTATAAGCTGAAATATTTGAAAGGTGGTCATGGGCTGAAAATGAGTAGACCATGGGGTGTCTGGTTAAAGGATACTATGCTGTAACTTTGATAAAGTGACAAGGAAAAGGCTTCCTGCTGAGAAGAGTTTCCTGTAAAGAGATGCTTAAAATTGCATATATGTATAATTAAATATCTGCACTCACAATAAGGAAGACACATGTGCATTTGTAATGAAAAATAAATAATCACAATTCATAGTTGTCTGAACATTCAAGAGATAACTTCCAATAGAAAGAGTTTAACCTTTGGATCTGTTGACCACTTACAACACTTAGGTATTTATAGCTGATTTTACACTATTTTCATTGCTATCTTTTGGGTCTGTCAGAACAGTAGACCTATTTAATAATAATTATTATAACTTTTGAAATTCCCTTTGTAAAAAGGAGACTAGTTAAATATAAGTATTAGTTAAATATAAGTATTCTCTTGGTATTTTATACACAAAAGAATAGAAGCAGAGATATCTAACAGTTATTTATGTACCAGTGTTAATAGCAGCATTACTCACAATAGCCAACAGGTGAAAACATCCCAAATTTCTTTCACATGTTTGGAAAGATTGTTGTTATTATCTCTCCAAACATTTTCTCAGGTCCTTTCTCTCTTTCTCTTCTTCTGAGACTCTTATAATGCAAATATTGGTGCATTTAATGTTGTCCCAGATGTTTCTTAGACTGTCTTCAACTCCTTTTCAGTCTTTTTTCTTTATTTCATGGCACTGATTTCCACTATTCTGTCTTCCAGGTCATTTATCTATTCTTCTGCCTCAATTATTCTGCTATTGATTCCTTCTAAGATATTTGTCATTTTGGTTATTGTATCATTTGTCTCTGTTTGTTCTTTAGTTCTTGTATGTCTTTATTAAATATTTCTTGCAGCTTCTCAATTTTTGCCTCCATTCTTTTTCTTAGATCTTGGATCACTTTCATTACCATTACTATGATTTATTTTTTCAGTAAGTTGCCTATTTCCACTGCATTGTGGCAAAATGACTGTCTGAGGAGGCCTTACAAATAGCCGTGAAAAGAAGAGAGGTGAAAAGCAAAGGAGAAAAGGAAAGATATACCCATTTGAATGCAGAGTTCCAAAAAATAGCAAGGAGATATAAGAAAGCCTTTCTCAGTGATCAGTGCAAAGAAGTAGAAGAAAACAATAGAATGGGAAAGACTAGAGATCTCTTCAAGAAAATTAGAGATACCAAGGGAACATTTCATGCAAAGATGGGCTCAATGAAGGACAGAAATGGTATGGACCTAACAGAAGCAGACAATATTAAGAAGAGGTGGCAAGAATACACAGAAGAACTGTACAAAGAAGATCTTCACGACCCAGATAATCACAATGGTGTGATCACTCACACTTACTTAGAGCCAGATACCCTGGAATGTGAAGTCAAGTGGGCCTTAGGAAGGATCACTATGAACAAAGCTAGCGGAGGTGATGGAATTCCAGTTGAGCTATTTCAAATCCTGAAAGATGATGCTGTGAAAGTGTTTCACTCAATATATCAGCAAATTTGGAAAACTCAGGAGTGCCCACCAGACTGGTCCGTTTTTATTCCAAACCCAAAGAGAGGCAATGCCAAAGAATGCTCAAACTACCACACAATTGCACTCATCTCATACGCTAGTAAAGTAATGCTCAAAATTCTCCAAGGCAGGCTTCAACGATACATGAACCATGAACTTCCACATATTCAAGCTGGTTTTAGAAAAGCCAGAGGAACCAGAGATCAAATCTCCAACATCTGCTGGATCATGGAAAAAGCAAGAGAGTTCCATAAATACATCTATTTCTGCTTTATTGACTATGCCAAAGCCTTTGACTGTGTAGATCACAAGAAACTGTGGGAAATTCTGAAAGAGATGGGAATACCAGACCATCTGTCCTGCCTCTTGAGAAACCTGTATGCAGCTCAGGAAGCAATAGTTAAAACTGAACATGGAACAACAGACTGGTTCCAAATAGGAAAAGGAGTATGTCAAGGCTGTGTATTGTCATCCTGCCTATTTAACTTATATGCAGAGTACATCATGAGAAACTCTGGGCTGGATGAAGCACACGCTGGAATCAAAATTGCCAGGAGAAATATCAATAACCTCAGATATGCAGATGACACCATCTTTATGGCAGAAAGTGAAGACAAACTAAAAAGCCTCTTGATGAAAGTGAAAGAAGAGAGTGAAAAAGTTGGCTTAAAGCTCAACATTCAGAAAAGTAAGATCATGGCATCCAGTCCCATCACTTCATGGCAAATAGATGGAGAAACAGTGGAAACAGTGGCTACCTTTATTTTGGGGGGCTCCAAAATCACTGCAGATGTTGACTGCAGCCATGAAATTAAAAGACACTTACTGTCTAGGTATGACCTACCTAGACAGCATATTAAAAAGCACAGACATTGCTTTGTCAACAAAGGTTCGTCTAGTCAAGGCTACATTTTTCCCAGTGGTCATGTATGGATGTGAGAGTTGGACTATAAAGAAAGCTGAGTGCCAAAGAATTGATGCTTTTGAACTGTGGTGTTGTTATAGCCACGCTTTCTGGGAAACAGACTCACTCAGAAGGACAATGCAGATAGTGGAGTGCAGTTTATTACACCGGCGGGCCCAAGGCAGAGTCTCCTCTTAGCCAAGGACCCTGTCCAGCATTTGTGAAAATCTTTTATACCCCATGCCTACGTGTCTAAACCCACCTCCTATCCCATGTGTACATGTCTAAACCCACCACTTGTCCCATGTGTACGTGTCTTAAACAGTCAATAGTCAATAAGCCCGCAGTTACATTCCAACCAGTTAATAATCCATAAGCCTGTGATTACATCTTGACAGATACGAAAAAAAGTTTATGACCTGTCCGGAGACAGGTGTGATTACGGTATGCTTCCTCTTAGGCAATGAGTAGCCTGGATGTGATCTTCAGGATTCCTCTGTCTGGAGGGGGTCTTATCCTTCCATTGTTGTCCTCACAGGCACTAAGCAGAGAGTTCAGAGTCCACTGGAGAGGCAGTCGAGCACAGCCAGCACGGACAGGCCTGAGATGGAGTTCAGGCCCTATGAATTCCTTCTTCAGTGTTGCAGAAGAACTTTGAGAGTCCCTTGGACTGCAAGGAAATCCAACCAGGCCATCCTAAAGGAGATCAGTCCTGGGTGTTCATTGGAAGGACTGATGTTGAAGCTGAAGCTCCAATACTTTGGCCACCTGATGCGAAGAGCTGACTTATTTGAAAAGACTCTGATGCTGGGAAAGATTGAGGGCAGGAGGAGAAGGGGACGACAGCTGATGAGATGGTTGGATGGCATCACCGACTCAATGGACATGGGTTTGGGTGGACACCGGGAGTTGATGATGGACAGGGAGGCCTGGCATGCTGTGGTTCATGGGGTCAGACACAAATGAGTGACTGAACTGAACTGAACTGAACTAGTTGTTATTCTGGAGTTTTATCTTGTCTCTTCATCTGGGCCATATGCCCTCCTGCTCTCTAACTTTCTGTGAATTTGGTTTCAGTCCCACAGGCTGCAGATTGTAGTTCTTATTTCTGCTGTCTGCCTTATCTTCTGCTGTCTGCTGTCTGCTGAGACAGCCTTGAGTCTGTCTCAAGTGGCTTATGTAGGCTTCCTGATGGGAAGGACTGGTTCTTGTATACTGATGGGTGAGTTGGGTCTGATCACTCTGGTGGGCAGGGTTGTGCTCTGGACTTCTATGAGAAGCTTGTCTGATGTTGGGTGGATCTGTATTCCCATCCTGTTGGTTGCTTTCTTGAGGTATCCAGCAAAGGAGCCTATGGGTGGAGAGCGGGTCTAATGGTGGCTTCCAGAAAGGCTCATACCAATGAGTGGTCTCCAGACTTGCCACTGCCGTTGTCTCTGTCCCTACCATGAGCCGAAGACATGCCCCACTTCTGCAGTCTCCAATACTAGAAAGTAGTTCTGGCCCTGTCTCTTGGAATGTCATTGATTCTTTTTCTCCCAAATCCTAATATGTACACAACTGTGTGTATACCCTCCAAGAGTGTAGTTTCTGTTACCTTCGTCATTGTGAAATTTCTGTGATTAAACTCTGCTTGCCTTCAAAGCCAGATCCTCCAGGGGCTCCTACCCCTGTGCTGGATATCCAGCCTGGTGAGCCTGACAGGGCTCAAGACTTTCACTCCTGTGGCAGAAATTGTGTAGTAAAATTGCTTTCCAATATGTGGGTTGCCCACCAGGTGGGTATAGGATTTGATTTAACCATGACTGTGCCTCTCCTACAATATTATTATGGCTTCTTCTTTGCCTTTGGATGTAGGGTATCTATTTTGGTAGGTTCCAACTTTTTTTTTTTTTTTTTTTTTGGTATATGGTTGTTCAGCTGCTGGTTGTGATTTTAGTGTTTATATAAGAAGGGGTGAACTCACATTCACTGTTCCACAATCTTGAGCTAATCTCTGTTCTGTGCACTAAATTACAACTCACTGATAGACAACTAACGTGCTTATAGGTAAAAGTCTCTATAACACTTCCAGCTAAATGCAAGGAACAACTCATTTTTTCTGCTTATTTGACTGAAGTAAAATAAGTTGCTAGATCTGTAGTATCTTCAAAAGCCCAGGAACAAAATTTATATGTTCCAATAAGAATAAGACATTGAAAACATAGCTGACATAGGGCCTAAAAATATGTAATAATTCATAGTAATTCCATATAAGCCACAACTATTCTCAAACTTGAAATGAAGTGATAGTATTTGTGACCTAGAGAAGAAAGAATGGTGGTTTTGCAATAAGTATTTCAATGTGATCCACCAGAAGAGCAAAGAAGATATAAAATGTATGTGTTTTAAAGCATTAGAGAAATATCAAATGCTCAGTGTTTTCTGGAACCAATATTTTGAAAAGCCAGGCACTAAACCCTGAATTTTAGGTGCTCTTTTCACTAAAGATATGGGTCAATTCTGAAAACCATACAGGAAAGACTGAAAAGACTTAGTGGAAGTTCCTACAAATGCTTTTCTCTTGGAAAAATAAATGGGATTAAAATCCTACCAAAAAGAAGAGAACCTGGAAACAACCAGGCTTGCATTTGAGATTACAAAAAGCTTTCTACTCTTTATAGCCATAAAACAAAGTCAGATTTAAGAGATGGTTCCAAAAATGTGTTGCTGCTGTTTGTGTCAGAGTATTCTACCTGAGCTTTCCTCCAGGAGTTTTACAGTATCCATTCTTTTATTTAAGTCTTTAATCCAACATTATTTTGTAAATAACTGAAGAAATAGAAATTCCTAGCTAAGTTACAGTGAATGTCTTCATTGACTTTTAAGTGGTACTTTTGGAGGAACCTTAAAATAATCACATGTCCTTTTTATGGGCACATTCTCTAAAGCTTCTCAGTTGTTGCTAATAGAACCTCAGGGGTATTTCATTACATTAGCAGACTTTGCCAGCAAATCAGTTGTTTCCTGAAATTACCTGAACAGCAGAGGAGAACTTTCTTTATCATGCATCTTTAATTTTGACCTCCTTCTTGAAGACAAAACACTATGAAAAAAGGGGGGAAAAAAAGAAACATTGATTTCTTATGAATTCAGGTTTTTGAAAACATATGAATTTATTATGATGTCTGAGTATTTGGTATTGTGTAAACTAAATATTTAGGTGGATAACTAATTGATATTTAAACTTTATTATAGTTATTTGTGGTTTAACTTACATATGCAAATCATGATTTTAACATATTGCTTTCATATACATTAAGTGGTAACTATGAGTCTTATTATAATAATGGCACTTCAAACAAGATGAAATTCACAGTACTTCTTAAAGTAGTTGTTTATTATGCCAGTTCTAGAATTAGATAAATATGATAATTATGAAAGCAATTACATTATTTACCAGTACATAGAGATGGTAAAATGCACTTATTTCAGCCACTTTCATTGAATAATATTCATATGGCATTAAAAAAAAAAGACAATATTATTCACAATTTATAACAAGAAAATTTAAAAAAATGGAATAAGAATGTCATTTGCTAAGGAGAAGAAGCCAGGCCACTAAATCCAAGGCCAGGAACTGATCTTTAAGTTATTGTTTTGCAACTAAAGAAGAATGACACATATATTGTCACCAACTGTAAAGCCCATTACATTTATCTACTAAAATAAATAAATATCAATATTGAAGTTACTTGATAAATAACTGTAACTCAATTCAACTCAGAAATATTCCTATACAGAAGCACACTCACACATCATGTTCAGATAGTCTGAATGAAAAATTGAAACTATCTAAGGCTTCCCAGGTGGCTTAGTCATAAAGAATCTGCCTGCAATGCAGGACGCAGAGCTTTTCTATCCCTGGGTCAGGAAGATGCCCTGGAGGAGGAAATGCCTACCCATGCCAGTATTCCTGCTGGGATAATCCCATGGACAGAGAAGCCTGACAGGCTATAGTCTATGGAGTCTCAAAACTGCAGACACGACTGAGCAATTGAACACACACACAAAGAATTATAAGAGATACAAATTTCGTTGAAGTATCATTGTAGAAATGTCTTGAACTTTTCTTTCAACTCTGGAATGAAATCTAGAGTCAGATCAGAGAATTAGCGTGGACTGACAAAGTCATAATTCTCAACTTCTTAAAAGATGGAAATCCATTTACAATGACTCATTCATTGAGTGGTCATCCAATATCTATCTAATTAACTACTGTGCTCAGTGGAGAGGTTGCTTTAGAGCCCTTCAGTTCAGTTCAGTAGTTCAGTAGTGTTTGACTCTTTGTGACCCCATGGACTACAGCACACCAGGCCTCCCTGTCCATCAGTAACTCCCGGAGATTACTCAAACTCATGTCCATTGAGTCGGTGATGCCATCCAACCATCTCATCCTCTGTCATCCCCTTCTCCTCCTGCCTTCAATCTTTCCCAGCACCTTTCCCCTATACCTATCCCCTACACCTTTCCCCTACACCATTCCCTATCCTAAACACCTTTCCTGTACACCTATCTAGTCCAACTCCCCAAGCACTAGAGAAGCATACAATGGAAAGAGAATGGAGTTAGGCCTAACTCAATGAAGGCTGTCCATAAAAATAGTTTTTCAATCAAGGAGTTCCTGGAACTATACTGGTAAAATGTGTTTCCAGAATACAACTCCAAGGACAGAGTGGTTTAAAACATTGGAGAGATAGTAACACAGATTCTCAAACTTGAAGGGTAAATCA
The DNA here is from genome assembly GCF_019320065.1 of Cervus canadensis. Lineage (NCBI taxonomy): Eukaryota > Metazoa > Chordata > Mammalia > Artiodactyla > Cervidae > Cervus > Cervus canadensis. The sequence goes on along the minus strand of NC_057392.1, from coordinate 77,725 downwards.
GAGCTGATTTACATATTATATGATCTTTCTGTTCCACCATCTTTTCAGTATGTTAAGAAAGCTAAAATTTAATTTTATGTCATTGTGACCATTTGATATCACTTCAAATTGTTCATAACAGCTTAAATACTGTACAATTAATTTTCATAATCACTGATAATTTTTTCCCAAGAGAACAAGAAATTCAATATAATTTTAAATATTAGTTTCTTCTTCCTAATTTATATTCCACTAGTAAGGCATATCGGAGAAGGCAATGGCACCCCACTCCAGTACTCTTGCCTGGAAAATCCCATGGACGGAGGAACCTGGTAGGCTGCAGTCCATGAGGTCGTTAAGAGTTGGACGTGACTGAGCGAATTCACCTTCACTTTTCACTTTCATGCACTGGAGAAAGAAATGGCAACCCACTCCAGTGTTCTTGTCTGGAGAATCCCAGGGATGGGGAAGCCTGGTGGGCTGCCGTCTATGGGGTCGCACAGAGTCAGACTCGACTGAAGAGACTTAGCAGCAGCAGCAGCAGCAGCAGTAAGGCATATAGCTTTCTGAGAACCAACTGCTTCTATATGTAGGCACACTATGTGAAAGTGAAGTCACTCAGTCGTGTTCAACTCTTTGCGACCCCGTGGACTGTAGCCCGCCAGGCTTGTCTGTCCATGGGTTTCTCCAGGCAAGAATACTGGAGTGGGTTGCCATTTCCTTCTCCAGGGGGTCTTCCCAACCCAGGGATCGAATCCAGGTCTCCCACATTGCAGGCAGACACTTTATCCTCTGAGCCACCAGGGAAGCCCTTCTAAATACTATGGAATGTTTTCCAATTACTAGAAAACAAGAGAGATTCCAATGACATACTCTCTTTTCTCTGAGATTATTTGAAATGATTGAGGAAGAATAAAATTTGAATTTAGAAGAATGGTGATCTGAATACAAGCTCTGTCTCTGATAATATGTAGATTATTTAGCTCTTTTGAACTTTATTCTGCCTCATCAATGAAATGGAATGATCATAATTATACCTACCTTGGAGAATTGCTGTTTGTGTCAGTAAGAAATATAGGAAGGGCTTTATAGTAATAAAATATGGAAAAGTAAAGATATGATGTGAAGAATGTGAAGAACTGACTCACTGGAAAAGACTCTGATGCTGGGAAAGATTGAAGGCAGGAGGAGAAGGGGACAACAGAGGATGAGATGGTTGGATGACATCACTGATTTGATGGACATGAGTTTGAATAGGCTCCAGGAGCTGGTGATGGACAGGGGTGCCTGCCAGGCTGCAGTTCATGGGGTCACAAAAAATCAGACATGACTGAGCAACTGGACAATAACAACAAATAAATTCATTACCCATTCCTAATTAGGCAATGTTAAAAATGGTACATCAGAGTTTCCTTTTGACTAATATCTTACTAGTTCTCCCATTAATCAGTAAATTAAACAAAATCTTTTTCTTGTATTTAATTTATATTTTGTGAAGCTCCTGATTTAAATTTAATTTTTTTTCCTGGATAATACAATCCTGCTGTTTTTAGAGAGAAAAACTAAGACTCATAAAAGTATAGATATTCTTACCCTGTGTGGCTTATTTATTTATGTATTTTCAACTGCCCTGGGTCTTGCTTGCTGCACTCAGGCTTTCTGTAGCCATGGCAAGCAGGGGCTACTCTTCTTTGCGGTGTGACGGGGTCTCCTTGTTTTGGCTTCTCTTGTTGTGGAGCACGGACTTAAGCTTGTGGCTTCAGTGGTTGAGAAACTGGGCTCAGTGGTTGTGGTCTGCAGGCTTAGTTGCTTCAGGACATGTGGAATCCTCCCCGACCTGGGATTGAACCTGTGTCCCCTACTTTGTTAGTCAAACTCTCAACCATTAAATGTCCAGGGAAGTCCCCCTGTGTATTATTTAACTAAAATTTTTCTGTTTTATTTTGCCTGGGATTTATCTGTATATAACCTGTTTGTAGGAATCCCCTTTACAACCTGTTTAGAAGTGAAATAAAATGGTCCAATAGCTCATTCTTATCTGTGCCCATTTTCACATTGTCAAAACTATTATAAGTTCTGAGATGATAAAATACTAAAGAAATTAAGCCCAAGAAGATAAGGACTTTGAAAATAGAGAAGCTTTCATTTGAGACGACAAAGAGCTTTTTACTCTTTTATTTCCATAATACAAAACAGAGACATATCTAGGAGACAATTCCAAAACAATATTGCTGCAATTTATATCAAAGAGTGTTTTTCCTAGGTTTTTCTCTAGGAGTATTATAGTGGCTGGTCTTAGGTGTGTTTTATATATGATGTAAGGGAATGCAGTTGAAGAGGGAATCTTTTTTCCACTGTATATTCCTGTCTCCTGGAGACAGCCTTGAACAGCTTAGTAAATACAGTCACCCAGTACCATGCTCTGGCATTGCTGTGTGGTCAAATCATGAAAGAAATAATTCCAGTTGACCACTGAGTTTGACCAAGCAACAAGCAACATTTGTGAAAAGAAACATGGCATGTTGTAGTCAGAGAAGTCGACTCAGCATGTAAAGAATCCTCCTGCAATTCAGGAGACATGATACAGTCAAGTTCGATCCCTGGGTCAAGAAGATTCCCTGAAGAAGGAAATGGCAACCCACTCCAGCATTCTTGCCTGGAAAAGTACATGGACAGAGGAGTCTGGCACGCTACCATCCATAGGGTCGCAGAATCAGACACGACTGAGCACGTGGCACTTCGGTCTGCTTAGACAGTCAGAGAAGCCCTGATTAATAAAGGGTGATGTAATAATGTAAGATGACCTGATGTCCTCTAGGTGCAGCGAGGAGCATTGCAAATATCCCCAACTATCCAGAAAGTTCACATTAACCACTTCACTTTTATGAATAAGAAAAAAGAAGGAGATTTTTGCTTAAAATACAAAAAACAAAAACAAAAAAACTCTGTTGCCATACTATTGTGCTTTTGTAAAAGTGAAGTGACATAACTGAAAATTTAAAACAGAAAAGCTTGGAATGCTGAAATATAGTGCTACAAGTGAGACAAGACTACAACACATTTGACACCATCTTCTCAAGGGACAAATCGAATCATTAAGACTGCAGATAATTTTCTTATCTATAGACCTACACATGCCACAGACAACTAAGGCTATTTAAGAACATAAATGGCCATCATCAAAAAGTCTGCAAGCAATAAATGCTGGAGAATGTGTAGAGAAAAGGGAACCCTCTTACACACTTTTGTTGGGAATGCAAATTGATACAGCCACTATGGAGAAGAGTATGGAGATTCCTTTAAAAACTAGGAACAAAACTATCATATGACACAACAATCCCACTATCAGGCATATACCCTAAGAAAACCATAACTGAAAAAGACACACGTACTCCAGTGTTCACTGAAGCACTATGTATAATAGCTAGCACATAGAAGCAACCTAGATGTCCATTGATAGATGAATGGATAAGGAAATTGTTGTACATACACACAGTGGAACATTACTTAGCTTTAAAAAGAAATGCATTTGAGTCAGTTTCAACGAGGTGGATAAACATAGAGCCTATTACACAAAGTTAAGTTAGTCAGAAAAAGAAACTCAAATATAGTATATTAACAGATATGTATGGAATCTAGAAAGATGGCACTGATGATCCTATTTGCAAGGCAGCAAAGGAGACACAGACATAAACAACAGACTTGTGGATACAGTGGGGGAAGGGGAGGGTGGGACGATTTGAGAGAGTAGCATGGAAACGTGCACATTACCATATGTAAAATGGATAGACAGTGGGAGTTTGCTATATGACCCAGGGAACCCAAAGCCAGTGCTCTGTGCCAACCTAGAGGGGTGGGATGGGGACTGAGGTGGGAGGGGGGTTCAGGAGGGAGGATTTCATGTCGTTGTATGGCAAAAACCATCACAATATTATAGATTAATTATTCTTTAATTAAAAATAAAATTCTAAAAAGATAGAGCAAATGAATAACTCTAAAATTTCTGGCTTATTTTTAGTGGCAAGGAAACAATTAGATTTTGAATTTCTCCTTCCTCATTTTGTTGGTGCCTTGCTTTTGACTTCTGATAAATTCATAGGGAAAAAAAAAAAAATCAGCTGCAATTCCTTCACTCAACTGCCCCATCCCAATGGATCTATTGAAAAAATTTCTATCCCTTATTTGCTTTACCACAGGCTATGGAAAAATAGAAGATCTGAGTCAATGTCCTATGAAAAAACTGATTTCTCCCAAGTAACATGTATGCAGAGTTTAGTAAAGTAAATGGAAGACACTGGAGTAAAACATACTCTAAAATCAGGAAACAAGGAGATTATAGTTCTTTCCTTTGCCTAATCTGAAGCTATGAACATGAACATTGAAGACTCTAGAAAGTATATTAAAACTTATCAAAATGCCTAAAATGTGCCAATGTTAAATAATCAACAAGTAGTTTCTGGGCTTTTTTTTTTTCTGTCAATGATGCTCAAAACTTTTACTCTCACCATTTACAACAGGTACAATTCTACATATGTATATAAATCGTCACTTTCTTGGCATCGTGACAAGCCTAAATTACTCCCCTCTTCAACAAACTCCTTATGACACTTTTCACCTCTATGTTTCTCACTGTATAAATGATAGGATTGAACATAGGAGTGAGGATTGCAAAGAACACAGCCGCCCACTTGTCTGCAGGGTAAACAGCCACAGGATGTGTGTAAGTGCATGTACAGGGGACAAAAGACATTACCACTACTGTGAAGTGGGCACCACACTTAGAGAGGGCTTTGTGTCGTCCTTCAGAGCCACGGGATTTCAGGGAGCTCAGGACGACTATGTAGTAGATGAGCAGCATGGAAAAAATAAGCAAGCACATCCCCCCTTGTGTTAGCTGCCACCACCATAGCAAGCCTATAGGTATCACTGCAGGCAAGTTCCAACAGTGAGAAGAAATCACACATGAAGTAATCAATGGCACTGGGACCAGAGAAGATCAAGTCCATGGCAAAAAGAATCTGCACGGTGGCATGCAGGATCCCCCCAGTCCAGACCACCACCAGGAGCTGGCAGAGCCCCTGTCCAATGATGGTCATGTAGTGCAGAGGCTCGCAGATGGCCACACAGTGGTCATAGGCCATGACCAGTGGGGATGGTGACCTCTGATCCCACCAGGAAATGCTGCATAAAGAGCTGAGTCAGGCAGGCACCACAGGAGATGGTTGTCCTCTGGTACAGCAAATCAACTATCGATTTGGGGGTGGTGACAGAGGTCAAGGAGTCATCTAGGAAGGACAAGTGAGTGAGTAAGAAGCACATAGGGGCAGAAAATGTGGGGCTGAGGGAGATGGTGATGACCATGAGCAGGTTGGCCAGCACTGTGAGTAGCAAAATGATCTCTGATGCTCCAAAGAACTGTTTGAGGTAAGACCTGTTTCCTGCAGCTGTATAGCACAGGAGTTCGTTGGTGCTCTGTGATGACCTAGAGCAGCGGGATGAGGCAGGGGGTGAGAGGGAGGCTCAAGGGTGAGGGGATATATCTATACGTATAGCTGATTCACTTTGTTGTGCTGCAGAAACTAACACATGGTAAGGCAATTATACACAAATAGAACAAACAACAACCAAAGAAGAAGCCACTGAATTATACAGCCTTTTTTTTTTTTTTTTCTGTTTTTGGCCATGGCACATGGCCCATGGGATCTTAGATCCCAGAACCCTTGCAGTGGAAGTGAATAATCTTAAGACCTGGACCTCAAGGGAATTCCCTGAATTAGATGGCTTTTTAATCATAGAGCAAGTCAGCTAGCATTTTAAGGTTGTGTTTTTTTTTCTAAGTTTTCCTCTAGGAGTATTATAGTGACCAATCCTACATGTAGGTCTTTAATCTATTTTAAGTTTATTTTGTATATAGGGTAAGGGAATGTGTTGAAGAGGCACTCTTTTTTTCCACTGTATATTCATCCATCTTGGAGACAGTCTTGTACATCTTAGTAAACACAGTCACCCCAGTACAAAGCTCTATCATTGCTGTGCACTCAAATTATGGAAGAAACAGCTCCAGTTGAACACTGAGTTTGACACAGCAACATTTGTGAGAAGAAACATGAGTTGGTGTGTTGTAGTTAGAGAAGCTCTGATTTATAAAGAATGATGTAAAAATGTAAGATGGCCTGATGTCTTCTAGATGCAGAGAGGAGCATTGTAGGCATCCCCAACTTTCCTGAAAGTTCACCTTAGCCACTTTGCTTTTGTGAAGATCAACACTAATTCTCTTTTTCAATAACAGCAAGGAAAACTTAAAGGGATTTTGCTTTAAAAAATTCTGTTACCATGCTAATGCTGTTCTTTTGTAAAAGTAAAGTGGCATAATTTGAACTTTCAAAATGGAAAAAGTTGCAATGCTGAAATATACTGCTATTAATACATATTAGACAAGGCTGCAACCTATTGATACCATCTACTTGAAGGACAGTGACTCATTAAGACTGCAGATAATTTTCTTATCTATACACCTAAACATAGCACAGACACCTAAGGATATTCAAGAATAGAGAGCAAATGAAGACTAATCTCAAAACTTCTGGCTTATTTTTCTGTTTCTGCCAATAAAACAGATGGTGAATTATTCTTTCGTCCTTTTGTGATGGGCTCTCTTTTTTGCTTTTGGTAAAATCATAGTAAAAAAGAAATTTTCAATTGTGAGTCATTCTCTAATTGTCACTTCTCCGTGTATCTACCTAGGAATTTCTATCCCTTATTTGCCTTACTACAGACTAGGCAAAAATAGAAGTTCTGAGATCAATGTCCTGTGGAAAGGCCAATTTTGTCCAAGTAATAAATATGAATTTAGTACAGTAGGTGTCAGGCTCTTGAGAAAAACATTCTACAGTTCTCAAACCAGGGATTTATTGTTGCTCATTTCATTTCCTAATGTGAATCTTTGGACAAGAACATTGAAACATCCTAGAAAGTATATTGGGGTTCCCCAGTGACTCAGTTGTAAACAATCTGCCTGTAAGGCAGGACACTTAAGAGACCTGGGTTCTATCACTGGATCAAGAAGCTCCTCTGGAGGAAGGCATGGCAACCCACTCCAGTATTCTTGCCTGGAGAATCCCATGGACAGAGAAGTCTAGTGGACTATAGTCCAGAGGGTCCCAAAGAGTCAAACATGAGTGAAGCAACTGAGCACTCAGAAAGTATATTAAAACTTATAAAAATGCCTAAAATATATCCGGACAATATTAAATAATCAAGAAATATTAGTTTCTGGCTCTTTCTTTCTGTCAATGATCTACAATTTTATTTTTACTTTCTATCACAATTTATAACAGGTATAATCTTACCTATGTATATAAATCATTCTCTTCTTGTCATAGTGAACAGCTTAAGTCATTATCATTTTCAGCAAACTCCTCATGGCATTTTTCATCTCTGTGTTTCTCACTGTGTAAATGATAGGATTTAACATGAAGTGAAGACTGCAAAGAACATAGTCAGCCACTTGTCCTCTGGGTAAGTGGTCACAGGACGCATGTAGGTGAATATACAAGGGACAAAATAGAGCACCACTACTGTAAAGTGGGAGCTACATGTAGAGAGGGCTTTGTGCCTTCCTTCAGAGTCATGAAGGAAGCTACAAGGATTTCAGGGAGCTCAGGATGACTATGTAGGAGATGAGGAGCATGCTCATTATGAGCAAGCACATGACCCCGATGTTAGGTGCTACCACCATTCCAAGCCTGTAGGTACTGCGGCAAGCAAGATGCAACAGTGAGAAGAAACCACACATGAAATGGTCAATGGTGTTGAGACCACAGAAGGTCAAGTCTGCTGTGAAAAGAATCTGCACAGTGGCATGTAAGATCCCCCCGATTCAGACCACCACCACCAGGAGCTGGCAGAGTCCCCATCACATGATGGTCGTGTAGTGCAGAGGTTTGCAGATGGCCACATAGCAGTCACAGGCCATGACAATGAGGATGATAACCTCTGATCCTCCCAGGAATTGTTCCAAAAAGAGCTGAGTCAGGCAGCCACCCCAGGAGATGGTTCTCCTCTGGTACAGTGGGTCAGTGATCAATTTAGGGGTGGTGACAGATGTGTAGGAGGCATCTATGAAGGCCAAGTGAGTGAGAAAGAAGTACATGGGAGTAGAAAGTGTGGGACTGAGGGAGATGATGATGACCATGAGTGGACTGGCCACACAGTAAATAGGAAAATGAACAAAAAGACAACAAAAAGTATTTTCTTTAAGTGTGGATTCTGTGTGAATCCCAAGAGAGCAAATTTAGTCACATTGTTTAGAGATGTCAAGAGATCCATTTAGCAGCATATACCTTCCTGGGTCCTGAGCTACCTACAAAGGAACAAAGAATGATACCTATTAATCATGAAAGTGGTAGAGTCTGAATTCTTTAGAACCTAAACACAGCAGTCCCTGGAACTGTGGAGCATGTCCTTGCCACTCTGCCCGGCGCGTACTTCAGTTCTTGCTTACTTCCTCTGTGATGTGTTTCCCCTCTTCTAACATCTAGAGCTTGTCACCTATAAAATATCTCTTGGGCAACATTTGATGTGTCATTAACTGAAAAAACACTAGGATTTTCCCCTGCTTTCCAACTCCATATGACTCTGCTAAGTCATCTCAGTGTCTCATGTTTCCAAGCCTTCCTCTCTGTGCGTGAGGTTACAAATTTTAATTCTCAGATGCACCTTGTAAGCTGGGATGTGCCACACACAAGTAAGAGTTATTCCCTTTTCCATGATAATTTATATTTGAACCCTCTGCTCTAACTTTGGAAATAAAGACATGGTCAAAAGATATTCATCATAAACAGTGGGTTTAGGGAAATACATATAAATCACTGTTCACACAATGTAACTAGCACCAACCAGAATACAAGCTATTCAGCTGTGTTTCCTCACTCACTATAGTGCTTGGCATGATGTCTGTAGTGTGTGAAACTATTAGGTGATAAGTAGATGCTTGATGAATTGTTATACACCATGGGTAAGTATATGCCTGATTCCCCAGATCATAAACCTAGGAGGAATTCAAGTGTTCTTTTTTCTCCTATTCTGCTTATCATTACTCTCTACTTTAAGAGAAACAAAAATAAACATTTGAAAAGAAGCTGCCCTCCAGCTTAATAGTTTTGGCATATCTTATGGGGTAAATATTAAAATATTTAATTGCCTCTAGGAATAAGTATGCTATGGGGTCTTTTTACTTTCAAGATAGTTATAGTGTTTGTTAATCAATTTTTTTTTTATTCTTTAAAATTCTGTTTCATATTGAATTTAATGTAGTCGTGCTCAGTAAATGTAAAGCTTCAATAATCTTGGGTAAAAAAAGAAATAAAAACTCTTGCAAAGTTTTTCAGTATATAAGGATTTTTCAAGTAGTGGAAAGTTTATTTTCAAAGTTCTTAAAGTAAAAATTTAATGTGAAGAGCAGAAAAGTCTGAAAGATACAGAGATAGACAATGTACTATATATTCATGCATATCAATATATACTCAGACTAACACAAGCACAGATACAATCTTCTACTCAAGTATCTATTACAGGTTCCCACACTCAAGAAATATTTGTTGGACGCTTATTGTCTATGAATGTGCATCTGTTAACACATTCATGAACAGTGTTCATAATAGTGTTCATAATAAAGCCATGAACAGTGTTCCTGCTCAGTGCCCTTAAAACTTAAATTTCATTCCCAAACAACAGCAAGGTGTCCATCCACAATAGAAACGGTCTTTCCACTTCTTCCTATTTCTACTACATGCATTCTCATGTCTTCTTCTCCCACGTTTTCATAAGATCCATCTTCCTTCATTCCTGGTTATAGACCACTGAATTACTAATAGAATGAGAAATCTTGGGACACAAATGTCCCAAAGCAAAGACAAGAGAGAATATAAGTACAGTATAATGTATTATGCAAAAGTATGCCGTACCTTCAAAGATCAATGGACAAAGAGCTTTATTTTTTAATTATCCAAAAGGAACACAACATGGACTTCCCTAACAGTCCAGTGGCTGCAGAGGGGTTGGGGATTCGACCCCTGGTTGAGGAGCTAAGACTCCACATGCCATGCAGCCAAAAAAACAAAATATACTTTAAAAAAGCAATATTGTAACAGATTCAGTAAAGGTTTTAAAAATGGTTCACAAGAGAAAATGAACACATACTCTTCTGTGTGTGTGCTAGTCACTCAATCATGCCCAGCTCTGTGCGACCCCATAGACTGTAGGCTGCCAGGCTCTTTTGTCCAGGGAATTCTTCAGGCAACAATACTGGAGTGTGTTGCCACTCCCTTCCCCGGGGAATCTTCCCAACCCAGGGATCAAACCTGGGTCTCCTGCATTACAGGCAGATTCTTTACCATCTGAGTCACCAGGGAAGCCCTATACTCCTGTAAATATTAATTAAAAACTGAAAATTATAGTTATGAGGAAACAAAGTGGAACTGTTTCACTGCATTTTGTTATTCTGAGGTACAATCCTCTAACAGATCAGAAAAGGGTATACACACAATGTAAAAATGAAAGATCATTTATATAATAAAACTGTTTTTGAAATATCTATGAAGAAATTTATACTTTTGTTTTTCTTTGGTGCACAATACTCTGTCTAGAAATAAATTTTAATGGGGAAATGGGAGGGGGGTTCAGGATGGGGAATACATTTAAATCCATGGCTGATTCATGTCAATGTATGGCAAAAATTGCTACAATATTGTAAAGTAATTAGCCTCCAACTAATAAAAATAATTGGAGAATATTTTTTGGAAATATTTGGAAATATTTGAAAAATATTTGGAAATATTTTTAAAGGAGAAAAATCATTACTAACAAATATTTTCAACACAATTATTAAGGGTTGTGGAAAATTTGGAAGTGGTATGTAATATTCAACATTGGAAAAATGGATAACAGAAATTGAAATTGAAAATTGAAAGTTGCGTCCATGGAATTTTCCAGGCCAGCATACTGGATTGGGTAGCCATTCACTTCTCCAAGGGATCTTCCCAGCTCAGGGATCGAACCAGGTCTCCTGCATTGCAGGCAGATTCTTTAACAACTGAGCCACCAGGGAAGTCCAGTAATATGTACTTCCTAACAGGGATGCTTTTAAAAATTTTTCAGTATCACAAGAACATTCTTCATTTGTAATATAAAGTGGAGACAATTTGGGATGTATATTTGAATTGCTTAATTATTCTAATTCTACCCAATTTTGTTATTCTTCTTACTAGTTTAAATATATGTCAGTAAGGAAAAAAGACACCAAAATATTTCTACTTATAAATTTGTAGTATTGTATTTGAATCTATCTTTATTGATATGCTAAAAAAGATACATTTTAATGTCAGATAGTTAAAGGTAAGGAATGATAATATCATTTATTTCATCCATTTAAACCTAAGAGTCTATGATATACAGTCTATGATATTCTGGAAAAAAAAAAAAAAAACAACTCACCTATGAACATATCTGACATAGGTCCATGCTAGGGTTTCAGACAGCAGTTAGTTCAGCAAGAAAGAAGTAAAGTTGTAAGATTATAAAATGCCAACTGGCTCAGCTATAAATGTCTTTGTTGGTTTATAAATGGTACCTTTGTATGAACCTTAGAAGTAGGATCATGTATCTTGTAGGCAAATTCTTTAAAGTTTCTTAGCTGTGTCTAATAAGATCTCAGGGGTATTTTGCTATCATTAGCAGATCTTGCCAACAACCCAATGATATCAAGTAAAGTAGGTAAACATCAGAGGAGAACTTTTAGAGCACTCATCTTTAATTTCAAACTCCTCCTTGAGTCTGCATGAAGGCAAAACACTATTAAAGAAGGAAACAAAAAAAAGCAGCTGGTCACATGAATTGGAAAACATATGGGTTTATTATGGAGTATGAATATTTAGTATTATGTAAATTGAGATATAAGTGGGTATTTATCAGATATTTACATTTTATTATAATAATTTGTTTTTAATCTACTTATGAAAATCAGAATTTTAAAATATTGTTTTCAAATATATTTTAAGTGGTAATTGCTGTTTAGTCACTGAATTGTATCTGACCATTTTGTGACCCCAAGAACTGTAGCCCACCAAATTCCTTTGTCCATGGGATTTCTCAGGCAATACTGGAGTGAGTTGCCAGTTCTTCTCAGGGGATCTTCCCAAACCAGAGACTGAACGCATATCTCCTGTTTGGCAAGCGGGTCCTTTATCTCTGAGCCACCACTGAAGCAAGTGATAGTTATGAACCCTGTTATAACATTGACACCTCATACCAGGTGAAATTTACAGTAGTTCTTTTGTGCCAATTCTGGAGTTACAGTAACATGATGATGATAGAAATAATTTAATTATTCAATTATACTTAGAGATGGGAAAATACACTTATTTCAATCAATTAAATATAATTTTATAACATTCATATGGAATAGGATAAAATAAGTGATGACATTCAAAATTTATAGCAAGGATATAGGAGCCAGGGAATGAGAATGCCATTTACCAAGGGGAAAGAAGAGGCCAGGCCTTTAAATTGTGAGCCAGCACTCTTGCATTTAAGGTATTGTTTTACAGCAAATGTGGCATGAAATGTATTCCCACCAATTATAAATCTCATTACAATTATCTACTGAAAGAGAAAAAAATACAGATATTTGCAAATATTTTGTAAAAAAATACTTCAATTCAACTCAAAAAATACTGTATATATAAAAAAGAAATATTTCTAGATAGAATTGCAGTCACACACCATGTTCAAATATGCTTTAAGTAATAAGAAAAATAAATTAATTGTACATAACTCTACATTGACTCCAGAGAATATGATCATTTTGAGCAACACGCATTATGAAAGAAAAGAGGTTAAGGAAACTGAAATCACATGGACAATTCTAGCTTCACTGTAGTTATTGTTGTTCAGTTGCTAAGTTGTGTCCAACTGTTTGTTTCCCCATGGACTGCAGCATTCCAGGCTTCCCTGTCCTTCACTGTCTCCTGGAGTTTGTTCAAACTCATGTCCATTGAGTCAGTGATGCCATCCAACCGTCTCATGCTCTGTTGCTCTATTCTCCTTTTGCCCTCAATCTTTCCCAGCATCAGTCTTTTCCAATGAATTGGCTCTTTGCATCAGGTGGCCAAAGTATTAAAGCTTCAGCACCAGTCCCTCCAATGAATATTCAGGGTTGATTTCCTTTAGGATTGACTAGTTTGATCCCCTTGCTGTCCAAGGGATGCTCAAGAGTCTTATCCAATACCACAATTCAAAAGCATCAATTTTTCAACTCTCATCTTCCTTCTTTATGGTTCAACTTTCACATCCATACATGACTACTGGAAAAATCATAACTTTGACTGTATGGACCTTTGTCATCAAAGTAATGTCTCTGCTTTTTAATACACTGTCTAGATTTGTCATGGCTTTTCTTCCAAGGAGGAAGCATCTTAATTTCATGACTGCAATCACAATCCACAGTGATTTTGTAGCCCAAGAAAATAAAATCTGCCACTGTTTCCATGTGCTATCCATCTATTTGCCATGAAATGATGGGACTGGATGCCATGATCTCAGTTTTTAAATGTTGAGTTTTAAACCAGCCTTTTCACTCTCCTCTTTCACCTTCATCAAGAGGCTCTTTAGTTTCTCTTCACTTTCTGCTATTAGGGTGGTATTATCTGCACATCTGAGGTTGATATTTCTCCTGGCAATCTTGATTCCAGTTTGTGATTCATCCAGCCTGGCATTTTGCATGATGTACTTTGCATAGAAGTTAAATTAGCAGAGTGACAGTGTACAACTTTGTCGTTTTCTTTTCCCAATTTTGAACCAGTTCATTTTTCCATGTCTGGTTATAACTGTTGCTTCTTGACCTGCATACAGGCTTGTCAGGAGTCAGATAAGGTTGTCTGGTATTCCAACCTCTTGAAGAATTTTCCACAGTTTGTTGTAATCCTCACAGTCCAAGGCTTTAGCAGAGTCCATGAAGAAGAAGTAGATATTCGTCTGGAATTCCCTTGCTTTCTCTATGATCCAATGGATGTTGGCAATTTGATTTCTGGTTCCTCTGCCTTTTCTAAATCCAAGGTGGGCATCTGGAAGTTCTTGGTTCATGTATTATTGAAGCTTAGCTTGAAGGATTTTGAACATTATCTTGATAGCACGTGAAATATGTAGAGTTGTTTGGTAATTTGAACATTCTTTCACATGGTTCTTCTTTGGAATTGGAATGAAAACTGACTTTTTCCAATCTGTGGCCACTGATGACTTTTCCAAATTTGCTGATATAATGAGTGCAGCACTTTAACAGCATCATCTTTTAAGATTTGAGATAGCTCGGCTGGCATTCCATCACCTTCACTAGCTTTGTTTGGAGTTATGCTTCCTAAGGCCCATTTGACCTCATATTCCAGAATGTCTGGCTCTAAGTGAGTAACCACACCATTGTGGGTACTCCAATGTTAGAGAAGTGCTACATGGCTGCATGTACTATAGTGCTATTTGTGATGTTAGATGCCAAAGACAATCTGTATAAGTATACAAAACAATCTAAAGAACTATAAGGGATATGAATTTGGCTGAAGTGTCATCACGAAAATGTCTTGAACCTTTCTTTCAACTCTGGAATGAAAGCTAGATTCAGATCAAAGAATTATCATGTACTGATGAAGTCTTCATTCCAAATCTCATAAAAGCTTGAAGTTTACTCACAATTGCTCATTGAGTGGTTATGCAGTCTCTACTTAAATAGCTACAGTGCTAGGTAGAGAGATTGCTTTAGAACTCCGACATGTGTCTAGTCTAGCTCCCCAAGCTCTAGAGAAGCACAAAATGAAAAAAAAAAAAGAGCAAAATTTAGGCCTAAAACAGTGAAAGTTGTCCAAGAAATAACTTGTAAAAGAGGAGTTCCCAGAGCTTTACTGGGAAAATCTGTTTCCAGATTACAACTCTAATGACAGAGTGATTTAAACCCTGGACAGGGAGTAATACAGATTCTCAATCTTGAATAGTAAAGTAAAATGAAAACAGAAGAAATTATACATGAGTCTTATCATTGGTCAGAAACTAGTATGGTTTGACTTTTGACAGGTTCAGGGATTAATTTCACAACAACCTGGTAAAATGTACTGGAAAAATGTATTTATGGAAGCTTCATGCATTTCAATAGGTAGAGAAACATATTCTCAAAGCACTCAAGAGTAGAGCTAGGGGCTTCCTTGTTAATCTAGTGGCTAAGACTCTGAATAATGACTGCAGGGAACCCAGGTTCAATCTCTGGTCAGGGAACTAGATCTAACAAGCATGCAATAACTAGGTGTTCACATGCACAACTAAAGCTCCCCTACCCAGCAAAAATGATCCCATGCAACCAATATAAAAATAAATAAATATTAAAAGCACACAAACAAAAAAGAAAACAGATGACCAAGAAATGGCATGTTGGGTCACCTTGCCATTTCTCATCATATTAAATCCAAAGACTAGCCTAACAGTAAGCAATACTTAAAAAAAAAAAAAAAAAAAAAAGTGCAGAGTTCGTATTATTTTAGTCCAATTCAAAGGCATTTTCATCTCAGAAAGACATCTTCTAAGTTGTTTACCAGTAATGTAAAGGTTTTGGAAGGTGGACTGTGGTCTCGTAAGCCTTCCTATTTTACTTATAATATAAGTAGAAGCAAATATAACACTCTTCATGGCAATAAACACACTGGCTTGGCCAGAATCACAGAAATTGAAAATACACTGCAATTTACCTAGGTAAACTACTTGTAAAACTAGGGAAAACCATTTAAGGCTAAAGAAGAACATAATGGCATAGTGTGAAATAAAACTCATGGCTCCTGATACTAAAGCTAGTCTTCATCATGTTTTCATAACTAAAATATGTTTGCTAAATATTGTTACCTCATGATGTCCATTGATTTCTTCAATAAAGTATAATATGGTACCTATGTAGTAGGAGATTGGGCATTTCCAACAAAAAAGGAGACTATCACACACACACACACACACATATATATATATGTATTTTGATAGCTGATTGACTTCATTTTTGAAAAGATCCAAAATTAATTTTCAGCAAAGTCTTATAAGTTAGTTGCTCAGTTTTGTCTGACTCTTTGCATGGATGGTAGGCTGCCAGCCTCCTCTGTCCCTGGAATTCTCCAGACAAGAATACCAGAGTGGGCTGCCATTTCCTTCTCCAGGGGATCTTCCAACCCAGGGATCAAACCAAGATCTCCTACCTTGCAGGCAGATTCTTTACCACTGAGCCACCAGGGAAGCCCACGTAATTTATTTAGCCAAGATGTATTTTCCTTGGTTAAATGTAAAGTAATGATGCCCACTCTTCTTTTAAAAATATATATACATTGCTTATAAATAATCTCCAAAGCAGTTTTCAAAGAGGAATCAAGTTTCAAGGAATTAAGTACAAAACCAACTTTGTAATAGTGACATTGTTTTTTCAAACATTTTACTGGGCACTTTTGGGGAAAAAAAAAAAGCATGTAAGTGCTCCTAGTAATTGTTAACCTAATGAAGTGTCACTTCCTATGGCATATAATCAAAAAATATTTTTGTTTGTATAGACCAAACCTCATCTAACATCAACACAAAGGAATTCTGTATAATGTAAAGATCACAGGACATGGAATAAGAGTATTTGGGCCCAGCGCTGACTTACATGTTATATGATTTAATTATTTAATCTTTCTGATCCTCCAACTTATTGGTAAATAAGAATACTAAACTTTAATTATAGAATGTTTTTGTTTCCGTTTGAGAACAACTCGACCTTTTCACATCAGCTTAAATAATGTACAATGAATTTTCATAATCACTAACCATTTTTGCCAAGGGAAAAGGAAGATCTTAGGAACTTAGAAGGTTATTCAAAACTTAGAAGGTTAGAAGGTTCATTCAAAATGGAACAGCCTCAGTTAAAGGCATACAGCCTTTGACAAGCCACAACAAGGAACCAGGACAGTAAACACCATGACATGACATTCTTTTTTTTTTTTTTTCTCACCTTCCCTCTAATATTCAGCTAGGGCTACCTCTTGGCCAGAAGGTAAGCAAGTTGATTGAAACGGACCAAGGAAGACCGATGTTTAGGGTGGAGAGAATGAGAGATCTCAATGGGTGAAAGAACTATGTATTTTTAAATATTACAACCATTTATTCAGCTTTTATTTTTCCCTGAAGTAAGAAACTAAATGCTTTTCTTGCAATTAGCTAGAAAAAAAAGAAAACACAGGGGAAATGAGAGTCTACAAACTCATTTATTCACTTAGTTTTATTGAACGTCAGTACGAGCCAGACCCTGAGCCAAGTGCTGGTGATAAAGTGGCTAACAAGACACAGACCTTATTTCTTAGGCTTATTAAGTGGCTTTTAAGTGGAAGAGGAGAGAGAGTGAGACTTCATCTTTGTATCAACAGTGTGCCAAACCAGAACAAACAGCTGCACAAGTACCTTCTTTAATATATAAAGAAGTGTTTTTCACATTTCTTACTGGCTGAGAAGCAATCAGGTTAATACATGGTGAACTCTCTGTGCCTGGATGTCCTCCAGCAAAGACCCAGCGACCACTTGTCAGAAGGTGTAGAAGGACTTGAGCATACTAAGCCTCATGATAAGCTGAATAAAACAGCCTTAAAAGTTTGCTCTGATATATTTGTTTTTCTCTTTCTGACTTACTTCACTCTGTATAACAGGTTCTAGGTTCATCCATCTCAGTGAAATTGACTCAAATTCATTCCTTTTTATTGCTGAGAAATATTCAATTGTATATATGTACCACAACCTCTTTATTCATTCATCTATCGATGGACGTCTATGTTGGTTCCATGTCCTGGATATGGAATTGGAAAATGGTACTGATGAACTTGATTGCAGGGCAGGAATAGAGACACAGACATAAAGAATGGACTTGTAGACACAATGGGGGAAGGAGATGGTGGACAGATTGAGAGAGTAGCATTGAAATATATACATTACCCTCCTTAAAAATATATAACTAGTGGGAAATTGTTGTATAACACAGGGAGCTCAGCCTGGTGCTGTATGATGACCTAGAGGGGTGGGATGGTGGGGAATTAAGAGAGAGGCTCAAAAGAGAGGAGCTATATGTACACGTTGCTATATGGCAGAAACCAACACAACATAGTAAAGCAATTATTTTCTCGTTAAAAATTAAAAAAAAAATAAAATAATGTTAGTGAAACAATTTCTTTTGATAAAATGGAAAAAGTAACATGTTTCTTTTCCTCTTGCATACCATGAGAAAAAATATTTTCTCATTACTGAAATGTTTTGGACATATCTGAAAACCCAAAGCATTAACCTTGGTGTCGAAAACATCTTATTTCATTAAGTCCCCACTTCTGAATTCATTGTATCACTGAAACGAAAGAAGACACAATGAACGTGACTGAGTTCATTCTAATGGGACCTGCACAGAATCCTCAGATGCAAAGAATTATGTTTTTGATGTTACTTATCACCTACATTGGCACTGTCACAGACGACCTGCTATTCCTCTTCCACAATCCTGTTACCTTCAGCCACTGAATTAGACAGGTTTTCTTTTCTTTTTTTGGCTCTGCATTGCAGTATGTGAGATCTTAGTTCTCAGACCAAGGATCGAACCCCACGAGTCTGCAGTGAAAGTGTGGGGTCTTAATCACTAGATCACCAGGGAAGTCTCTGAATTACACAGCTTTTGAATCAGAGAGCAAATCAGCTAGCATTTTAAGGATTGTGAAGAAGAATAACAGGTGTCTACAAATGACAAGAAGACCAGGAAGGAATACTTCACAGAGTGTGCAAAGTCTGGCTGCGTATGATAGTCACCACAGTGAGCAGGTAAGGTTTTGAGCTCCCTGGGGTCTCAGTGGTAAAGAGTCTGCTTGCCAATGCATGAAACTCAAGTTCAATCCCTGAGTGGGAAGATCCTCTGGAGAAGGAAATGGCAACCCCCTCCAGTTTTCTTGCCTGAAAAATTCCATGGAAAGAGGAAAGTGGCAGGCTGTAGTCCATGGGATCACAAAGAGTGGGCCACTACTGAGTGACTGAGCAGGAACATGAGAGAGTAATTACTTCATTCAAAAATTATTCATTCTTTTTGTTTTGCATATGGAAAAACTGAGACCTATGAAAGAAAGAAACATTTCTAAAATTACATATTGTGTTTAAAAGCAAGAATTAAGTTTTCATTAAATTCTATACATCTGTGTCTCTTTTTCTGTTTTGCATATAGGGTTATCATTACCATCTTTCTAAATTCCATATATATGTGTTAGTATGTATTGGTCTTTACCTTTCTGGCTTACTTCACTCTGTAAAATGGGCTCCAGTTTCATCCATCTCATTAGAACTGATTCAAATGAATTCTTTTTAATGGCTGAGTAATATTCCATGGTGTATATGTACCACTCTAACCTGTTTTATCTTTTCCCTGCATGGAATAGCTGATATTCCCACATGTTACAGTGTAATTAAAACAAAAGGCATACCAGAATGATCTATGCCATTACTTCTATGGGCTTCATGATTTCCCAGGTAAGATCTGAGGAGTGAATTAAAGATATGGAGAGATACAAAATACGAGAGATACAAAAATACATCTCTTGACATTCTTATAGGACTTCCTCATATAAAGAAAAGTAATACGAAGTCAAGATTAGTAATACAGAATTTTTTTAAAGCTTCCAGTTTCCACACTGACTTAGCCAGTCTCTTCATTTGATTCCTAAACCAAACAGGTAACTTAGATGGGAACATGAGAAGACTTAGTCCCTGCATTCATCAAATCTCTTTGGTTACACTACAATGTGGTGCTGCTTTTTGCTTACCAATGTGAAACAATAAATTAGTTTCAAATACTTCTACTCAGTCACTATGAAAACTACTCAAGCACCAAAGACTCAATATGGAAATGTATGCCTTCTTTAGAATACATGTAGTCTACTAGATATTCAGAACTGACCCACTAGGAGAGCTTTGGGCCAACATTCTCTCACATTAAAATACATAAATAAGCAAATACTTCATTAAATGGAGCTGGGAAACCGGAATGGGGTACTCTTATGCCCTATAACATAGCAGAACAAAAGAGGAAGAAGAAATGCTCCTCTTTGCTGGCAAGGGCTTAACCAATGAAAAGCCACAGGCTCTTTATTTACTAGATTCCCCACCCCTTAACTCTCCTTTCCCCTCTCTAAAAGCATTCCTCTTCTCTTGCTTTGGAAAAAATTGCACATGTTTTGCTGTGGTTGTTGTTGTTCTGTCACAAAGTCATGTCTGACTCTTTGCAAACCCCACAAACTGCAGCACTCCAAGTTTCCCTGTCCTTGACTATCCAGGTCCCCAACTGCAATTCTTGCTGATCTGAAATATACCCATCTTTTCTGGAATAAAATATGACAGTCTATTTGCTTCAAAAACCATCAATTTGCTTTCTGATTAGTGGAGAACAGTGGCATTCTGGGAACCAGCAGTGAATTTTAGCTTAGAATCTACTTCAAGTCATTTCCAGTAAGAAGAGCTAAAGAGCCTCTTGTTGAAAGTGAAAGTGGAGGGTGAAAAAGTTGGCTTAAAACCCAACATTCAGAAAACTAAGATCATGGCATCTGGTCCCATCACTTCATGGCAAATAGATGGGTAAACAATGGAAACAGTGACAGACTTTACCTTTTTGGTCTCCAAAATCACTGCAGATGGTGACTGCCGCCATGAAATTAAAAGACGCTTGCTCCTTGAAAGAAAAGCTATGACAAACCTAGACAATATATTAAAAAAAACAGAGACATTACTTTGCCAACAAAGGTCCATCTAGTCAAAGCTATGGTTTTTCCACTAGTCATGTATGGATGTGAGAGTTGGACTATAAGGAAAGCTGAGCAGCAAAGAATTGATATTTTTGAACTGTGGTATTGGAGAAGACTCTTGGGAGTCCCTTGAACTGCAAGGCAATCCAATCAGTCAATCCTAAAGGAAATCAGTCGAGAATGTTCAGTGGAAGGACTAATGTTGAAGCTGAAACTCCAATACTTTGGCCACCTGATGCGAAGAACTGACTCATTGGAAAAGACCCTCATGCTGGGCAAGATTGAAGGCAGGAGGAGAAGGGGCCAACAGAGGATGAGATGGTTGGATAACATCACTGGCTCGATGGACATGAGTTTGGGCAAGCTCTGGGAGTTGGTGATGGACAGGGAAGCCTGGTGTGCTGAAGTCCATGGTGTCACAAGGAGTCAGACATGACTGAGTGACTGAATGGAACTGATATTTCCTGAGCACAATTACACTCTGGTCAGTGACCTCAGATCCCTCAGAGAAAGATTAGATTGAAGATCTACCTGACATATGATGGTGATATTACAGGGTTCTTATTCAAAAATATCTTATGTCTCTTTTATTCAAAGATCTAGATTTGGAAATTATCCACATCTCTGGTGATTAGATTGGGAGTTTGTTTGTTTTTGCTTTTTGCTGTTTTTTCCCCTGAATTGAATCAGATTCAATTCTGTGTTCACCAAACCTGTATTGTACATCAGCAGCAGCCTTGTTGTCACCATAATTTTAGTCAGTTTGGTTTGCCTTAACAAAATACTATAGACTGTGTAGCTTAAAAAAACTGACATATGTTTTTTCACAGTTCTGAAAGTTGGAAGTCCCAGATCAAGGTGATTGCAGGGTTGGATGCTAGTGAACACTTTTTTCCAAGCTTGCAGATGGCCACCCTCTAAATCCATCATCACAGATTGTTATTGTTCAGTCTCTAAGTCATGTCCAACTCTTTGTGACTCCATGGGCTGAAGCATGCCAGGCTTCCCTGTCCTTCACCTTCTCCCAGAGTTTACTCAGTCTCATGTTCATTTAGTTGGTGATAGACCATCCAACAATTCATCCTCTGTTATCCCTTTCTCCTCCTGCCCTCAGTCTTTCCCAGCATCAGAGTGTTTTCCAGTGAGTCATCTCTTCACCTCAGGTGGTCAAAGTATTGGAGCTTCAGCTTCAGCATCAGTGCTTCAGATAAATATTCAGGATTTGTTTCCTTTAAGATTGACTGATTTGATCTCTTTGCAGTCCAAGGGACTCTCAAGAGTCTTTTGCAACACCACAATTCAAAAGCATCAATTTTTCAGTGTTCACAGGGTCTTTCCTCCAAGCAAACATGAGAGAGTGGGCTCATTAGTTGAACAGAATGGAAAACTAAGATATGGAATATATATATAATATGTGCTAAGTCACTTCAGTCATGTCTGACTCTTTAATACCCTGTGAACTGTACTTGTCCAGGCTCCTCTGTTTATGGGATTCTCCAGGTAAGAATACTGAAGTAGGTTGCCATACCGTCCTCCAGAGGATCTTCCCAACCCAACCCAAGTATCGAACCCATGTCTCTTATGTCTTCTGCTTTGGCAGGCAAGTTCTTTGCCACTAGTGTCACCTGAAAGTGAAAGCGAAGTCACTCAGTTGTGTCCGACTCTTTGCGACCCCATGGACTGTAGCTTACCAGGCTCCTCAGTCCATGGAATTTTCCAGGCAAGAGCACAGGGGATCTTCCTGACCCAGGGATTGAACCCAGGACTTCCGTGTTGCAGGCAGACATTTTACCATCTGAGCCACCAGGGAAGCTATAGTGCCACCTGGGAAGCACACACACACACACACACACACACACACACACACATATATGAAATATGAAATTAGTGGTATTGCAATGTCATCAGGAAAATAATTATTATTCAATAAATGTACTGGGAAAATTTACTTATTCTTATGCTAAGAAAGAAGAGTATATATCCATCTCACACCATATCTGAACATATATCCTATGTGATTTTTAAAGATGTAAATATGAAAAAATACTTCAAAGTATTTAAAGAGTAATTTCTTTTTATTGAGAGCAGGGAATGATTTGGGAAGTACATACAAAGATATTTTGTATTGAGTTCAGTTTCCTCATCTATACCTTCCTCACTCTAGTGAGCATGGTCAAATTCAGGTGTCAGTTACTCCAATATAATATATTTTGAAATAATTAATTCACTCTATTAGATCCCTTTCTAATCAAAAGATTTAGTGTATTTTTATTTTCTTCACTGAGGAATAAATGAAATTGTATGTCTGGTATAATTTTGTATGTGTCAATAATTGGAGGTACTAACATTGCTAAGTACATTGAGTTCAATCACAAGTAGAAAAAAAAAAAAGATAAAGGCATATGGAATATTTTAGTATCTAAGTTGTGGGATGAATTCTAAGATTTAACTTGTAATACCAGAGCCTTAAAGAACAACCTTTGTGTGACTTCCCTGGTGGACCAGTGGTTATGTATCCTCCTTCTAACTCAGGGGACATGGGTTTGATCCCTGGTTGGGGAACTAAGATATCACAAACTATGGAGCAACTAAGCCCACAGGCTGAGCCCACGCAACACAACTATTGGGCCTGTGCATTCTGGAGACGAGTGCCACAATTAGAGAACCTGTGGGCTGCAACTAGTAAAGCCTGTGCACTGCAGTGAAGACCCAGTGCAGCCAGGGGAAAAAAAAAAGAATGATCTTTGTAGTACAGTATTTGATTCACCTAACTGCCAAAGGTTACTTCAAAAAGAGAACAATTTGATTTCATTACTTAAGGCAACAACATATAATTTACAGAGAGTTAGAAAGTCATTCATTACATAAAACAAAAGATATATATCCAAAATGTTAGGCATTTATTGCATTAGAAAACCTGTACCCAGACAGTGTAAAGTAGACAGACTCTGGAGTAATATGAATGAGTTAAATGTATTTCAAGTATCAGAGTATGTCAGTTGAAAAAGCTGTGCAGAATGGAGTTGAAATTTGAAATTTTCAGTGCAAAACTTGATTTGAATAGACAAAATCCACCATACACCACCATTACAGAATAAAGTTAACAAAGTTCATTTCTCATTGTTTTTATCTTCTTCTATGGACAAAGTCTGTGAAATTTTAAATTAATTAATTAATTTTTATTGATAGATTAATAATTTTTTTAGCAATGAGAATTTTAAATTTCCAATTTCTCTTTCTTGGACTAAAAGAAAACTTTCTACTAGGTCATATTTCTCAGTACCAGCGAAGTATCAACACCCACAAATAAAAACTTCAAACAGGAAAAAAAAGTTACTGTCACTAAAGAATCTTAATACAGTATGTTATATATCTAAGAGGTTAAACATATGTGAATCTCTTGGCCTCTCAGTATATAAAATATTCCACTTAAAGTTTAATTCATATAGCTGTTTCAGAATAAACAGGATGGATATACCAAAGGAAATGATTTTCTAAGTATAGTCACTGAGAGTGACAATTCTTTGATTCTGAAAAAAGAAAATGACTTTCACATCCTACATGATGGAAAACCCTCTCTTCCAACTAAAGACACATATTTACTCTAGAGTTTCCTCACAGTATTTTTCATTTCTTCATTTCTCAAGGTGTAGATTAAAGCATTCAACATAGGAGTTATGGAAGTTACGATCACCATCATAGATTTATCAATGGGAAAGTTGGCATTAGGCCTGGCATACAGGAAGATACAAGGAACAAAGAATGAAAGGACCAACATCATATGGGATGCACAGGTGTAGAAGGCATTGATTCCCTTCCAAACAACGAGTCTTCAGGGAGTGTAATATGACCTCATAGGACACTAAGAGGATGAAGAAGACAACAGTGCAAATTGCCCCTCCATTAGCTATCATAGAGAGTCCAATGAGGTGGGTATCAGTGCAAGCAAGTTTCAGTAAAGGATACATATCACACGTAAGTTGTCAATGACATTGGGGCCACAGAAAGGGAGCTGATAAATAAAAATAACTTGAATTAGTGAGTGCAGAAAGCCTCCCGTCCAGGCCACCAGCAGCATGAGGACACATACCCTCCAATTCATGATGATCAAATAATGAAGAGGTTGGCAGATGGCTACGTATCAGTCATAGGTCATCACCACCAGAAGGATGACTTCGACACTAGCAATTAAGTGATCTATAAAGACGTGAATCATACAAGACAGGAAGGAAATAGTCTTTTTCTCATGAAGTAAGTCAATGATCATTTTGGGAGCAATGATGGTAGAATAGACAGTATCTAAACGATAAAGAAGCCAGAAAAAAGTACATGGGGGAATCCAGTGATCAGCTGGCTGCAATGGTCACTATGATAAGCACATTGCCCATTACTGTCACAATATACATGAATAAGAATAGGATAAATAGAACTTTTTGCATCTCAGGGTTTTGTGTGAGCCCCAAGAGGACAAACTCAGTCACATTGTTCCAATTTTCCATGTGTTCTTCTTAAACTGTTGATCAGGTGTCAGAGGCTGCAAACCAAGGGGTCAGTAATGAATTTGAGAAGATCACATGCTTTGTGCAAAACATGGGATGCCTTACTCGAGAGTGTTTGCTCAATTGGATCTCACACAGAGTAAGCCTTTGGAACATGACACTTTGCAATATCCTTCCACACACTGCTTTCATTTTATCAAATCCATGCTTCAACTCCACTGATGAGACTTCAGTATTCTAACTGGGTGGTTATATGAGTGGGTGTATCTGTAAGTTTATGTACCAAGTGAGAAAAAAAGATGATTTCTCCAGAATATCTTTCACAAAGAACTGTGTTTTTTTTACTTTACATATCATTTCTTTTTTTGTTAAGTGCATTTTGACCTTCTGAGATCTACCATATAAATAAACAAAGTCTAATAACTTTCTTTATATGTTTATGTGAAGTGACACCTAGTCATGGGGCATAAAATTATAAGCTGACTTTTAGATAAATACCTTTCTGAAAATTTTGAGTTCCAAAAATTGAGAAATAAGTCACCCGCAACAGTGAAAGAACCAGGCAGTGGTTCTTTGCCTACTTTTCAATGCCTATTTTTGCTCATGCTTAGTCACTCAGCTGTGTCCTCTTTTGCAACTGCATGAACTTTAGTCTAGCAGGCTCCTCTGACCATAGGTTTCTCCAGGTACGAATACTGGAGTGGGTAGCTATACCCTTCTCTCAGGGATTTCCTGTCCCAGGGATTGAACCTGATTCTACTCAATTGCAGGCTGATTCTTTACCATCTGAGCCACCAGGGAAGCCCTCAATGCTTATTAAACTCTAATTAAACTGAAATTCAAAACTCACCAGAGAGTAACTGAGCAGAGATAAAATGTATGAAATCTTTCTATTAAAGAAAGTACACTGAAATCATTTTCTTTGAATATATACACACCCAAACACATACATGCCAATAAATAAATAAATAAATAGACATTTAGTACAAGCTAGGTATTGGAGGGAAAAAAATGGACAAACAAAATGTAAGTGATTGGATACTACAGAAACATTTTTTTCTACTTTCCAAAATTGTTAGCCATAGCTCAATTAGGATGTCAAAATAAAGATTTTAAACTGAATCATTGTATAATGGAAAGAGTTCTCTACTAAAATCTAGAAATATTATTTGATTTTCCTTAGGCTTGGACTTCCCAGGTGGGGCTAGTGGTGAAAAATCTGCCTACAAAGGCAGGAGGTGTAAGAAACGTGGGTTCGATCCTTTGAGTGAAAAGATTTCCTGGAGAAAAAAAATAACAACCCACTCCAGAATTTTTGCCTGGTGGATAACATGGACAGAGAAGCCTGGTGGACTCTTGACCATAGGGTCACAAATTGCTGGATGTGATTGAATGTCGGAGCATGAGCACAAGGCATTTTTGCAGTCACATCCCAACTCCTATTCCTACTGAAAGTGAAGTGAAACTTGCTCGGTTGTGTCCTATTCTTTGTGACCTCATGGACTGCAGCCCACCAGGCTCCTCTCTCTATGGAATTCTCCAGGCCAGAATACTGGAGTGGGTGGCCATTTCCTTCTCCAGGGGATCTTCCCAATCCAGGGATCAAACATAGGTCTCCTGCTTTGCAAGCAGATTTTTACCATCTGAGACACCATTGAAGCCCAAGAATACTGGAATGGGTAACCAATCCCTTCTCCAACAGATCTTCCTTATCCCTTCTCCAACAGATCTTCCTTTTTCCAGAAATTGAACCGGGGTCCTCTGCATTGCAGGTGGATTCTTTACCTGATGAGCTATTAGGGAAGGCAGTATTATTTCCAGATGTGTGAGTTCCCAAATTCTTGTCGTTGAAAGCTTTATCCTAAATGGCATCCTAATGTTTTTGCTGGTACAACGTTTTTATATTAACCAGGTGAATTCATATGTGTTAGAGGATATTTGTTTATTAAAGTAATCAATAGTTTAGACTGGTTATTTTGTTAAAATTATAAGTTCTTATGGTTATGAGTCTGTGTGAAATACAAGACATTCATTCTCACTAAAGGAAAATATTGTTGGGCTTTCAGATATGATCTAGGACCAATTTTTCATGTAATTGCTTCAAATGTGCTCCATTTCAGTGTTTACTTTGTAGACTGTCATTTGTGAAGGTCAGGAGATTTTTCTATTCTCTGTGCCTCTGGCAATCTAATTTGTACTCAAACATCAGAGGGAGAATAAAAGTATAGAGAAGAGAAAATAAGAGATGATTGAGAAAAGGCAGATAGCAAATGGCAAAGACCATGAGCGGCAGAACATATGCTTTGAAATTGAATAGTTTCATTTGCAGATACTGAATGAGAAGGGGATAGAAGAATTTCAGATTTCCTGAGTAGTCAGTCTGCAGATGGAATAACAGATAACTCAAGATCAGCGTCAAAACTTCCATTTCAGAAGCCTTATACCTCCAGATCACAGAAAAATGAGAGAATCAAATCCTGAATTTTAACACACATGAATAAAAGAATGTGCAGTTCCTAAGTTGTGTCCGACTCTTTGCTACCCCATGGACTGTAGCCTGTCAGGTTCCCCTGTCCATGGGATTCTCCAGACAAGAATACTGGAGTGGGTGGTCCTTTACCAGCTCCCTAAAGGAGCTCTGTGTTCAGAACTCCAGCATTTCATTGTATAGATATTTCATTAACTATCTTCACTCACAACACAGAAATTATGTATACATTTGTAATGAAAAATAAATATTCACAGTGCATAGAAGTTCTGAGCATTCAAAAGACATCTTCCAGTAGGAGAGTCTAACTGAGAGGGTAACAGGAAGGAAGGCCAGGGGTCTCCAAACAGAGGAAATAGGCTGCAAGTGCCAGACATTTTTATCTCTCTTAAGTGGCAGGAGGAAACAAACCAGCGATATTTTTTCTTCTCTATACAAATTCAAAAGGAGTTTTCTCTTAAAATGCTGTGTTGCCAGGACACCGGGTTTCACCTGAGGCTAACTATTCTCAAACCTTGAGTTAACTAATACATTTCTTTTTCTTATGGAAATGTTTGTCTTAAGATATGTTAATTTACCCCAGACTCTGTAAGTTCCGCCAAATGGCCCAATCTACTTACTCAGATATTGTTCCCCTAATCTATGTAAATGAAACTATTTGTTGGTAATCTGCCCTTCTACAAGATTCAAGTCAATCGTTTTATGGCCAAGGATGAATTATCTGGTGCCATATAACTTACAGCTAAAGACTAGGAGGGGGTGTTCTTTCTGCCCCCTTCTGATGCCTA
Source organism: Cervus canadensis (assembly GCF_019320065.1). Classification (NCBI taxonomy): domain Eukaryota; kingdom Metazoa; phylum Chordata; class Mammalia; order Artiodactyla; family Cervidae; genus Cervus; species Cervus canadensis. The sequence continues at coordinate 49,113 of NC_057392.1, read as the reverse complement.
TGTCAGAAGCTTTCTCTATCTCCTTTATACTTTAATAAAACTTTATTACACAAAAGCTCTGAGCGATCCAGCCTCATCTCTGGCCACGGATTGAATTCGTCTCCTCTGGAGGCCAAGAATCTGATAATGTTCTTATGAGCATAGCTAGTATTCTAAACTCTTCAAAAGTTTTATTTTGACACAGGATGATATAAAATTATATAATTTATAAATATTTAACTTTATCAAATATATATATATATATATATATATATATATATATTTGCTTCAAACAGTTGTGAAATTCTTCACATTTTCTTCAGTTCAGTTCAGTCGCTCAGTCATGTCCGACTGTTTGCAACCCCATGAATCGCAGCATGCCAGGCCTCCCTGTCCATCACCAACTCCCAGAGTTTACTCAAACTCATGTCCATCGAGTCGGTGATGCCATCCAACCATCTTAATCTCTGTCGTCCACTTCCCCTTCTGACCCCAAACCCTCCCAGCATCAGGGTCTTTTCCAATGAGTCAACTCTTTGCATGAGGTGGCCAAAGTACTGGAGTTTCAGCTTCAGCATCAGTCCTTCCAATGAACACCCAGGACCGATCTCCTTTAGGATGGACTGGTTGGATCTCCTTGCAGTCCAAGGGACTCTCAAGAGTCTTCTCCAACACCACAGTTCAAAAGCATCAATTCTTCGGTGCTCAGCTTTCTTCACAATCCAAGTCTCACATCCACACATGACCACTGGGAAAACCATAGCCTTGACTAGATGGACCTTTGTTGGCAAAGTAATGTCTCTGCTTTTTAATATGATGTCTAGCTTGGTCATAACTTTCCTTCCAAGGAGTAAGCGTCTTTTAATTTAATGGCTGCAATCACCATCTGCAGTGATTTTGGAGCCCAAAAACAATAAAGTCTGACACTGTTTCCACTGTTTCCCATGAAGTGATGGGACCAGATGCCATGATCTTAGTTTTCTGAATGTTGAGCTTTAAGCCAACTTTTTCACTCTCCTCTTTTACTTTCATCAAGCGGGCTTTTCAGTTCCTCTTCACTTTCTGCCATAAGGTTGGTGTCATCTGCATATCTGAAGTTATTGACATTTCTCTCAACAATCTTAATTCCAGCTTGTGCTTCTTCCAGCCCAGCGTTTCTGATCATATTTTCTTAACATAGTCAATAAAAACATATATATTTTAAAAAATGCTCAAAAATGCAAATAAATGACAACTATCTCAGAATGATAAGTAAAATAAAATTAAGTAGATCTACTCTATGCCAAATTCAACATTATAAGGTGAAAAAACAAATCATTTATATATGGTATGCAATGTGTAAAATTTTGGTAAACACTTTTAATTGACTGGATATTGGAATTTATAGACCTTGAAAATTTGAGTTTCAGTCCAGATCCTTTTTCAATATATGATCACAACTCATGTCTAAATGTTTCTATTTAACTGTTTATATCATAAAACCTATTTCCAATACAAGCAAGAGTTTTTTCTTAACTATTGAAAATTTATCATAAAAATGATGCAGCAAAACGTTGGTTTGAATAAATAATTAAAGAGCTCATCAACTTTTTTAAGAGATACATTTTAAAGCAATATTATATTTTACAAATAACTTTTATTATAAATGAAAACAAATTCTACCTCTAAACCCTAAATATGATTGAGCAGACTTTGACAACAAATACAGGAAAACAATTATCAGAGATGGTACACTGCCTAGCTCATACAGTTCTTGTCACTTTTGTTTGGTCTTGTTTTACAATTTTTCAGGGGTGGCCCTGAATGACAGCACTGTACCTTTATGAGAACTTGGATTCTAAATTATAGTTTGAAATTTGAGCCTCAAAATCCATACTTGCTACCTGTGTAACCTGGATCAAGTATTCAACATTATCTGGATAATGAGATGGCATATTTGTACATGTTCATAGGAGCACTATTCACAATAGCCCAAAGGCAGAAACCAAATGCTCTTAAAGTAATGAAGACAAATCGTGCTATGTACAGACAATAGAATATTAACCAGCTTTCAAAAGGAAAGATATTCTAATCCATGTTATAACATGGGTGAATCTTGAAGATATATACTAAGTACAGTAAGCCATACCAAAAAAAGGTAAATATTTTATGATCCCCCTTTTATGAGATACCCATAATAGTCATACTGACAGATGCAGCAAGCACATCATTGGTGACCAAGGCTTATGGAATTGAGGAGTTAGGGAGTTATTGTGTAATGGGTGTAGAGTTTTAGTTTTAGATGATCATAAGTTTCTGTATTTGGAGAATAGTGATGGATGCACAATAATATGTAAGGTTTACTTTACCACAATAAAAATTTATCAGCAAATGAAATAGAACCAGGACATTTAAAGAAATCATGGACAAGATAATGATTTACAAAGAGTTATATTAATGTATTACCTTAAATGTTGACACATTAAAACTCAAAATTATTTTAAATTCTCTAAATTACATAAAGCACTTTAAAAAAAATTATAATGAAGACCATTTCCAGGTCACATTATATTGTCATGTTTTGCTATGTGTTTTCTCTATTTCTCTATGCTGAAATAGAGAAATCAAATACTTGTAAAACAAAATATTGGATAAATATATTGTCACTATTCTTAATTCAATAATATTTTACAAAATGGAGAAAAATGTAAGTAGCCTATTATTCCAGGAGCTTCTGACATAAAAAGCTTGAGATCATACTTTAAAATCTGCTTCTTAAGAAAGATACTTAATTCATTCCAAATAACTCTATTTTGCCCTATTCTCATAGCAGAGAAGAGTTTTTATGAATGTGTTACCTGGATTTTCTACTTCCTCTTCTGGCATTTGTTCCAATTCCAGACTTCTCCAATTCTGTCTTTGGTCCTTCAAGATGAAATTTAGTTCAATTAAGATAAGTCAGAATTGCCACCACATCAACCCTGCTGTGACCACAGAGCAAAGATCAGGGCACACTTAGTCCTGCAGCTGAAAGTGCGTGGTCAGAGATATATCTCTCTGTCTGTACAAAGCATGAGCATCTTCAATGCTTATAAACACTTCACAGTTTAGATTGGAAAGTTATCCAGAGTTGGCTTCAAGAATACATAGTTGATGTGGATGATAAGTCATCAAATTTGAAAGATTTTATTGAAAATATATTTCAGTATCAAATTCAAAACCACTATTGTGTTCAAGTAACCAGCTTCAATGAACAAACTTTTGATAATACTTTTAGTCAGGAATGTGAAGAGCTGGATAACTAAAGAAATGGACTTGATTTTGGATTTTTATAAATCATTTACATGACTATTTCAATATGGTTTATACCTACTAATATAATGGCTCATATTTTACATCTTGGCAGTAACATTAATACACAAGGAGAAGTCTTCACTCAGGTAAAGAAAGATATGAATGGGCATTTAATCAACAATGACCAGGAAAGTACTGAGCTGTTAAAACTATTAGTCCCCAAGCTACTGGTTCAAGATAAAATTCACCTAGGAATCATGCCCCGGAGAATTGAGAGATCCTTCCAGTGCATGATATATTTTCAGAGGCTTCCCCTGGCCAATCACCTTAGGAGAGTCATGTGAAAAAATGACATTTTGTAACAAAAAATGGTGACTTATTAATAGCAAATATATACATTTATGTAAACAAATATTTATTTTTAACTAGTCAGTATATATTTGCAGTTCTCAAATGCAAGGTGGCACTGGAGTAAAGTTAAAAAGATTAAGTCTTTGTGTATAGTAGACATATGCAATGAGATTATTGCTAATCTTATTTAATATAGATAACATCTGCATACAAAATCCATAAATTAGTTTCCATTTAACTTAGATAACATCTGTACAAAAAATTCCAACTCAGAAATTTTGTCTAAAGGAATCTTTCTTAAAAAGAAATAGACTGCAGCTCAATTCCAGAAAAATAAATGACCCAATCAAAAAATGGGCCAAAGAACTAAACAGACATTTCTCCAAAGAAGACATACAGGTGGCTAACAAACACATGAAAAGATGCTCCACATCACTCATTATCAGAGAAATGCAAATCAAAACCACAACAAGGTGCCATTACACGCCAGTCAGAATGGCTGCTATCCAAAAGTCTACAAGCAATAAATGCTGGACAGGGTGTGGAGAGAAGGGAACCCTCTTACACTGTTGGTGGGAATGCAAAGTAGTACAGCCGCTGTGGAAAACAGTGTGGAGATTCCTTAAAAAACTGGAAATAGAACTGCCATATGACCCAGCAATCCCACTTCTGGGCATACACACTGAAGAAACCAGATCTGAAAGAGACACGTGTACCCCAATGTTCATCACAGCACTGTTTACAATTGCCAGGATATGGAAGCAACCCAGATGCCCATCAGCAGATTAATGGATAAGAAAGCTGTGGTACATATACACAATGGAATATTACTCAACCATTAAAAAGAATTCATTTTAGTCAGTTCTAATGAGATGGATGAATCTGGAGCCCATTATACAGAGTGAAATAAACCAGAAAGATAAAGACCAATGCAGTATACTAATGCATATATATGGAATTTAAAAAGATGGTAACAATAACCTTATATGCAAAACAGAAAAAGAGACACAGATGTACAGAACAGACTTTTAGACTCTGTGGGAGAAGGCGAGGGTGGGATGTTCTGAGAGAATAGCATTGAAACAAGTATACCTTCAAGTATGAAACAGATCACCAGCCCAGGTTGGATGCATGAGACAAGTGCTCGGGGCTGGTGCACTGGGAAGACCCAGAGGGATCAGGTGGAGAGGGAGGTGGGAGGGGGGGACGGGATAGGGAACACATGTAAATCCATGGCTGATTCATGTCAATGTATGGTAAAAACCACTACAATATTGTAAAGTAATTAGCCTCCAACCAATAAAAATAAATGAAAAAAAAATTAAAAAAAGAAATAGAGAAACAGATACTTAGGACTTTTAATTTGAAAGTGACTATTATAAAGTAATATAAAAAAGAAAACATAGAAACTCAATCCAGATGTGATTAATATAGCTGTGGCAGGTTCTTATAAGCTTAAATATAATTAAAATATGCAGCATAACTGAGATACTGGGCATATACAAATGTCAAATTAACTCTAAATAAAAGATATAAACATCAGCTTTCAAGATGATGACCTCTGGAGCTTATGGTTTAAACTGACAGTGGAGGAATCCTGAAATGGATATAGAGAAGAAGAAGGTAATAATCACAGGGAAAATAGAGCACAGACATAATTAAATGTGAAAGAGTCATTCACACTAATTTTAAATCACTAAAGAAAAAGATCTGTGATCTGGAAAATCAGTGTACAGAAAAAGAACTTGAAAACATGTAGCATATAAGAATATATTTTCAAAGGGCATCACTTCTAGGGGTGATAAGGATAAATAGACATGGAAGGTGCTCTTTGGAAACTTAGTTTTAAAGTAATAAAAGGAAGTGTACTTAGTCATTCAGTCATAGCCGACTCTTTGCAACCCCACAGACTGTAGCCCGCCAGGTATCTCTGTCCATTAGAATTCACCAGGCAAGAATACTGGAGTGGGTTGCCATCCCCTTCTCCAGGGATCTGTCCAAACCAGGGCAGACCTTAAGGAAATAAATAATGACAAAAACTAAAGATGAATCACTTTTCCAACAAGCTTGACTCTATGTCAGAGATTGGAGGGCTCCCACTGTTAACTCCTTTGCATTGTTCACTATGTGCTGCCTTGAGCATTTACATCTCCACACATATATAGCTAGATATCACTCTTTGTGGCTCATCAGGGCCTTAGATAAAGAATCATTAAATGCTTATCTGAACCAGCTAGGGATCTTATTATGTGCTGAGTCTCACCCAAAATTGATGGTGAAAACTTACCTAATAAATGGATGAAATCCAGCAACTCTAAACATTACCTATAATACATCTAAGTTTAAGGAACATCTAAGCATAGGTATATAAAATACATCTAAGAATCTCGTTATTTTCTTACCAGTAACAAAATATAAAGAACTTATCCTTTATTTAGAAAAGTTATTTTATATGATCCAGATTACAGTGAACTAATTATGACTCAGAGCTGGAGACATAGTATATGCAAAGCTATAATTCTCTATGATCTTTCCTGCAGAATGCAAAGAGCTACTCATGCCTTCTGCTTATGTGAATGAGGTAAAAGAATTTGCTAAATTATATCAAAGAAGCAGAATTTACATGTTCTAATAAAAGTAAGACACTGGAAACGTAACTGCCATAGTGACTAAAAATCTGTAATAGTCCGTGATAATTCCCTATAAGCTACATTTATGCTCAAACTAGAAAATTAAATAAAGAGAAAGTAATTGTATTTGTCACCTGCAGAAGCAAGAATGTTGTTTTGTAATAAGCATTTCAATACAAACCACCAGAAAACTTAGAAAAATATAAAATACATGTGTTTGAAAGCATTAGAGAACTAGCAAGGGGTCCATATTTTGTGGGGCCATTACTTTGAAAAGAAGCCAGAGTTAAACCCTGCATTTAAGGTCCTCTTTTCACTAAAAATATGGGCTAATTCTAAAAACCACACAAGAAAGCCTGAAAAGGGTGATTTGAAGTACATACAAATGCCTTTCCCTTGGGACAGCAAATGAAATTCAAGGTCTGTCCATAAGAATAGGACTTTGAAAACATCCAGTTTTTATTTGAGATCACAAAGGTGTGTGTGTGTGTGTGTGTGTGTGTGTGTGTGTATGTGTCTGTGTGTGTCTGTGGTGTCTGTGTGTGTGTGTCTGTGTATGTGTGTGTGTCTGTGTGTGTGTGTGTCTGTGTGTGTATGTGTCTGTGTGTGTGTCTGTGTGTGTCTGTGTGTGTGTGTCTGTGTGTGTGTGTCTGTGTGTGTGTGTGTCTGTGTGTGTGTGTCTGTGTGTGTATGTGTCTGTGTGTGTGTCTGTGTGTGTCTGTGTGTGTGTGTCTGTGTGTGTATGTGTCTGTGTGTGTGTCTGTGTGTGTCTGTGTGTGTATGTGTCTGTCTGTGTGTGTGTGTGTCTGTGTGTCTGTGTGTGTCTGTGTGTCTGTGTGTGTGTCTGTGTATGTGTGTGTCTGTGTGTGTATGTGTGTGTGTCTGTGTGTCTGTGTGTGTGTGTGTCTGTGTGTATGTGTGTGTCTGTGTGTGTGTCTGTGTGTGTGTGTGTGTCTGTGTGTGTGTGTGTGTCTGTGTGTGTGTGTCTGTCTGTGTGTGTGTGTGTCTGTGTGTGTGTGTGTTTTAACTCTTTTATTCCCAGAGAACAAAATCAGATCCAGGAGACAGACCCAAAAGCTCTTACTGTGATTCATGTCACAGTGTGTCCTGCCTGTGATTTCCTCCAGGGATTTTGCAGTGTCCAGTCTTACATTTAGGTCTTTAATCCATTTGGGGTTTATTTTGTGTATGGTGTTAGAGAATGTTGTTGAAGAGACTTTTCTCCATTGTATTTCCCTGCCTCTTTAGAGACAGCCATGCAAAATTATGGAGGAAATACCTCCACTAGACCACTGACTTAGAGAACGTGACATTTGTGAGAAGTAACATGAGTTGGAGTATTGTAGTCAGAGAAGCTCTGATTTATAAACAGCGCTGAACCCCGCAGAAGCATGGCCGTGAGGAGCTACACCTCGATAAGGTCAGGGGCGGGGACCGAGAGCACCAGGCTGCAATGGCACAGGAGCGGCTGAGAGGAGCTACCCCATGTCCAAGGAGCAGCGGCTGAAAGGGCACAGGAGGGCTGAGAGAAGCTACTCCACACTCAAGGTCAGGAGGGGCGGCCGTGAGGAGACACCCCTAGTCCAAGGTAAGAAGCAGCGGCTGCGCTTTGCTGAAGCAGCCGTAAAGAGATACCCCACGTCCAAGGTAAGAGAAACCCAAGTAAGACGGTGAGTGTTGCAACAGGCCATCAGAGGGCAGACACAATGAAACCATAATCACAGAAAACTAGCCAATCTGATCACACGGACCACAGTCTTGTCTAACTCAATGAGACTAAGCCATGCTGTGTGGGGCCAACCCAAGACGGATGGGTCATGGTGGAGAGGTCTGACAGAATGTGGTCCACTGGAGAAGGGAATGGCAAAACACTTCAGCATTCTTGCCTTGAGAACCCCATGAACAGTATGAGAAGGCAAAATGATAGGATACTGAAACAGGAACTCCCCAGGTCAGCAGGTGCCCAATATGCTACTGGAGATCAGTACAGAAATAACTCCAGGAAGAATGAGCCAAAGCAAAAACAATATGCAGTTGTGGATGTGACTGGTGATAGAAGCAAGTCTGATGCTGCAAAGAGTGATATTGCATAGGTTCCTGGAATGTTAGGTCCATGAATCAAGGCAAATTGGAAGTGGTCAAATAGGAGATGGCAAGAGTGAATGTCAACATTCTAGGAATCAGCGAACTAAAATGGACTGGAATGGGTGAATTTAACTCAGATGACCATTATATCTACTACTGTGGGCAGGAATCCCTTGGAAAAAATGGAGAAGCCATCATAGTCAACAAGAGTCCTAAATGCAGTACTTGGATGCAATCTCAAAAACGACAGAATGATCTCTATTCGTTTCCAAGGCAAACCGTTCAATATCATGGTAATCCAAGCCTATGCCCCAACCAGTAATGCTGTAGAAGCTGAATTTGAATGGTTCTATGAAGACCTACAAGACATTTTAGAACTAACATCCAAAAAAGATGTCCTTTTCATTATAGGGGACTGGAATGCAAAAGTAGGAAGTCAAGAAACACCTGGAGTAACAGGCATATTTGGCCTTGGAGTACAGAATGAAGCAGGGCAAAGGCTAATAGAGTTTTGCCAAGAGAACGCACTGGTCACAGCAAACACCCTCTTCCAACAACACAAGAGAAGACTCAACACATGGACATCACTAGATGGTCAACACCGAAATCAGACTGATTGTATTCTTTGCAGCCAAAGATGGAGAAGCTCTATACAGTCAGCAAAAACAAGACTGGGAGTGGACTGTGGCTCAGATCATGAACTTCTTATTGCCAAATTCAGACTTAAACTGAAGAAAGTGGGGAAAACCACTAGACCATTCAGGTATGACCTAAATCAAATCCCTTATGACTATACAGTGGAAGTGAGAAATAGATTTAACGTGACTAGATCTGATAGACCCAGTGCCTGATGAATGATGGACGGAGGTTCATGACATTGTACAGGAGACAAGGATCAAGACCATCCCCATGGAAAAGTAATGCAAAAAGGCAAAATGGTTGTCTGAGGAAGCCTTACAAATAGCTGTGAGAAGAGAAGTGAAAAGCAAAGGAGAAAAGGAATGATATTCCCATTTGAATGCAGAGTTCCAAAGAATAGCCAGGAGAGATAAGAAAGCTTTTCTCAGTGATCAGTGCAAAGAAATAGAAGAAAACAACAGAATGGGAAAGACTAGAGATCTCTTCAAGAAAATTAGAGATACCAAGGGAAGATTTCATGCAAAGATGGGTTTGACAAAGGACAGAAATGGTATGGACCTAACAGAAGCAAAAGCTATTAAGAAGAGGTGGCAAGAATACACAGAAGAACTGTACAAAAAAGATCTTCACAACCCAGATAATCACTCACCTAGATGGTGTGATCACTCACCTAGAGCCAGACATCCTGGAACATGAAGTCAAGTGGGCCTTGGGAAGGATCGCTATGAACAAAGCTAGTGGAGGTGATGGAATTCCAGTCGACCTATTTCAAGTCCTAGAAGATGCTGTGAAAGTGCTGCATGCAATATGCCAGCAAATTTGGAAAACTCAGCAGTGGCCACAGGACTGGAAAAGGTCAATTTTCATTCCAATCCCAAAGAAAGGCAATCCCAAAGAATGCTCAAACTACTGCACAGTTGCACTCATCTCACACACCAGTAAAGTAATGCTCAAAATTCTCCAAGCCAGGCTTCAGCAATACATGAACTGAGAACTTCCAGATATTCAAGCTGGTTTTAGAAAAGGCATAGGAACCAGAGGTCAAATTGCCAACATCAGTTGGATCATCAAAAAAACAAGAGAGTTCCAGAAAAACATCTATTTCTGCTTTATTGACTATGCCAAAGTCTTTGACTATGTGGATCACAATAAACTATGGAAAATTCTGATAGAGATTGGAATACCAGACCACCTGACCTGCCTCTTGAGAAACCTGTATACAAGTCAGGAAGCAACAGTTAGAACTGGACATGGAACAACAGCCTGGTTTCAAATAGGAAAAGGAGTATGCCAAGGCTGTATATTGTCACCTTGCTTATTTAACTTATATGCAGAGTACATCATGAGAAACGCTGGGCTGCAAGAAGCACAAGCTGGAATCAAGATTGCTGGAAGAAATATCAGTAACCTTGGACATGCAGATGACACCGTCCTTATGGCAGAAAGTGAAGAAGAACTAAAAAGCCTCTTGATGAAAGTAAAAGAGGAGAGTGAAAAAGTTGGCTTAAAGCTCAATATTCAGAAAAATGAAGATCATGGCATCCGGTCCCATCACTTCATGGCAAATAGATGGGGAAACAGTGGAAACAGTGGCTGACTTTATTTTTTTGGGCTCCAAAATCACTGCAGATGGTGATTGCAGCCTTGAAATTAAAAGACACTTCCTCTTTGGAAGGAAAGTTATGACCAAATTAGACAGCATATTAAAAAGCAGAGACATTACTTTGCCAACAAAGGTCCATCTGGTCAAGGCTATGGTTTTTCCATTGGTCATGTATGGATATGAGAGTTGGACTACAAAGAAAGCTGAGCACCGAAGAATTGGTGCTTTTTAACTGTGGTGTAGGAGAAGACTCTTTAGAGTCCCTTGGACTGCAAGGAGATCCAACCAGTCCTTCCTAAAGGAAATCAGTCTCAGGTGTTCATTGGAAGGACTGATGCTGAAGCTGAAACTCCAGTACTTTGGCCATCTCATGAAAAAGTTGACTCATTGGAAAAGACCCTGATGCTGGGAGGCATTTGGGGCAGGAGGAGAAGGGGATGACAGAGGATGAGGTGGTTGGATGGCATCACCGACTCGATGGGCATGAGTTTGTGTAAACTCTGGGAGTTGGTGATGGACAGGGAGGCCTGGCGTGCTGCAGTTCATGAGGTCGGAGAGAGTTGGACACGACTGAGTGACTGAACTGAACTGAACTGAATCAGTGTATATCTGAAATTCTCAAATCCAAGATGACTCTGGAGTGAAGTTAAAATATTAAGTCTTTTTGTATGGCAGCCATATGTGATGTTACTGTAGCTCAGTAGCTCAGTTGTGTCTGACTCTTTGTGGCCCCATGTACTTCAACGTGCCTTGTTTCCTTGTCCTTTCACCATCTCCCAGAGCTCACTCAAACTCATGTCTTTTCAGTTGGTAATTTCTTCCAACCATCTAATCCTCTATCATCCCCTTCTCCTCATGTCCTCATCTTCCCCAGCATCAGGATCTTTTCCAGTGAGTCAGCTCTTCGCATAAGGTGGCCAAAGTATTGGAGCTTCGGCCTCATCATCAGCCCTTCCAAGGAATATTCAGGGTTGATTTCCTTTAAGATCGAGTAATTTGCTCTTCTTGCCATCCAAGGGACTCTGTAGAGTCTTTCCCAACACCACAGTTCAAAAGCATCATTTCTTTATTGCTCAGCCTTCTTTATGGTTGAACTCTCACATCAGTGTATGACTACTGGAAAAACTATAGCTTTGACTAGATGGAACTATTGTCACCATGTTTATTTAAATTATATTCAGAGTACATCATGAGAAATGCTGGAATCAAGATTGGTGAGAAAAATATCAATAACCTCACATATACAGATGACACCACACTTATGGCAGAAAGTGAAGGAGAACTAAAGAGCCTCTAGATGAAAGTGAAAGAGGAGAGTGAAATGGATGGCTTAAAATTCAACATTCAAAAAACTAAGATCATGTCATCTGGTCCCATCACTTCATGGGAAACAGATGGGGAAACCATGGAAATAAGGGCAGACTTTATTGGGCCCACAATTCATTGCAGATGATGAGTGCAGCCATGAATTTAAAAGATGCTTGCTTGTTGGAAGCAAAGCTATAACCAATCTAGATAGCATATTAAAAAGCAGAGACAATATTTTGCCAACAAAGGCCCATCTAGTCAAGGCTATGGTCTTTCAGTAGTCATATATGGATGTGAGAGTTGGACTATAAAGATTGCTGAGCACCAAAGAATTGGTGCTTTTGAACTGTGGTGTGGGAGAAAACTCTTGAGAGTCCCTTGGACTGCAAGGAGATCAAACCAGTAAATAAAAAAGGAAATCTGCCCTGAATATTCATTGGAAGGACTGGTGCTGAAACTGAATCTCCAAGGACTTTGGCTTCCTGATGGGAAGAACAGACTTATTGGAAAAGACCCTGATGCTGGGAAATATTGAAGGCACTAGGAGAAGGGGATGACAGAGGTTGAGATGGTTGGATGGCATCACCTACTCAAAGGACATGAGTTTGAACATGCTCTGGGAATTGTTGATGGACAGGAAAGCCTGACATGCTGCAGTCCATGGGGTCACAAACAGCCAGACATGACTGAGTACTGAACTGACTGAAGATGGACCTTTGTCACCAAAATGATGTCACTGCTTTTTAATACACAGTCTACCTTTGTCATGCCACATGCTGTGTCTTCCAGGACTGCTGTGGCAAGTGTTCCTCTCCCTGAGGCAGATCACTGCTCACCTGTGCCTCCGCAAGAGACATTGAATCTCTCAAAGGTAGGTCTGCCTATGGAGAGTTCTGACAAGACATAGTCCACTGGAGAAGGGAATGGCAAACAACTTTAGCATTCTTGTATTGAGAGTCCCATGAACAGTATGAAAAGGCAAAAAGACATGACACTGAAATATGAACTCCCTAGGTCAGGAGGTGCCCAATATGCTACTAGAGAAGATAGATAACTCCAGAAAGACAAAATAGCTCCAGAGAAGTAGCTTAAGAAAGAATAAAGAGGCTGAGCCAAAGTGGAAACAATGCCCAGTTGTGAATGTGTCTGGTGGTGAAAGCAAATTCTGATGCTGTCAGGAACAATATTGCATAGGAACCTGGAATGTTAGGTCCATGAATCAAGGTAAATTGGAAGTGGTCAAACAGGAGATGGCAAAAGTAAACATCAATAGTTTAAGAATCAGTGAACTAAAATGGACCAGAGTAGTTGAATTTAATTCAGGTGACTATTATATCTAATACTGTGGGCAAGAATCCCTTAGAAGAAATGGAGCAGCCCTCAGAGTCAACAAAAGAGTCTGAAATGTAGCACTTGGGTACAATCTCAAAAATGACAGAATGATCTCTGTTCACTTCCAAGGCATATCATTAAACACCACAGTAATCCAAGTCTACGACCCAAGCACTAACACCAAAGAAGCTGAAGTTGAATGGTTCTATGAAGACCTACAAGACCTTCTAGAACTAACGCCCAAAAAAGATGTCCTTTTCTTTACAGGGGATTGGAATGCAAAAGCAGGAAGTCAAGAGATACATGGAGTAACAGGTAGATTTAGGCTTGGAGGACAAAGTGAAGCAGAGCAAAGGCTAACAGAGATTTGTCAAGAGAATGCACTGGTCATAGTAAATACCCTCTTCCAACAACACAAGAGTCCACACTACATATGAACACTACCAGATGGTCAATACTGAAATCAGATCAATTATGTTATTTTCAGCCGAAGATGGAGAAGCTCTATACAGTCAGCAAAAAAAGACTGAGAGCTCACTGTGGTTCATATCATGAACTCTTTACTGAAAAATTCAGACTTAAATAAATAAAGTAGGGAAAACCACTAGTCCATTTAGGTGTGACCTAAACCAAAACCTTATGATTATACAGTAGAAGTGACAAATAGATTCAAGGGATTAGATCTGATAGAGAGAGTACCTGAAGAACTATGGATGGAGGTTCATAACATTGTACAGGAGGCTGTGCTCAAAACCATCCTCATGAAAAAGAAATGCAAAAAGGGAAACGGTTGTCTGAGGAGGACTTAGAAATAGCTGAGAAAAGCAGAGAAGCGAAAGGAAAAAAAAAAAGTAAAGATATACCCATCTGAATGCAGAATTCCAAAGGATAGCAAGGAGCTATAAGAACGCCTTCCAAAGTGTTCAGTGTAAAGAAATAGAGGAAAACAATAGAATGGGAAAGACCAGAGATCTTGTCAAGAAAATTAGAGACACCAAGGAAACATTTCATGCAAAGATGGGCACAATAAAGAACAAACATGATATGGATCTAACAGAAGCAGAAGATATTAAGAAGAAGTGGAAATAATACACAGAAGAATTATACAAAAAATATCTTATACAAATTATACAAAAAATAATTATACAAAAAAAGTAAGTGGCAGAACTAGAAGTATGTTTCTGTTGTTTCACTTCCAAGTTCTTAGCTGACTGATTTAAGAGTTCTTCAAAACCAGAAATCTCCAGAAAGTGTTGGACATCTTTCACTATAAGCAGAATAAGTATCCTGAATTTCATATTATGTTCTAAATGAATTTTCTATAAATTCAAGTACATGGAAACTAGAATTTGATCTACAAGTAAATAAGAAAAAATAAATTAATTAATAAAATCTTAGGCACTGAGAGTTGAACGGTTCATGAGAGACTATTTCATTCTTTTTATTTTGCACACCAAGAAACTGAAACCCAGGTTGAAGGAGTCTTTTGAGCCTAGAAAAGAGAACAACAGTCTCAAAGGCCCCTTGCTGAATCATCTAACTTTGGAGAAAACAAAGCATAACTTTAGTTCCATCCTGATGCTCCAGGCCAGTTGCATCTATCTGGGACTTATCACCCCCTGTCCGGAAACCTACCACCCCCTACACCCACTCAGAAGACTTATCACCCCCTGTCCAACTACAAGTGTCATCTCAACAAAAGAATACTCAAAATATCCCGCCTGACTGACGTTTCCCTTATCACTTCCACAAACCTCCCTATAAGTATGAAGCCTCCCTGATCCTTTTCGGCGCTCAGCCTGGTCATTAGGCCTACTGTCGCCCCTCCTTGCCTGAATAAACGTAACCTACTTCTGTTGAGGTCGTCTTTCCTTTTCTGCCTCGCCGGAACTGTACCTTACACAGGTAAGGAAAGAAACATTTCTAAAATTGCACATCCTGATGCTGGCAGATTAAAGAATTGAGTTTTCTTAAATCACAACCTGCTTATTTTTCCCTATATGTAATAGCTGATATTATAACTTCTTACATAGTTTTTTCAAATAATAGACATTGTTTGTCTAATTGATCTATGCAGTTACTTCAATTACATAGATACTTCAAAAGCTATAACAAACCTATACAGCATATTAAGAAGCAGAGACATCACTTTGCTAACAAATGCCCTTATAGTCAAAGCTATGGCTTTCCCAGTAGTCATTTACAGATGTGAGATTTGGACCATAAAAAAGGCTGAGAACTGAAGAATTGATTCTTTCAAATTGCAGTGCTGCAGAAGACTCTTGAGAGTCCCTTGGACAGCAAGGCCATCAAACTAGTCAATCCTAAAGGAAATCAGTCCTGAATATTCATTGTAAGGACTGATGCTGAAACTGAAACTCCGATACTTTGGCCACCTGATGGGAAGAGCCAACTAACTGGAAAAGACCCCAGTGCTGGGAAAGATTGAGGGCAGAAGGAGAACGGGGTGACAGAGGATGAGATGGCCGTATGGCATCACTGACTCAATGGACATGCACTTAAGTAAACTCCAGAAAATACTGAAGGACAGGGAAGACTAGTGTGCTGTAGTTCATGGGTTTGCAAATATTAGGACAAGACTTAACAACTGAAAAACAACAAATCATTTCATTGAGCCTCATTTTTCTCTAAGGGACCTGCCTAGGAAAGTGAAGATGTTGGATGATCACGATAAAAAATCTGTCATCTAGAATTTTCTCATATAATAATAATTAAAAAAAAAAAAACAGAGAAAAGATTAATGATATAGAATGTTTTTCAGCTCCCTCAGTTGTTGCAGGGAAAAGTCAGTTCTGATTCCATGTTGAAACTGATTCTTTGACTTGCTTTTGGGTGCTTTTGTTGGTATAATCACACTTAATGGCCCAACTCAGAGAATTCTGCCCCTATGTCTGACTGTTTAAGAGCATATGTTTGGAACCCTGTCAATCTATAGATGGCAGGAAGAAATTTGCACGTTCCCCTGCCTGAGGCTTACCATTCTAGGATACATTTTCAAGATTAATGACCTTTTTTCTTTATTTACTTACCACCATATGCCTCACTCTCCCCCATCGTCTCTGCTCTATCAAAGAACCTAGCATCCAGATCCTGATAAGATGGTTATTTTGAGCATTAGCCTGCCATTTTCTTAATCAGCTGGCTTTCTGAATAATGTCAAATTCCTTGCTGCAACACCTCATCTGTTAATTTTTGGCCTGTCCTGTGGCAAGCAGAATGAACTTGGACAGGGTAGCACAGTGACTTAGCCTGTCTCTCAATTTTATTCCTAAATTAAACAAGTAAATTAAGTGGGGATGTGACAAAACCAACTTCTTTCATCTGTCAAGTCTCTTTGGTATCACATAAATATGGCATACATTTTGATAGCTATTTTGGGAAAGGAGATTAGGATCAAACCTTATTTTTACTGTAGCTTTTATATTCTAAGTTAGGACATTTTTAATGGGAAGATAGTTTAATATTACATCAGCTTGTCCTTCACGAAACCAGGGTGTTTTCTGCATACTTCTTTGTGAGTCTTATGCATTATCTTCTGGCCTCGGGGCCTATTGACATTTTATGACCTAGGTGAATGCAAAGCTGTTTTCCATAATCTATTCTTTGTTGAACACAAAGGTCAGTCCTTTTGCAGAAGTTATCAGTTAAATTTATCTAAAAGGTTTACCACACAAAGACTCTGCAGCTCTGGTGAGGCAGCCCCTGTTTAGCATTCCTGGTTAAAATGAACAATTCTAAACTCTTATTTTTCTAAATCTTTAACTATAACCACTTTTAGAATAATATTTTTGTGTTCTCTAATAGGGCTTCCTCACCCCCGAAGGGCTCTGTGCCTATTAGGGCCTTTATGTGATCAGGTTCTTTACGCTGTTTATGATTAAGGTGTTGTGAGCAGTCATGTGCATTAGTACGCATTTGCCAAGCAGGCTAGGATGCCAGAAAAAGGGTCTAAATTGAAACACTCCTTTCATCCTGGATAATCTTATAGGATACCGCCGTCCGGGGGACATATTGATTAAAGTTCTAAGTTGATTCTGTTTGGAGAGAGATCGGGGAAGACCTTCTACCTGTGTCACAGAAATTAGGGAGTAGTCTAATATAGCAAGCATCAGAAAGACAGAGATCATCTTTAAGGTGAGCGCCGGGGCAGCTTTTCGAAATTCCTGAAGTCCTGATCTGCCTTGCTTGTCAGGTCTTCTCCTCATGACTTTGTCATGGGTGTGATCTCATGTGCTGGCTCTCAGCAATAATGCTGAAGAAGGAATTCATAGGGCCTGGACTCCATCTCAGGCCTGTCCATGCTGGTCGGGCGTGGCCACCTCTCCAGTGGACTCTGAACTCTGTGCTTAGCACCTGTGGGAATGACAATGGAAGGATAAGACCCCGTCTGGGCAGGGGAGTCTTGAAGATCACTTCCAGGTTACTCATTGCCTAAGAGAAAACAGACACTAATCACCCCTGCCTCCGGACAGTATCTATCGGAATGTAACCACAGGCTTATCAGTTATTAACTGGTTGGAATGTAACCATGGTCTTATTGATTACTAACTGTTTGAACACATAACACATGAATGATGGGGTTATTGTGATTGTATTTACCCTTCCTTTGTAAGCCTCAAGGGATTTGGGCTGGTGGGTTTGGACACATGGGGTATAAAAGATTTTCACAAATGCTGGTTGGGGTCCTTGGCTAAGAGGAGACTCTGCCTTGGGCCCACCGGTGTAATAAACTGCACTCCACTATCTGCATTGTCCTTCTGAGTGAGTCTGTTTCCCAGAAGCGTGGCTATAACAATGCCTTCAGTAAAATGCACATATTAATAAATAGAAAGTCAATTTAATAGAGTTAGGAGGCCATAAGAAGTAACATATACCCCCTGAAACATAACAGAGCCTGACTGGGAGAAGAAAGATCCCTCTTCTTTTCTGGCAAGGGTTCAGGAAAGGCCATGGGCCCTTTATTATTAGAAGCCTTCTGCCCAACTCCCTTCTCCCCTTTTTAAAAATATTTTCCTTCCTTTGTCTTGAGGGAAGTTGCACATGATTCATCATGGCTACAGGTTCCAAATTGCAATTCTTGCTGATCACACATACATTCTTTTTTTTTTTTTTTTTCTTTTCCTGGAGAAAATCTGACATTCAATTTGTTTCAGGCCAACAACTATCCACAGAAATATGCACAGAAAACTTGGGCTCCTCTGTAGATCTCCAGGCTCCTATGTCTATAGCATTTCCCAGGCAAGAATACTGGTGTGGGTTGCCATGCCCTCTGCCAGGGGATCTTCCCAAACCTTGGATCGAACCCATATCTCCTGCAGCTCCCGCATTGCAGGTGGATTCTTCATCACTGAGCCAGTGGTAAAGAACTCACCTGCCAAGGCAGGAGGTGTAAGAGACTCATGTTTGACCACTGGGTCAGGAAGATCCCCTGGAGGAGGGCATGGCAACTCAGTCTAGTATTCTTACTTGGAAAATCCTATAGAAGAGGAGCCTGGAGGGCTATGGTCCAGTACAGTTAGTTCAATCTCTTGGTCATGTCAAACTCTTTGTGACCCCATGGACTGCAGCATGCCAGGCTCTCCTGCCCATCACCAACTCCCAGAGCTTGCTCAAACTCATGTCCATTGAGTAGGTGATGCCATCCAACCATCTCATCCTCTGTTGTCCCCTTTTCCTCCTGCCTTCAATCTTTCCCAACATCAGGGTCTTTTCCAGTGAGTCAGTTCTTCACATCAGGTGGCCAAAGTATTGGAGCTTCAGTTTCAGCATGAGTTCATCTGATGAATATTCAGGATTGATTTCCTTTAGGATTGACTGGCTGGATCTCCTTGCAGTCCAAGAGACTCTCAGAATTAAACTGCATGGATAGAGAACTTACTTAATGCAGTAACTGTTTAACATTTTGTATACAGATTAATTTCTTTTACATAATGAATGTCTTGTTGATTCTCTGTAACCTATATGTTCTTGACTTAAGTGACAAATCAGTGTTTTCTCTTTTTACAATTATTCTATGGAAGTTTTGGGGATCAAATACTTTATTACAATATCATTTTTTAAGGCTTTGGTAGTATATGTTTCTTGTGAGAATTCAAACTCACCACATAGAAGCTAAGGCTTAAAGTATGCCTTCTTCCTTGTCTCAACTGATACTTGAATTCAGTTAGTGTACTTAGCAATAATACTACCCCAATGTATTTGACACATATTGAAGTAATGTCAGTCATAACATTTAAGTTCTTCTTCAATGAAGGAAATAAAACATACTCTAAATGTTTTAATCAGAAATGAAAGTAATATAGTGAATTTTATCCTTTAAAAATTATTAGATTTGTAGTTGATACCTGTATACTGACCTTCTCAGGTGGGTCATTGGTAAAGAACCTGCCTGGCAATACAGAAGACACAAGAGATGCAGGTTCAGTTCCTGGGTTGGGAAGATCCCTTAGAGAAAGGCATGCAACTCACTCCAGTATTCTTGCCTGGAGAATCCCATGGACAGAGGAGCCTGGCAGGCTACCATCCATAAGGTTGAAGAGAGTTGGATACAATTGGAGTGACTTTGCACACACACATACATACCTGGATACTAGAGTGAGCATGATAAGGATGAAGGATTCACCATATATGCTATTATCTTGGACTCAGGAAAAAATATGACTCAATGGGACATGCCACAATCCTTCCCTGCTGTGAGTATAATGATAATATCTTTTTAAATTTTTGAAAATTTTACTTTACAATTTATATCTTTAAACCACAAATATATACTTTTTCAGGTATGGTGAGAGATGGAAGAACACTTCCCCCTCTTACTAAAAGGAGAGATATATTTTCTCAACTCCTTTATTGTGTAATAATTCTGTTTCCAACTACTATGGAATAGCACTGTTTTCATATATAAAATGCATTTATCTATTATTCTATTCCTTAGCTTTCTATTTTTTTTTTTCAGTTAGTGTATCTGTCCATGAGCTAATACTATAGTATTTAAATTATTGCTGTGTTTCAGATACCATTGCTATGTTAAAAAAAAATATTTCATCCCATAATTTAGTGGTTTAAAACACCAATATTCACTTTATCATTAAAGATGATCATAGTGGGCCTGGAATTTGATCAGATCAGTTGTGTACTTCAGATTCAGCATCTCTCATGAGGTTTCAGATAGAAATTAACTGAAGCTGACACATCTTAAAAGTGCTTTCATTCATATTCCTGGCATATAGACTGGAAAGCCCTGGATAATGGAGATTGGAATAGTTGGTACTCCTTGATATCTTAAGAGTAAGGTCTTATGCCAGTAGAACTGGCATTCTAATGAGAAATGGACAAACACCAGAGCTTGGTAACTAAGCAAACATCAGTTTGCTTAGAGGAAAGGATCGGTGAGGACAGAGTGAGAAGGTGGCCATCTGCAAGCTGGGAAAAGAAGCCTCACCAGAAATGAATGTTGCAGTCACATTGATCTGAGATTTCCAGCATCCAGAACAGTAAAAAAAAAGTAATGTCAGTTGTTTAAACTACACAGGCTATGGTATTGTGTTATGGCATCCCAGGCTAGCTAATATGATGATAATTCAAAATCCAGTTTTAGAGTACAGTGGACTGAATTGAATGATCGAATCAATTCAGGAAATAAAAAAATCATGGCACCTCACCAGATCATCAGATGTGGATAACTTTCAAAGACAGAGATTTTTGAATAAAGCAGACATCAGGTATTTTTGAATAAGAACTCTGTTATAAAACCACAAAAAAGTGGCATAGATCTTCAACCTAAACTTTCTCTGAGGAACCTGAGACCACTTAGCTGGTTAGTTGTGCTCTGGGCAAATAGAAAAACTCAAATCTTTCTGAAAATTTCTTGAAGTATGTTCTAAACTAAAGCTCACTCCTGGGTGCAAGAACACCACTGTACTCCCCTGATCAGAAAGCTGACTGAGGGTTGTTGCATGCTAAGTGCCTACAGTCATGTGTGACTCTTTGCAACCCTAAAGATCATAGCCCTATGGTCCAGAAAAACATCTACTTCTGCTTTATTGACTACACCAAAGCCTTTGACTGTGTGGATCATCACAAACTGTAGAAAAGTCTTAAAGAGGAGGGAATACCAGACCACCTTACCTGCTTCCTGAGAAATCTATATGCAGGTCAAGAAGCAACCGTTAGAACAGGACATGGAGCAATGGAGTGGTTCCAAATTAGGAAAGAAATACTTCAAAGCTGTATACTCTCACTCTGCTTATTTAACTTATATGCAGAATATTTCATGCTGGACTTGATGAAGTACAAGCTGCAATCAGGATCGCTGGGAGAAATATCAATAACCTCAGATATGCAGTTGACAGCACACTTATGGCAGAAAACAATGAAGAACTGAAGAGCCTTTTGATGAAAGTGAAAGCGGAGAGTGAAAAAGTTGGCTTCAAACTCAACATTCAGAATACAAAGATCATGGCATCTGGTCCCACCACTTCAAGGCAAATAGGTGGAGAAACAATGGAAACAGTGAGAGACTTTATTTTGGGCGGCTCCAAAATCACTGCAGATGGTGACTGCAGCTGTGAAATTAAAAGAGGTTTGCTCCTTGGAAGAAAAGCTATGACCAACCTATACAGCATATTAAAAAGCAGAGACATTACTTTACCAACAAACCAACAAATGTTCATCTGGTCAAAGCTATGGTTTCTCCAATAGTCATGTATGGATGTGAGAGTTGGACTATAAAGAAAGGTGAGCACTGAAGAATTGATGCTTTTGAACTATGGTGTTGGAGAAGACCCTTGAGAGTCCCTTGGACTGCAAGGAGATCCAACCAGTCCATCCTAAAGGAGGATGGATATTCAATGAATGTTCATTGAACGGACTGATGCTGAAGCTGAAGCTCCAATACTTTGGCCACCTGATCCAAAGAACCGATTCATTGCAAAAGACCTTGATGCTGGCAAAGATTGAGGGCAGGAGGAGAAGGGGACAACAGAGGATGAGATGGTTGGATGACATCACCAAAACGATGGACATGAGTTTCAGTAAACTCCAGGAGTTGGTGATGGACAGGGAAGCCTGGCATGTTGCAGTCCATGGGGTTGCAGAGTCAGACACTACTGAGCAACTGAACTGAACTGAACAGAACCCACAGGAGATAAATTTTTAAGTGGAATCCTTGATAGCTTAACTATTCCTTGATTCTGTGAAAGAATGAATGAATATCATGACTTCTACGATAGAAACAGCCCTCTTCCAACTAAGGTCATATTTTTACCCCAGAGTCTCCTTATAGCATTTCTCATTTTTGCATTTTTCAGGGTGTAGATTAAGACTCAGCATGGGGATATGAAAGTTAAAACCATTACTATGGATTTACCAATGGGAAAGTTGACATTAGGCCTTGCATACATTAAGATACAGGGAACAAAAAAGAAAATGACCACCATCATATGGGATGCACAGGTGTAGAAGTCTTTGTGATTCCCTTTCAAACCATGAGTCTTCAGGGAAGATAACATGACTCCATGGGATACTAAGAGAATGAAGAAGACAACAGTGCAAATTGCTCCACCATTACCTATCATAATCCAATCAGTGCAAGCAACTTCATTAAAGGGAACATGCCACACAGGAAGTTGTCAGTGACATTGGGGCCACAGAAAGGGAGATGATAAATAAAGAGAAATTGAACCAATGAGTTCAGAAAACCAACAGTCCAGGACACCAGCAGCATGAGAACACACACCCTCCAATTCATGATGATCAAATAATGAAGAGGTTTATAGATGGCTATGTATCGGTCATAGACCACCACCACCAGAAGAATGACTTCTACACCAGCAAATAAATGATCTACAAAGACTTGAGTCATATAAGACTGGAAGGAAATAGTCTTTTTCTCATAAGTAAGTCAGTGATTGTTTTGGGAATAATGTCAATAGAATAAATAGTATCTATAAATGATAAAGAAGTCAGAGAAAAGTACATGGAGGAACCTAGTGACCTGCTGTCTATGATGCCCACTATGACAAGCAGATTTCCCAGTATTGTCACTATTTAGATGAACAAGAATGGAGCAGATAGTGTGTGTGTGTGTGTGTGTGTGTGTGTGTGTGTGTGTGTGTGTGTGTGTGCGTGCACGCATGCTTAATTGCCTAGTCTTGTACAACTCTCAGTGTCCCATGAGGAACTATATTCTCCCAGGATCCTCTGTCCTGGATTTTCCATGCAAGAATACAGGAGTGGGTTGCCATTTCCTTCTCCAGGGGACTTTACTGACAAAGGGATGAAAGATGTATCTCTTGTGTCTCCTCGACTGGCCAGCAAATTCTTTAACACTGAGCCACCTGAGAAGGTCTGGGACAGATAGAACTCTTTGCATGTCAGTGTTTTGTGTTACCACCAGGAGGATAAACTCAATTCAATCAGTTGCTCAGGCATGTCCAACTCTTTGTGACTCCATGGACTGCAGCATAACAGGCTTCCCTGTCCGTCACCAACTCTCAGACCTTGCTCAAACTCATGTCCATTGAGTCGGTGATGCCATCCAACCATCTCACCCTCTGTCATCAACTTCCTCTCCTGAAATGTTGTTACTGAACAATAAGACACCGGGATTCTTGGCCTCCAGAGGAGACGAATTCAATGCAGGGCCAGAGACGAGGCTGGATAGCTCAGAGCTTTTGTGTAATAAAGTTTTGTTAAAGTATAAAGGAGATAGAGAAAGCTTCTGACATAGGCATCAGAAGGGGGCAGAAAGAATACCCCCCTCCTAGTCTTTAGCTATAAGTTATATAGTCATTCACAGTCTGTTAATGAAAAGAAAGGAATGTTTTAGAATTTAGAATGGCACCAGATAATTCATCCTTGGCCATAAAATGATTGACTTGAATCTTGTAGAAGGGCAGATTACCAACAAATAGTTTCATTTACATAGATTAGGGGAACAATATCTGAGTAAGTAGGTTGGGCCATTTGGCGGAACTTACAGAGTCTGGAGTAAATTAACATATCTTAAGACAAACATTTCCATAAAAAAAGTATTGGTTAGCTCAAGGTTTGAGAGTAGTTAGCTTCAGGTGAAACCAGGTGTCATGGCAACACAGCATTTTAAGAGAAACCTCCTTTTAAATTTTTATAGAGAGGAAAAAAAATATCGCTGGTTTGTTTCCTCCTGCCGCTTAAGAGAGAAAAAAATGCCTGGCACTTGCAGCCTCTTTCCTCCGTTTGGAGACCCCTGGCCTTCCTGCCTGTTACCCTCTCACTCCTGCCTTCAGTCTTTCCCAGCATCTATTCACTAATATCAGAAAAAACATCAGAATAACTAGAGTTACAAAGAAATATTCTAGATCAATATGAGCATAAAAGAAGACTTGTTAAGTGGAAAGATGTACCCAGTTTGCCGACAAAATTCACAAGTACTTTCTAAATAAAAACTTACTGAAAATACCAAATAAGTTCAGTTTTTGTTAGACTAACTTACTGAAATTTAATTTCAAAACATAAAATGCAAGAATAGACAAAGTTCTAATAAGAAGTAATGAAGGGTTAAAAGGCTCATCAAGAATCAAAGTATATTTTAATTTAATTGCAATAGTTCAGTTCAGTTGCTCAGTAGTGTCCAACTCTTTGTGACACCATGAATCGCAACACGCCAGGCCTCCCTGTCCATCACCAACTCCCGGAGTTTACACAAACTCACGTCCATTGAGACGGTGATGCCATACAGTCATCTAATCCTCTGTCGCCCCCTTCTCCTTCTGCCCTCAATCTTTCCCAACATCAGGATCTCTTCAAATGAGTCAACTCTTCGCATGAGGTGGTCAAAGTTTTGGAGTTTCAATTCAACATCAGTCCTTCCAATGAACACCCAGGACTGATCTCCTTTAGGATGGACTGGTTGGATCTCCTTGCAGTCCAAGGGACTCTCAAGAATCTTCTCCAACACCACAGTTCAAAAGCATCAGTTTTTCAGCACTCAGCTTTCTTCACAGCCCAGCTCTCACATCCATACATGACCACTGGAAAAACCATAGCCTTGACTAGATGGACATTTGTTGGCAAAGTAATGTCTCTGCTTTTTAATATGCTGTCTAGCTTGGTCATAACTTTCCTTCCAAGGAGTAAGTGTCTTTTGATTTCATGGCTGCATTGACCATCTGCAGTGATTTTTGAGCCCCAAAACAATAAAGTCTGACACTGTTTCCACTGTCTCCCCATCTATTTCCCATGAAGTGATGGGACCAGATGCCATGATCTTCGTTTTCTGAATGTTAAGCTTTAAGCCAACTTTTGCACTTTCCTCTTTCACATTCATCAAGAGGCTTTTTAGTTCCTCTTCACTTTCTGCCATAAGAGTGGTGCCATCTGCATATGTGAGATTATTGATATTTCTCCCAGAAATTTTGATTCCAGCTTGTGATTCTTCCATCCTAGCATCTCTCATGATGTACTCTTCACATAAGTTAAATAAGCAGGGTGACAACATATAGCCTTGATGTACTCCTTTTCCTATTTGGAACAAGTATGTTTTTCCAATTGCACTCATTTCACACGCTAGTAAAGCAATACTTAATCTTCTCCAAACCAGGCTTCAGCAATAAGTGAACCGTGAACTTCCAGATGTTGAAGCTGGTATTAAAAAAGGCAGAGGAACCAGAGATCAAATTGGCAACATCTGCCTGATCATCAAAAAAGCAAGAGAGTTCCAGAAAAACATCTATTTCTGCTTTATTGACTATGCCAAAGTCTTTGACTATGTGGATCACAATAAACCATGGAAAATTCTGAAAGAGTTGGGAATACCAGACCGCCTGACTTGCCTCTTGAGAAACCTGTATGCAGGTCAGGAAGTAACAGTTAGAACTGGACATGGAACAACAGACTGGTTCCCAATAGGAAAAGGAGTATGTCAAGGCTGTATATTGTCACCCTGCTTATTTAACTTATATGCAGAGTACATCATGAGAAACACTGGGCTGGAAGAAGCACAAGCTGGAATCAAGATTGCTGGGAGAAATATCAATAACCTCAGATATGCAGATGACACCACCCTCATGGCAGAAAGTGAAGAGGAACTAAAAAACCTCTTGATGAAAGTGAAAGAGGAGAGTGGAAAACTTGGCGTAAAGCTTAACATTCAGAAAACTAAGATCATGGCATCTGGTCCCATCACTTCATGGCCAATAGATGGGGAAACAATGGAAGCAGTGGCTGACTTTATTTTTTGGGCTCCAAAATCACTGCAGATGGTGATTGCAGCAATGAAATTAAAAGACGCTTACTCCTTGGAAGGAAAGTTATGACCAAGCTAGACAGCACATTAAAAAGCAGAGACATTACTTTGCCAACAAAGGTCCGTCTAGTCAAGGCTATGGTTTTTCCAGTGGTCATGTATGGATGTGAGAGTTGGGCTGTGAAGAAAGCCGAGTGCTGAAAAACTGATGCTTTTGAACTATGGTGTTGGAGAAGACTCTTGAGAGTCCCTTGGACTGCAAGGACATCATATCACTCAATTCTAAAGGAAATCAATCCTAAATATTCCTTGGAAGTACTGATGTTGAAGGTGAAGCCACAATACTTTGGCCTCAGAATGTGAAGAGCCAGCTCATTAGAAAATACCTTCGTGCTGGGAAAGACTGAAGACAAAAGGAGAAGGTAGTGGCAGAAGATGAGATGGTTAGACAGCATCAACAACTCAATGGACAGACATTAGTTTGAGCAAACTCTATGAGATCGTGGAGGACAGAGAAGCCTGGCGTGCTGCAGTCTATGGAGTTTTAAAGAGTTGGACATGACTCAGCACCTCAACAACAACAACAAACACAGTATAAAATGCAAAGGAAATATTGATATGTTTAACGATGTAAATGTAAAAAAAAAATTTCTAAATAATCCCAGATATTCTATTGAGCATAAAAACATCAAAAGTTAACAAGAAACTGAAAACACAATAATTCCACATACATAGTAAATTAGATAATTACCTTAGCATATAATTAAGTCATAAAATCAGTATGAAAAATATTAGCAATCAAATAAAAGACATAAAATTCATTAATAAGCAGTGAATGAGAAAGGAATACAAGCCACCTTAAATACCTGAATAGATGCCAAAATTCAATTCTATTTATGTTTTTATAATTAAAGTATACAAATGAAACACTGTTTATTTAATTAAATTGTCACATACCACAAATGTTTATCAAGCACTGGTTGTTTGCGAATGTGTTCAAATAGGTATTTTCCAGTAAGAGGGGAGCGTGAATTTGTTACAAGTTCATGGATGGCATTTTGGCAAAAACATTGAATGTCAACATTATAAATACATATAAAATCAACCCAACAATTTCACCTCCAGGAATTCATACTTATAAAATGTCAAAAACATTTCATTGTAGAATCATTTACTATCTACAAAGACTGGGGAACACATTAAGAGGAACAGATGCATCCACTTTTGTGTATCTTCATAAAGTGGGAGAAATTTTAAAGAAATGAAAAGATTTAAGAACAGCACAGTGGTAAGACACAAAATTTATTCAATTGAAAGATAAACACAAACACATGTATGAAAATATGTTTGTTCTTGCAAAGGTTATTACTTAAAGAATTTCAGAAGCAGAATATAGTGACTGCATCTGGAGTGACTGAGAGACATTGATTTGGAATGTGAAGGAGATTTATTTTACAATATTCCTTTTTGCATAAGCTTTATTTTTAATAGCATTATTTGACAACATACTTGTTTTTTTTTTCCATTTACTTTTATTAGTTGGAGGCTAATTACTTTACAATATTGTAGTGGTTTTTGCCATACATTGACATGACTCAGCCATGGATTTACATGTGTTCCCCATCCCGTTCCCTCTTCCCACCTCCCTCTCCACCCGATCCCTCTGGGTCTTCCCAGTGCACCAGCCCCGAGCACTTGTCTCATGCATCCAACCTGGGCTGATGACCTGTTTCACCCTAGATAATATACATGTTTCGATGCTATTCTCTTGGAACATCCCACCCTCGCCTTCTCCCATAGAGTCTAAAAGTCTGTTCTGAACATCTATGTCTCTTTTTCTGTTTTGCATATAGGGTTATCGTTACCATCTTTTTAAATTCCATATATAGGTGTTAGTATGCTGTAATGTTCTTTATCTTTCTGGCTTACTTCACTCTGTATAATGGGCTCCAGTTTCATCCATCTCACTAGAACTGATTCAAATGAATTCTTTTTAATGGCTGAGTAATATTCCATGGTGTATATGTACCACAGCTTCCTTATCGATTTGTCTGCTGATGGGCATCTAGGTTGCTTCCATGTCCTGGCTATTATAAACAGTGCTGCGATGAACATTGGGGTGCACGTGTCTCTTTCAGATCTGGTTTCCTCGGTGTGTATGCCCAGCAGTGGGATTGCTGGATCATATGGCAGTTCTATTTCCAGTTTTTTAAGGAATCTCCACACTGTTCTCCATAGTGGCTGTGCTAGTTTGCATTCCCACCAACAGTGTAAGAGGGTTCCCTTTTCTCCACACCCACTCCATACTTGTTTTTATTTAAAAATATGTATTATGCTAAAATTTCATATGTAAGGCAAATGAAACAGAATAAATAGGATAGTTTATACCACATTAAACATTTTAACTAGTATAATAAATAAATTGAAGATAAAGGAAGAGAACCTAACTGAAAATTAAAACTAAAAATGAAAAGGTAATAAAAGAAAATGAAGGAATTAACTAAACATTTCTGTAACTCTTTAAAAGTTTCATTGACTAAAAAACTACATATTGTTTATTGACTCTCTACAATAAATGAGTTCCTTCTTTATAAGTGAAGTGACAACCCAGACATTATCCAGTTTATATTCTAGAAAGGAAATTGATTAAAAGCACAAACACAGTTTATTTTTACTTATAATTAACATTAATCCTACAAAGAAAAGAAGAGTTTACATCAGGTTTGCGATAGCTTTTTTATTTAAAAGAAATTGGCCCTAATGATAATTTACTGTCTTCATGACAATAAATGTACTGAATTACTATTTGATCAGACTTTTTTTTCTCCAGAACATCTTCATAGCATTAATCATCTCAGAATTTTGTAGACTGTAGATTAATGTGTTAAGCATGGCAGTTGTGACTGTATAAAACACACACAATGGTTTATCAAAGGGGAGGGGCTTAGGAGATCTTGCATATATGAAAATACAGGGGACAAAGAAGCAGACAACCACAGCGATGTGGGAAATGCAGGTCTGGAGAGCTTTCTGCTTGCCTTCTTGACTAAGGTTTCTTAGAGACTGCAAGATGATTACATAGGAGATGAGTAAGAGCAGAAACACAGTAGTGCAGATCAGTCCTCCATCAACAACAACTAAGATGACAATGACACAGGTGTCAGTACAGACCAGTTTCAACAAGAGGTACATGTCACATATAAAGTGATCAATGACATTAGGGCCACAGAATGGGAGTTCATAGATAACACTATGCTGAATTACTGAGTGCAAAAACCTCTAATGCAGGACACCAACAGCAGAACAACACACATCCTCTGTCTCATGATAGCCAAATAATGCAAGGGCTTACAGATGGTCACATAGTGGTCACAGGCCATCACCAACAGAAAGAAGAATCCTATTCCACCAAAAATGATGTGTTCTAGAAGCAGTTGACTCATGCAAGCTTCAAATGATGGTATTTTCCCCAAAGAATCAAGAATAAATCAATCTGGGGGTTAGAGAAGATGAATAAGCAACATCAATACTTGATAAGCAAGCAAGAAAAAAGTTAATTGGCAATTTCAGGGTCTTACTGATGGTTATAGTCATCATAATAAGCAAGTTGTCCACTACCATGTACACATTCTACACAAAGCTGTAGAAGAGTAAGAACATAACAGAAAGGACTTTCTGCTCTTTTCAAATCTGTGTGAGGCCCAAGAGGATGAAATAAGTTATGCTGTTCCTTGGCTCCCTCTAGTCTGGACAGGAGTTGACTTTACGTATTATAAGCAGTTGATCTGCAAAGCAAGTGGAGGAATCTTTTAAATGCATTAAATATGAATTTTTTCATTTATTCGTTCAATTAAAACAAGGCATATGGAGTATCTGTGTCCAATGTATCATGGGCTCCCCTTGTAGTTCAGACAGTAAAGAATCTGCCTGCAATGCAGGAGACCCAGTTTCGATCCCTGGGTTGGGAAGATCCCCTGGAAAAGAGCATGGCAACCCACTCCAGTATTCTTGCCTGGAGAATTCAATGGACAGTGTATCCTGGCAGGATGCAGTCCATGGGATTGTAAAGAGTCAGACATGCATGTGTGACTAACACATCCCTATCCTTAGTGGCATGGCGCATAACAAGGGGTCATACCATCTCAAGGCACTGCATTAAGGGCCATTGCAAGAATATTCATACAATAGAATGAGTCATAGTGTAGAATTATATCAATCAATCTGGAATAAGAGAAGACTTCCTGGAGGCAGTAATCCTATGGCTGAATTTTCAAGGAAAAGCAAAAGAATAGGAAAAGGTGGGGAGTGTATTCCATGGAAAAGTTCACCATTTGTAAAGTTGTGCTAGAGTCACACTTAATCTAATTTATATATTCGTTGAGAGTAGGTCAAACTTTAAATAAAAGGTCAATGACTGGGATTGTCTCAAAACTCACTGAGACAACTTTCTTATGGTCTTCAGTTGGATGTTCCTCTTTTTTCTAACCAGTAAATACTGAAACAATCTAATTTTGTGTCTTCAGCCCCTATTCTAGCTATATTTTGAAACTTGTGCTTGTAATATCTCTAATTTTGGACATCTCTAGCTGGATATCAATGCAGTATATTTGAAATTTAAAAATTCTTCTCAATAAAAAGAAGCTTCTTGGCTCATTAAATGGTACCACCTTCAGTGTGTACTCAGGAAAAAAAACCTCACAGCGTTTTCCCCTCCTTTATTGATCTCATATCACATATTTATATCTTTAACAAACCCTGTTACTCCAGTGTCAAAATATATCACAAATTGATCATTCCCATCTCTATTTCCTTCATGGCTTCTTGAAATAGCTCTGGCAGGCATGCCCTCTTTTATTCTGACCTCCAACAATTTGTTCTCCTAAGGAAGCCCCAGTAATTCGCTTTTAATTTGTGTCCTGATCTTATCACCCAACTGCTGAAAACTTCCCAGGTGGTTCCAATCATACACTCACATTTAATATTACAGTAGCAATAACAGTAATTCTCATTTTTTATTTGAAATTACTGAGGCTGGGGCATCTTGATTAATCTCCCCAAGGTCACGCATTTTCCAAATGAAAAAAAAAAAAAAAAAAAACTAGCACTGGAATTTAAGTTTGACTTATTTCAAAATGATCTAAGTTCTTACACAACGTGTCACACAACTGTGAGGCCTGGATATAAGTGCTTAGTCTCACCTTGTACAGGCTTGTTCACAATCTGAGGGAAGAATTCTTAACTCCCTCATAATGACATGGAATTCTTTTCATCCAGTTTGACAACAGAGGTCAAAGACTGCTTAACGACATATTTTCTTTCATTCAGCTCTCTGTTCGTCCCCTCCATGGACTCAACTGATTATCTGTCTTGTAGATTATTTAAAGTAATTTCACAGAGCTCACTCACACACTCACACACACAAGAAAAACTTACTATGTGAGGATAATTTTAAAAGGTCTGCAAAACCCGTGTCTCCATAGGAAGATAGCAGTGAGTCATTTCCCAGGGAAATTGATCTCAAGCAAGTGCTTTTCCTACATATTCCAATATTAAAAAAAAAAAAAAGGATGTTCAATTGTTTAGTCCTTCTCATGTTGATGTGGTCAGACTAGTTGAAAGTTGAACTGAGATTTTGAGATGCTACTTTCTTGTGCTGTCTTTCCTCCTTTTTTCCTTTTGTTTAATGAATTGTGTTAAGACTAACAAAGAATCTCCTGAAAAATTTATATCAGTTATTAAAAAGATATCATCATTTTCCCCAATAAAGTAAAAAATGACCACATTTAGACTATTTTTATACAAGAACAAAACAATCATTTTGTCTCAAGGAACTAATTTATCAAACATTCCTTGACAAATTGATAAACTTGCTATATAGCAAGTTTATAATTCTTTTTATTTTGCACTCATTTTATCCTGACTTGACATTTATTATATATAAAAATGTTATCACCAATTTGAATATAGCATTTATACTTTTATCTATTTTTTTTTAAATTTAAGTCATCTATTTTATGCCAGGAACTATGTTATGGGTGAGGACACAGTAATTAAGAAAGCAGGAGGAAAACTGTGTAAAAGTTCATTCCCACATGGACCTTATATTCTCATAATAGAGTCAGATGATAAATAAGAGACAATGTAATAAAGAAGTTGTAGTCTTATGTAGTGATTATAGGAAAACAAATAGGGTTCTATGTCAGAAATAAGAAGGAGAATTCTACAATGGATCCTTTAATCAGAGAAGACCTTTCCTAAAAGGTGAAGCTTTGACTGAGATGTAAATGATAAGAATGGTCACCATTGAAATCGTAGTTACAGTCAAATTAAGCAAAAAATAATTGAGTTAAATTATCTCACTTCAGAGATGACCTGGTAAAAAAATTCTAAAAATTTAAAAGGAATTTTAATAGTAGTACTTTTTTTTTTTTTTTTTGACTTTTTGGCAGTGGCAGTCTAGAAGAGCAAGGAGAAATGTATTTTGCTATTTTATTTTATTTTTTAACTTTTGGCCCCACTTCATGGCACGTGTGATGGTAATTCCATGGCTAGAGATTGGATATGTGCCCCCTGCAGTAGAAGCATGGAATTAGCTTACCACTTTAGGACAAGTGAGTAGTCCCATTATCAATTTGGGATTTCCCTGGTGGCCCAAAGATTAAGACTCTGTGTTTTCAGTGTAAGAACAGAAATTTGAACCCCTGTTCAGAGAACTAAAATCCCACATAATGCCAGGAGTGGACAAAAACAATCATAGACAATTTTTTTTAATAATAATAATAAAATATTTAAAAGACTCCAACAATAAAATGTTCTTAATAACTAACACTTAGTTGTATGACAGTTTATACATATAAGAGTTTATATTTTATTTGATCTTGAAAATATCTCCAATTATTCCCCATTTAGCAAAACTTGAGAAAGACATATTTTGCCCAAATTTACATTATAAGTGGCAAAGCTAGGATTTGATCTCAGAAGAATCTTCCTCAGAAAGACTATGCTTTTGACCATGAGCATATACTAAAACTTTTCACTTATTCCTAAAAAATGTCCATGAAATAAATCATATATAAAAATCCCACTAAAAATGGAAAACTATAAAAATGAGGTTCTTAAAGTGAATGACTGGTTAACATTATAATAAAATGAGTTTTTGATACCAAGTCCAAGTTTATGTTTATTGTCGCATGTCAGGTCAATGAATTGAGACACAAAATTTAGGGTAAGAGGTGGCAAATTTCTTCAGAAAGCTAGTAGAGTGAGGATATGGTAGATTACTGTTCAAAAGGACCATCTTGCTTGGGTTTGGGTGCTAGTTTCCTTATAGAATGAAAATAGAGAGGTGAAGGAGTAAAGTAAAAAAGGTGATGTGTGTGCTTAGTCACTCAGTCATGTCCGACTCATTGTGACTCCAGGAATTGCAGTCTGCCAGCTCCTCTGTCCATGGAGATTCTCTAGAAAGAATACTGGAGTGGGTTGCCTTGCTCTCCTTCAGGAGATCTTTCCAACCCAAGGCTCAAACCTAGGTCTCCGGCATTGCATGTAGATTTTTTTACCATCTGAGCCACCAGGGAAGCCAAAAAATGATAAGCTGATGCGAATATTTCCTAGTTCTGGCCAGACTACAGAGGATATGCATTATTTTCTTCTTTCCTGCAGTCATTCCCGGGGGGACTGGTCAGAATCTTTCCTTGAGCTAAATAAATGTAATTTTTCTTAATGTTTAGGCATGAGAGGCAGTATTCCCAGAGATGGACCATTTCTTTTGTACTTTATAAGCCTCAGACGACGTCTCTTTAGTGATTCACTTGTAGCAATAGTAATAGAATACAAAAGTTAAAGTAAAAGAAACAGATCCAGTGTGGAGTCATGTTTGTTCTTTCCCATTACAGTTACATTGATTTTAGTGTATCTATATAAAGAAGTAAAGCAATAACCCAGAGTGACTCAGCCATAAAAAGGAACAAAATTGGGTCATTTATAGAGACGTGGATGGACCTAGAGATTGTCATACACAGTGAAGTATGTCAGAAACAGAAATACAAATATTGTATAGTAATGTATATAGGTAGAATCTGAAAAAAATTGATATAAATGACCTTATTTATAAAGCATAAATAGACACTCAGAAGTAGAGAACAAACGTATGGATACTAAAAGGAAAGGCATGTGTAGAATGAATTGTGAGATTGGGACTGATATATATACACTATTGATGCTATGGGTAGAATAATGAGTCATAATATAGGTAACTAATGAGAACCTACTGCATAGGGGACTCTACTCAATTCTCTGTGGTGACCTAAATGAGAAGGAAATCCAAAAAAAGCAGAGATATATGTGTATGTGTAGCTGGTTCACTTTGCTGTACAGCAGAAAGTAGCACAACAGTGCAAAGCAACCATATCAGTGTGTGTGCTAAGTTGCTTCAGCCATGTCCAACTTTTTGCGACCCTATGGACTGTATACAGCAATAAAAATTTAAAAAAGAGAATGCTTTTAGATTTACAGAAAAACTGAGAACACATTCAGAAAATTTCTATATATTCTACATAACATCTTATATTGCTATGGCACAATTGTTGCAAATTAATAAACCAGTATTTATACATAAAAATAAAGCTGTATGAGGAAACTGAGAATTAGTTAGATCTATATGACTGGTATGTAAAGATATTCAGAAGGCTGACTAGTGCAAAGGAAAATTTATACACAGAGACATAAATACACACACACATACACATATATATGCATACACTTGTAGTTTCAAAATATTGGTTGAATCTCAGAAACTGAGGGACTGATTTTGGAAGAACTAGGGGGTATGTATAAGGTTTATTCTACTTTTATTTGCCTGGATTCTATATTTAGTATTTAAAATTATTCATCTTATTTTCAATTTTGATTTAAAAATTAAATACTACACTAAAAAATTCATGTGTAAAGCAAATGAAATAGAAAAGAAGAATGGTTCATATAGAATTAAAATTTTAACTAGTATAATAATGAAAATGAGGTAAAGGATGAGAATTCAACTTGAAACCAAGAATGAGAAAGTAATGAAAGTAAATTCAGAAGTTAATTAAAAATTAGTGTGTTCTATAAAAATTTCATTGACTAATTCATTAAATACTATTTATTGATGTTCCACTGAATGTATTCCACCTCTTTAAATGCAATGATAAAAACAGACATGAAAGAGTGTACATTCTAGCAGGGAAACTATCATTTTTTATTAAAAAATAGTTCATTCTTTAATTCAATTATTATAAATCCTTTAGAAAAAAGGATAGCTTGCATCACATTTGTAAAGACTTAAACATTCCAAATAAATTGGTCCTAAGCAAGAGAGTTCCAGAAAAACATCTATTTCTGCTTTATTGACTATGCCAAAGCCTTTGACTGTGTGGATCACAATAAACTGTGGAAAATTCTGAAAGAGATGGGAATACCAGACCACCTGACGTTACTCTTGAGAAACCTGTATACAGATCAGGAAGCAACAGTTAGAACTGGGCATAGAACAACAGCCTGGTTCCAAATAGGAAAAGGAGTATGTCAAGGCTGTATATTGTCACCCTGCTTACTTAACTTATATGCAGAATACATTATGAGAAACGCTGGGCTGGAGGAAGCACAAGCTGGAATCAAGATTGCCGGTAGAAGTATCAATACCCTCAGATATGCAGATGACACCACCCTTATGGCAGAAAGTGAAGAAGAACTAAAGAGCCTCTTGATGAAAGTGAAAGAAGAGAGTGACAAAGTTGGTTTAAAACTCAACATTCAGAAAACTAAGATCATGGCATCTGGTCCCATCACTTCATGGCAAATAGATGGGGAAACAGTGGAAACAGTGACTGACTTTATTTTTCTCAGCTCCAAAATAACTGCAGATGGTGATTGCAGCCATGAAATTAAAAATTAAAATTTTCCTTGGAAGGAAATTATGAGCAACTTAGATAGCATATTAAAAAGCAGAGACATTACTTTGCCAACAAAGGTCCATCTGGTCAAGGCTATGGTGTTTCCAGTGGTCATGTATGGATGTGAAAGTTGGACTACAAAGAAAGCTGAGTGCTGAAGAATTGATGCTTTTGAACTGTGGTGTTGGAGAAGACTCTTGAGAGTCTCTTGGACTGCAAGGAGATCCAACCAGTCCATCCTAAAGGACATCAGTCCTGGGTGTTCATTGGAAGGACTGATATTGAAGCTGAAACACCAATACTTTGGTCACCTGATGTGAAGAGCTGACTCATCTGTAAAGACCCTGATGCTGGGAGGGATTGAGGGCAGGAGGAGAAGGGGACGAGAGAGGATGAGATTATTGGATGGCATCACCGACTCAATGGACATGAGTTTGGGTAAACTGCGGAGTTGGTGATGGACAGGGAGGCCTGGTGCACTGCAGTTCATGGGGTTGGAAAGAGTCAGACACAACTGAGTGACTGAACTGAAACGAACTTAAGGCTAAGGTAGTTTCTTTCTGATGAATAACACACTTATTTAATACTTGATCTCATTGTGTTTCTCCAGAATTTCTTCATAGCATTAGTCATCTCAGAATTTCTTAGACTGTAGATTAATGGGTTCAGCATGGGGGTTATGACTGTATAAAATACATTCAATGATTTGTCAAAGGGGAAGGTCTTAGCAGGTCTTGAATACATGAAAATACAGAGAAGAAAGAAGCAGAAAACAACAGTGATGTGAGAACCACAGGTCTGGAGGGCTTTCTGCCTCCCTTGCTGACTCAGGTTCTTCAGAGAGTACAGGATGACTCCATAGGAGAGGAGTAAGAGCAGGAAAACCATAGCAGAGCTCAGTCCTCCATTGGCCACCACTAAGATGCCAGTGGCATAGGTGTCAGTACGGACTAGTTTCAGTAAGGGGTACATGTCACACATAAAGTGGTCAATGACATTGGAGCCACAGAATGGGAGCCCATAAACAGTGCCAAGTTGAATTACTGAGTGTAGAAAACCTCCAACACAAGATAGGACTAGGAGCACAACACACACCCTGTGCCTCAGGATCACCAAGTAATGCAAGGTCTTACAGATGGCCACATAGCGGTCATAGACCATCACCAGCAGAAGGAAGACCTCTGATCCTCCAAAAAGGTGTTCAGTAAAGAACTGGGTCATACAAAATTGGAAGGATATTGTATTTACCCCAAAGAACAAGTCTGAAATCAATCTGGGGGAAACAGAAGAAAAGTAAATTAAATCTCTAAATGTTAAGCTAGCAAGAAAAACGTACGTAGGTGAATTCAGAGTCTTACTGACAGTTATAGTCACAAAAATGAGCAGGTTGCCCACCATAGTCAAAATGTAGAGAAGCAAGAACAACAAAAAGAACTTTCTGTTCCTTTGGAATCTGTGTGAGATCCAAGAGGATGAAATAAGTTACATTGCTCCTTGGCTCCATCTAATCTGGATGGAGGCAATTTACCTGCAAAACAAGGGAGAAATCTTTTAAATGCATTTTATTTATTTATTTGTTATTTTTTTCACTTGTCCTTATTCCCTTTACTCTTTTTTTAAATAGTTTTTAATTGAAGGATAATTGATCTACAGAATTTTCTTTTCTGTCAAACCTCAACATGCATTTTAAATTAATCTTTTTATTAATCAATTCAATTAAAACAATGTATATGGAATTTCTGTGTCCAATGCATCACAAACATTATAATTACCAACTTTAATAAGGCATAGTTCCCTATCTTCAGTGATAGGGCACATAGCAAGGGGTCAAACAATTCCAAGCCAATGCATTAAAGGCCATTACAGAGTATTCATACAATGCTGAGAGTCACAATATTAGCGTTATACCAAAAAATCTGGAATAACAGATGACTTCCTGGAGAAAGTGATGCTTTGATTGGGCTTTCAAGGAAAAGTAAAAGAACAAGAAAAGACGAAAAGGGAATTCCATGGAAAGATACCCCATTTATGAAATGCCAAATGTTAACTACTGAGTCCTACTGAATGAAATTTACATATTTGGTGAGAGCAGATCAAACTGTAAGTATAAAGTCAATACCCTGGATTGTCTCAAAACTCACTGAAACTTCTTTCTTGGGGTCTTTAGTTGGATAGTCCTCTTTTTTCCTGACCAATAAATACTGAAACAGTCTAATTTTGTGTATCCAGCCTGTATGTGTGCACTTATTTTGAATCTTGTGCATGTAACCCCTCCAGTTTTGGACATCTCTATTTGGATATCAGTTTGGTATGTTTACAAGAAATAATTTTTTTTCCAAAATAAAAGGTGTTCCTCTTCTCATTGAATGGTATAACCTTCAAAGTAATTGCTCAGACCAAATAATCATCATCATCATCATCATCATCATCATCTCAGAGTGTTTTTCACTCCCTTATTGATCTCATAGGACTTTTTCATAGCTTTACCAAGTCCTCTAGTCTCTACTTTCATAATGTATCACAAATTTAATCCTTCCATACCCTCATTACCTTCCTGGCCCAGTTCAACTGCCTCTGGCCAAGTATGTCCTCTTTTATTCTCACCTTCAACAATTTGTTCTCCTGAAGCAGTCCAAGTGGTTTTCTTTAAATTGTGTTCTGGTTCTAGTGGTAAAAAACCCACCTGCCAATGCAGGAGACATGAGAAGAAGGTTCAATCCCTGGGTCGGGAAGATCCACTGAAGGAACGCATGGCAACTCACTCCAGTGTTCTTGCCTGGAGAATCCCATGGACAGAGGAGCCTGGCAGGCTACAGTCCATACTGTCACATAGAGCTGGACACAACTGAAGAGACTTAGCACGCATGAATGCATATCATTCTAGTGCTCAAAACAACCATGATGGATTCCAATCATGCACTCACAATTTAGAATATCACACTTAACATTACAGTCACAATAATGGTATTTCTCACATTTTATTTGAAATAATTGCCCCAAGGCCACACATTTTTATATGATAAAACTAGAACTGGTATTGAAGTTTGACTTACTTCAGAATGGCTTACTTTCTTACACAATATAGTCACACAACTGTGAAGCCTGAATTCCACTATTAATTTAGTCTCACCTTGTAGAGAAATGTTCACAGTCTGAAAAAAGATGTATTAACTCACTCATGAAGACTTGGAAATCTTTTCATCCAGTATGACAACAGAGGTCAAAAGACTGCTTGAAGATAATTTTCCTTCATTCAACTCTCCGTTTATTTCCTCCATAAACTTGTCTGATTATTCAGAAGATTTCCATATTCATTGTATACTATTTAAAGAACTTGCACAGAGCTCACCAAAAAAAAAAAAAAAAAAAAAAAAAAAAAAAAAAAAAAAAAAAAAAAAAAAAAAAAAAAAAAACGAAAGAAAGAAAAAAAGTTTACCATGTTAGGGTAATTTAACGAAAAGAATTGCAAATCTTATATTTCCATAGGAAGACAGGAACTAGCCATTTCCCAGGGAAGCTGATCTCAAGTAAGTTCTTTTCCTACTTATTTTAGTATAGAAAAATTCCATTCAATTATTTAGTCCTTTTCATTCAATCAAGTTGGTTTGATAAAACTCAGTTCAGATCAACTCAGTCGTGTCCAGCACTGTGAGGCCCCATGGTTGAAAGTTGAATTGAAATGTTGACATGCTATTTTCTTGTGCTACTTTTCTTTCTTTATCTTACTGCATTGCTTTAAGCTTAATAAAGAACATATTGAAAATGTATATAATTCTTACAAAGATATCATCATATTTCCCAGTAGGGTCAAAAAAATCACTGGACATTTTCTCTCTTCTGATTTCATTTATCATTGTCTTAGAATTGGCATGTGTCCAAGATTGATTCTTGCTTAATTAAATTCACTTGGATTTTACACTACATTTTAAAGCAACATATGTAAAGATACTACTAAACCACATCACAGAATTAGGGTTAAAAAGATATTACAGCTCCCGCACCCGCAGCGCAGCTGGAAGCGGCGGAGCGGAAGCCCTGGCAATGGCTGCCATCCGAAAGAAGCTGGTGATTGTGGGGGATGGGGCCTGTGGGAAGACCTGCCTCCTCATCGTCTTCAGCAAGGATCAGTTCCCAGAGGTCTACGTCCCTACTGTCTTTGAGAACTACATCGCAGACATAGAGGTGGATGGCAAGCAGGTGGAGCTGGCTCTGTGGGACACAGCAGGGCAGGAAGACTACGACCGCCTGCGGCCTCTCTCCTACCCGGACACTGACGTCATTCTCATGTGCTTCTCCATCGACAGCCCCGACAGTCTGGAAAACATTCCTGAGAAGTGGACCCCGGAAGTGAAGCACTTCTGCCCCAATGTGCCCATCATCCTGGTGGGCAATAAGAAGGACCTGAGGCAAGATGAGCATACCCGGAGAGAGCTGGCAAAGATGAAGCAGGAACCTGTTCGATCTGAGGAAGGCCGGGACATGGCGAACCGGATCAGTGCCTTTGGCTACCTTGAGTGCTCAGCCAAGACCAAGGAGGGGGTGCGGGAGGTATTTGAGATGGCCACTAGGGCCGGCCTCCAGGTCTGCAAGAATAAGCGCCGGAGGGGCTGCCCCATTCTCTGAGATCCCCAAGACCTCCCCTCCTTCCTTCAGGGGGTTGCAGAAAGTCCCTCTGCCCTCTGTGACCCCACCCTATCAGGGATCCTTGCTGAAGGCTCCCTTTCCCAATTCCCCCCTGCCCAGGACTGCATTGAGTTTCCCCAGCCCTGACACTGGTGGCCGAAGGCACGCCCCCTCCCACCAGCACCCTGGGAATAGAGGGGTGCATCCTGCCTCTCAGAGCACAGCCCCTCCTCCTGTTGCCTTGGTCCTCGGGTGGGGCCCTTGATCCCTTTGGCCTTCCCCAGAGGATCATCACACCAGCACTTTATACACTTCCTGCTCACAACAGATCTGGGGTAGGGGACTTGGCGGGTGTAACCGAACGAATCCCAGGCCCCTGGTGTTTCTGCTTTGGGCAGGAGCCTTGTCTCTGGCTATTCTTGGTGTGGGACGTGAATAAAGGTCACAGGCTCCAAAAAAAAAAAAAAAAAAAAAAAAGATATTACAGATTGCTGTGGCCAAAACTTCCAAATCTATGTTGAATAGTAGTGGTGAGAGTGGGCACCCTTGCCTTGTTCCTGATTTTAGGGGAAATGCTTTCAATTTTTCACCATTGAGGGTAATGCTTGCTGTGGGTTTGTCATATATAGCTTTTTTTATGTTGAGGTATCTTCCTTCTATTCCTGCTTTCTGGAGAGGTTTAATCATAAATGGGTGTTGAATTTTGTCAAAGGCTTTCTCTGCATCTATTGAGATACTCATATGGTTTTTATCTTTCAGTTTGTTAATGTGGTGTATTACATTGATAGATTTGCGGATATTAAAGAATCCTTGCATTCCTGGGATAAAGCCCACTTGGTCATGGTGTATGATTTTTTTAATATGTTGTTGGATTCTGTTTGCTAGAATTTTGTTAAGGATTTTTGCGTCTATGTTCATCAGTGATATTGGCCTGTAGTTTTCTTTTTTGTGGCATCTTTGTCTGGTTTTGGAATTAGGGTGATGGTGGCCTCATAGAATGAGTTTGGAAGTTTACCTTCTTCTGCAATTTTCTGGAAGAGTTTGAGTAAGATAGGTGTTAGCTCTTCTCTAAATTTTTGGTAGAATTCAGCTGTGAAGCCATCTGGTCCTGGGCTTTTGTTTGCTGGAAGATTTTTGATTACAGTTTCGATTTCCTTGCCTGTGATGGGTCTGTTAAGATCTTCTATTTCTTCCTGGTTCAGTTTTGGAAAGTTATACTTTTCT
The DNA here is from genome assembly GCF_019320065.1 of Cervus canadensis. Taxonomy (NCBI): domain Eukaryota; kingdom Metazoa; phylum Chordata; class Mammalia; order Artiodactyla; family Cervidae; genus Cervus; species Cervus canadensis. The sequence goes on along the minus strand of NC_057392.1, from coordinate 6,891 downwards.
AAGAATTTGTCCATTTCTTCCAAGTTGTCCCTTTTATTGGCATAGAGCTGCTGTTACTAGTCTCTTATGATCCTTTGTATTTCAGTGTTGTCTGTTGTGATCTCTCCATTTTCATTTCTAATTTTGTTGATTTGGTTCTTCTCTCTTTGCTTCTTAATGAGTCTTGCTAATGGTTTGTCAATTTTGTTTGTTTTTTCAAAAAAACAGCTTTTAGCTTTGTTGATTTTTGCTATGGTCTCTTTAGTTTCTTTTGCATTTATTTCTGCCCTAATTTTAAAGATTTCTTTCCTTCTACTAATCCTGGGGTTCTTCATTTCTTCCTTCTCTAATTGCTTTAGGTGTAGAGTTAGGTTATTTATTTGGCTTTTTTCTTGTTTCTTGAGGTGAGCCTGTAATGCTATGAACCTTCCCATTAGCATTGCTTTTACAGTATCCCATAGGTTTTGGGTTGCTGTGTTTTCATTTTCATTCATTTCTATGTATATTTTGATTTCTTTTTTGATTTCTTCTATGATTTGTTGGTTATTCAGAAGTGTGTTATTTAGCCTCCATATGTTTGAATTTTTAACAATTTTTTTCCTGTAATTGAGATCTAATCTTACTGCACTGTGGTCAGAAAAGATGACTGGAATGATTTCAATTTTTTTGAATTTTCCAAGACCAGATTGATGGCCCAGGATGTGATCTATTCTGGAGAAGGTTCCATGTGCACTTGAGAAAAAGGTGAAGTTGATTGTTTTGGGGTGAAATGTCCTATAGATATCAATTAGGTCTAGCTGGTCCATTGTGTCATTTAAGGTTTGTGTTTCCTTGTTAATTTTCTGTTTAGTTGATCTATCCATAGGTGTGAGTGGGGTATTAAAGTCTCCCACTATTATTGTGTTACTATTAATTTCCTCTTTCATACTCATTAGCATTTGCCTTACATATTGCAGTGCTCCTATGTTGGGTGCATATATATTTATAATTGTTATATCTTCTTGGATTGATCCTTTGATCATTATGTAGTGTCCTTCTTTGTCTCTTTTCACATCCTTTATTTGAAAGTCTATTTTATCTGATATGAGTATTGCAACTCCTGCTTTCTTTTGGTCTCCATTTGTGTGAAATATTTTTTTCCAGCCCTTCACTTTTAGTCTGTATGTGTCTCTTGTTTTGAGATGGGTCTCTTGTAGACAGCACATATAGGGGTCTTGCTTTTGTATCCATTCAGACAGTCTTTGTCTTTTGGTTGGGGCATTCAACCCATTTACATTTAAGGTAATTATTGATAGGTGTGGTCCCGTTGCCATTTACTTTGTTGTTTTGGGTTCATATTTGTACACATATTAAACACCTTTCTGTGTTTCCTGTCTAGAGAAGATCCTTTAGCATTTGTTGAAGAGCTCGTTTGGTGGTGCTGAATTCTGAAGTTTTGGCCACAGCAATCAGAGCAGAAAAAGAAGTAAAAGGAATCCGGATAGGAAAAGAAGAAGTGAAACTCTCACTGTTTGCAGATGACATGATGCTCTACATAGATAACCCTAAAGACTCTACCAGAAAATTACTAGAGCTAATCAACAAATATAGTAAAGTTGCAGGATATAAAATTAACACACAGAAATCCCTTGCATTCCTATATACTAACAATGAGAAAACAGAAAGAGAAATTAAGGAAACAATACCATTCACCATTGCAACAAAAAGAATAAAATACTTAGGAGTATATCTACCTAAGAAACAAAAGACCTATACATAGAAAACTATAAAACACTGATGAAAGAAATCAAAGAGGACACAAACAGATGGAGAAACATACCGTGTTCAGGATTGGAAGAATCAATATTGTCAAAATGGCTAACTACTATTCAGATGCAAATCTATCAGGGCTATAACGGTCACACAGAACTACAGAAAATTTTCACAATCTGTATGGAAATACAAAAAACCTCAAATAGCCAAAGTAATCTTGAGAAAGAAGAATGGAACTGGAGGAATCAACCTGCCTGACTTCAGACTCTACTACAAAGCCACAGTCATCAAGACAGTATGGTACTGGCACAAAGACAGAAATATAGACCAATGGAACAGAATAGAAAGCCCAGAGATAAATCCACAACCTATGGACACCTTATCTTTGACAAAGGAGGCAAGGATATACAATGGAAAAAAGACAACCTCTTTAACAAGTGGTGCTGGGAAAACTGGTCAACCACATGTAAAAGAATGAAACTAGAACACTTTCTAACACCATACACAAAAATAAACTCAAAATGGATTAAAGATCTAAATGTAAGACCAGAAACTATAAAACTCCTAGAGGAGAACATAGGCAAAACACTCTCCGACACAAATCACAGCAAGATCCTCTATGACCCACCTCCCAGAATATTGGAAATAAAAGCAAAAATAAACAAATGGACCTAATGAAATTTAAAAGCTTTTGCACAACAAAGGAAACTATAAGCAAGGTGAAAAGACAGCCTTCAGATTGGGAGAAAATAATAGCAAACGAAGCAACAAAGGATTAATCTCAAAAATATACAACCAACTCCTGCAGCTCAATTCCAGAAAAATAAATGACCCAATCAAAAAATGGGCCAAAGAACTAAACAGACATTTCTCCAAAGAAGACATACAGATGGCTAACAAACACATGAAAAGATGCTCAACATCACTCATTATCAGAGAAATGCAAATCAAACCACAATGAGGTACCATTACACGCCAGTCAGGATGGCTGCTATCCAAAAGTCTACAAGCAATAAATGCTGGAGAGGGTGTGGAGAAAAGGGAACCCTCTTACACTGTTGGTGGGAATGCAAACTAGTCCAGCCATTATGGAGAACAGTGTGGCGATTTCTTAAAAAACTGGAAATAGAACGGCCATATGACCCAGCAATCCCAGTGCTGGGCATACATACCGAGGAAACCAGATCTGAAAGAGACACATGCACCCCAGTGTTCATCACCTAACATTCCAGGTTCCTGTACAATATTTCTCTTTTCATTAGACCTTGCTTTTATCTCCTGTCCCATCCACAACTGGATATTGTTTTTGCTTTGGCTCCATCCCTTCATTCTTTCTGGAGTTATTTCTCTACTGATCTCCAGTAGCATATTGGGCACCTACCGACCTGGGGAGTTCCTGTTTCAGTATCCTATCATTTTGCCTTTTCCTATTGTTCATGGGGTTCTCAAGGTAAGAATACTGAAGTGTTTTGCCATTCCCTTCTCCAGTAGATCACATACTGTCAGACCTCTCCACCATGACCCCACCATCTTGGGTGGCCCCACATGGCATGGCTTAGTTTCATTGAGTTAGACAAGACTGTGGTCCTGTAATGTGATGGCTAGTTTTCTGTGATTATGGTTTTAGTGTGTCTGCCCTCTGATGCCCTCTCGTAACACCTACTGTCTTACTTGGGTTTCTCTTACCTTGGACACGGAGTATCTCTTCACGGCTGCTCCAGCAAAACGCAGCTGCTGCTCCTTACCTTGGACGAGGGGTTTGTTCTCATGGCCTCCCCTCCTGACCTTGAACGTGTAGTGGCTCCTCTCGGCCCTCCTGCGCCTGCCCAGTAGCTGCTCCTTGGAGATGGGGTATCTCCTCTCAGGCTGGACCCTGAACTCCAGGGTGGGGTAGTTCCTCTCGTCCGCTGCCCCTGAGCTCGGGCGTGGGGAAGGTCGTCTTGGCCACCACCAATTACCTCGGACGTGTGGAAGCTTCTCACGGCCGCTGCTCCTGCAGTGTTGCAGCCTGGTGCTCTCGGTCTCTACCTCTGACTTTGGGCAAGGGGTAGCTCCTCATGGCCAGGCTTCTGGGCAGTCCGTGGCAGCCGGTGCGCTTCTGTAGCCTACCAGAATCCTTAGTCTATGGGGTTTTCCAGGCAAGAGTACTGGAGTGGGTTGCCATTTCCTTCTCCAATCCCTAAGAAAGGCAATCCCAAAGAATGCTCAAACTATTCCACAATTGCACTCATCTCACACGCTAGTAAAGTAATGCTCAAAATTCTCCAAGTCAGGCTTCAGCAATACGTGAACCGTGAACTTCCAGATGTTCAAGCTGGTTTTAGAAAAGGCAGAGGAAACAGAGATCAAATTGCCAATATCCACCGGATCATCGAAAAAGCAAGAGAGTTCCAGAAAAACATCTATTTCTGCTTTATTGACTACGCCAAAGCCTTCAACTGTGTGGATCACAAAAAAACTGTTGAAAATTCTGAAAGAGATGGGAATACCAGAACACCTGACCTGCCTCTTGAGAAACCTGTATGCAGGTCAGGAAGCAACAGTTAGAACTGGACATGGAACAACAGACTGGCTCCAAATAGGAAAAGGAGTACGTCAAGGCTGTATATTGTCACCCTGCTTATTTAACTTATATGCAGAGTACATCATGAGAAATGCTGGGCTGGAAGAAGCACAAGCTGGAATCAAGATTGCCAGGAGAAATATCAATAACCTCATATATGCAGATGACACCAACCTTATGGCAGAAAGGGAAGAGCAACTAAAGAGCCTCTTGATGAAAGTGAAAGGGGAGAGTGAAAAAGTTGGCTTAAAGCTTAACATTCAGAAAACTAAGATCATGGCATCTGGTCCCATCACCTCATGGGAAATAGATGGGGAGACAGTGGAAACAGTGTCAGACTTTATTTTTTTGGGCTCCGAATTCACTGCAGATGGTGACTGCAGCCAAGAAATTAAAAGATGCCTACTCCTTGGAAGGAAAGTTATGACCATCCTAGATAGCATATTAAAAAGCAGAGACATTACTTTGCCAACCAAGGGTCATATGGTCAAGGCTATGGTTTTTCCAGTGGTCATGTATGGATGTGAGAGTCGGATGGTGAAGAAAGCTGAGTGCAGAAAAATTGATGCTTTTGAACTATGGTGTTGGAGAAGACTCTTGAGAGCCCCTTGGACTGCAAGGAGATCCAACCAGTCCATCCTAAAGGACATCAGTCCTGGGTGTTCATTGGAAGGACTGATGCTGAAGCTGAAAATCCAGTACTTTGGCCACCTCATGTGAAGAGTTGACTCGTTGGAAAAGACCCTGATGCTGGGAGGGCTTGGGGGCAGGAGGAGAAGGGGACAACAGAGGATGAGATGTCTGGATGGCATCACTGACTCGATGGGCATGAGTTTGAGTAAACTCTGGGAGTTGGTGATGGACAGGGAGGCCTGGCGTGCTGAAATTCATGGGGTCGCATGGAGTCGGACACGACTGAACAACTGAAGTGAACTGAACTGAACTGAACAGTCCATGGGGTCGCGAAGAGTCGGACATGACTGAGCGAGTTCACTTGACTTCACTTCACTTCTTAGGGATTGGAATGAAAACAGACCTTTTACAGTCCTGTGGCAACTTCCTAGTTTTCCAAATTTGCTGGCATATTGAGTGCAACACTTTCACAGTATCATCTTTCAGGATTTGAAATAGTTCAACTGGAATTCCATCACATCCACTAGGTTTGTTCGTAGTGATGCTTTCTAAGGCCCACCAGACATTCCAGGATGTGTGGCTCTAGGTGAGTGATCACACCATCGTGATTATCTGGGTAGTGAAAGATCTTTTTTTTGTACAGTTCTTCTGTGTATTCTTGCCACCTCTTCTTAATATCTTCTGCTTCTGTTAGGTCCATACCATTTCTGTCCGTTATCGATCCCATCTTTGCATGAAAAGTTCCAATGGTATCTCTAATTTTCTTGAAGAGATCTCTAGTCTTTCCCATTCTGTTGTTTTCCTCTATTTCTTTCATTGATCTCTGAGGAAGGCTTTCTTATCTCTCCTAGCTATTGTTTGGAACTCTGCATTCAAATGGGAATATCTTTCCTTCCCTCCTTTGCTTTTCACATCTCTTCTTTTCATAGCTATTTGTAAAGCCTCCTCAGACAACCATTTTGCCTTTTTGCATTTCTTTTCCATGGGGATGGTCTTGATCCCTGTCTCCTGTACAATGTCACGAACTTCCATCCATAGTTCATCAGGCTCTCTGTCTATCAGTTCTAGTCCCTTAAATCTATTTCTCACTTCCACTGTATAGTCATAAGGGATATGTTTTAGGTCATACCTGAATGGTCTAGTGGATTTCCCTACTTTCTTCAGTTTAAGTCTGAATTTGGCAATAAGGAGTTCATGATCTGAGCCACAGCCACCTCCCAGTCTTGTTTTGCTGACTGTATAGAGCTTCTCCATCTTTGGCTGCAAAGAATATAATCAATCTCATTTCGGTGTTGACCATCTGGTGATGTCCATGTGTAGAGTCTTCTCTTGTGTTGTTGGAAGAGGGTGTTTGCTATGACCAGTGCGTTCTCTTGGCAAAACTCTATTAGCCTTTGAACTGCTTCATTCCATATTCCAAGACCAAATTTGCCTGTTACTCCAGGTGTTTCTTGACTTCCTACTTTTGCATTCCAGCCCCCTTTAATGAAAAGGACATCTCTTTTGGGTGTTAGTTCTAAAAGGTCTTGTAGGTCTTCATAGAATCATTCAACTTCAGCTTCTTCAGCATGACTGGTTGGCGCATAGGCTTGGATTACAGTGATACTGAATGGTTTGCCTTGGAAACGAACAGAGATCATTCTGTCATTTTTGAGACTGTATTAAAGTACTGTATTTCGGACTCTTTTGTTGTCCATGATGACTACTCCATTTCTTCTAAGGGATTCCTGCCCACAGTAGTGCAAATGTTCCCTCTCTGAAGCCTACCTTTTCTCCCTGTTGTTAAAATTTTACATCACCTCCTGCTCCTTCTGCCTCTGTAACTCAGCTTTCTCCTTGCAAAGTCTGGATCATGTAGGTCACTCATTTGAAAAGACCCTGATGCTGGGAAAGATTGAGGGCAGGAGGTGAGGGGGATGACAGAGGATGAGATGGTTGGATGGCATCACCGACTCAATGGACAT